>NC_068305.1:935355-1249105 GCF_025860055.1 Xyrauchen texanus
AAACATACCCTTTACATTTATATATGTTTGAACCTGTTCACATTCCCCCATTTTCTGAGCTCAGGCCTGAATTGAACATCCTCCATATTAATGTCTGTAGTTCATCACCGCTTGTATTACAGTCATAATGTGCTCTGGTTTGACAGACGACGCTTGTAAGTTTGTTGCCCAGATGTCAGAATTGATTAAAGTCATAAAGAAAAACAGTTCTAAAAGCTCAAATTTATAGGAATTAGATAAAAAAAGATAATTATATTTTTCTGAAAATATAAATGGTACTGGCCTTATAAGCAACTAGAGTCACAATGGAGCTCAAGCCACAAGTCGGATAATGTTATATTCCAAATACGCTTATGGTACCTTTAAAACATTTTTAGTTTTAAAGAGTTTTATTAAACCATATTTGTGAAGGTTAGCATGCTAGCATTAGCTTAGCTCCATGACAGCAGCATGTAATCAATACAAATTTAACACATTCTGCGTATATCTTACTTTCAATTACCATTGAGTGGTTATAGCAGCTTCTTTTACAGATTGCATGTGGATTCCATTCATATAATAAAGCAGAAATGCAAATATTTATAGAATATGCAGCCTGTAGCAAACAGCATGTTCAGTGACAGGATTCTTCAAATGTACAAACATCAAACCTATAAAAATGCCAGAGATCTCTTGGAAAATATAGACTCACCACATGTTCATACTCATCAAGTCTAAATGTTATTATTATTTACACCGTGTTAATCCTACTATGGTAAGGGATGAGGAACATCTGTCATGTGATCTCTGATGTATAAATTCTCTTCTTCTACACTTCATTTATATGGATCTTATCTTGCCTGCTGCCCTCTCTGTTCTCCTGGTTCAATAGAACACACTTTAAAAGAGTATTCAAGTGCTGTAGCGCTTCAGATTGCATAATCTGCTTAGAAATTGACATGAATTACGTTTCTGGCTAAAGAAATATGAAGTAAACTTCATATTTCTCCAAATTTGCACACTTTTGGACTAAAATATTTAATGGAGGTTGTTTAGTGATTGGAAATGTGTTTACAGAATGATGTATGATACAAATGATTCTCACTCTTTACATCAATTATGAAAAACATTAGCTATAACATGTTGATCATGAAACTGCTTTCAGTCATCAAAGCAACTTTGGCAGGTCCAGTGCTGCATCAGCCCTGCATCTTGTAAACATGACTAAACAGACATGTTTCCTGGCGGATTTGTGTAATCAGATCAATATTTGCTTGTCATCTGAGGCCGAGACGTCTTTCACTCAGTCTGTCTCTCTCTGTGTTTAGGTGGAAAGGATCATCTGTTCGCTTAGACCGGCGATACGTCTCCGTCTGCGCTTCATCACTCACATCAGTAAAATGGAGCCAGCAGCGGCCGTCTCCACAGCAACCACCACCCCTCAGTCGACGGTGGTCTTGTCCCCTGCCCCCAGAGCAGAGCTGCACCCAATAGTATCCCTCTGTCTGTCACCCAGTGACGTGCAGCTCTAGCACTGGACATGGTAACGTCTTTCTCAGAACAGATTTGGCCGCAGAACTGCGCTCTGAAGTCGATTAGTTCAGATGGCTTTCATTTGAACCTCTACATGAGTCATGCTGTCGCACTTAACACGCAGTTATATTCTGTTACAACTCGAGCATTCCATCTCAATCTCTTGACAGTTGAAGTGTTTTTTTAACACTGTTGAAGGAATAGTCCACCCAAATATAAAAATGTATTATTTCTGAAGTCATTATTCACTGATAATCTTCCCTTCTGCCAAGAGGCTACATTCAGACTGTGTGTCTCTTCTCTCTCTCTCGATCTTGAACTGGCACCTCCGGATCGTCTTTATCCCCTCCCGGCTGATTGGGACAATTCAGCGCCGGGCGTGCATCCTTATGGTCTGGGCATGCCCTCCTCCTCGTTACACTCCTCTACCGCCCCATTCAAGTCAGAGAAACCTCCGGCATGATGTACTCCACTCCCCTCTCTTCCTGGAGGGAAGATTTTGCCCTTTTTGACATATGTAGGCGCATAGGCGTGTCTAGGGGGAGGCTGGGGGAGGCAGTGCCTCCCCTAGGATAAGCTCTGCCTCCCCTGAGAATTTGAGAAATAATCTGTCCATCTGATGATAAATTACAATTTAAAAGTGGATTGTTTTGTGCATATTTTTCCATCGCTAGCAGATGAGTGAGGTCTGACACAACAAAAATCCAGTTTTGGCGCTGTTTCACAGTGCGCGCGAGCTCGGCGTACGCGCTCAGAAAAAGTGCATTATGTCAGAACAGAACGCCAATGAAATGTTTACCTGGCAGAGCTTTAAAGCACGAGCAAACAATGAACTTTTGTGATTGCGAATAAGTGCAGTGTCCTGTGAGTGTAACTCTACCGCTGCATTAACATATGATGTGAATGTACGTCTAGTTTTCGGGACTGATCGAGGCGCCAGAACTGCAGCTGATAGAATGTGCGGCGATGAGAAAGCAGTGTGCAGTGCACTGTATGCGGTGCACGAGCAGCCGAGATGCTTTCACATATGCTGCGTTACTTTGTAGGCTAACTGATCCGCGGCTGTACTGTACCAGAAACACATAGGCATATTCACTATTTTTTTTATTTCAAATCCAGAAGTTATCAACAACTTTTATTAAAAAAAAAAAGTTTTGTCAGCATTGCGATTCTCTTTGTACACATATACACTCTTTAATAGACGTATTCACGTTAAAACCCAATTTAATCAACGTATTCAATGCATTACTTCTATACAGATGTATATATTAATTTGCTCGGGCAATTAAGTGGAAAAATATTTAACCATGTATTTATATTAAAATCGCAAACATTTTAAATTAAAACTTAAAATTGACAAAAACAGCAGACTCATACCTTTTCTTTTGCATTTAAATTTTAATACAATAAATCTGTTATGTATGACCTTGTCTTGTTTTACCGTTGCCCCTTTGTTTTCCATTTTTGTCCCTTTTGTTATTCCATAGTTTTCACTGTTGTCCCTTTTGTAGTTCCACAGTCTTGTTAGCGTTCGTGTTTTCTGTCATTGTTTTCACCTGTCCTCATTAGTTTGCCATTTGCTTCTGTTATCATCTTGTTATCTTGTTTTGAGTTCTGTTTGTTCATTGGCCCCTTTGTCCCTTGTTCATGTATTTATACCCCGGTTTTTGGTTCAGTCCTTGTCTATCGTTGAATGTTTGTGAATGTAGTTAGCCTGGGCTGTGTTCCTGAGTTCTCTGTCCTTGTTTATTTCCCCATTGAGGGTTTTTCTTTGTATTTTGTTAGTAATAAAGTAAGCTGCATTTGGTACCTCAACCTTCGTCTGCCTTCATTGCCTTACATTCGTGACAGAACGATAGACCCATAAACATGGATCCAGTGGTGTTACGAGCAAGCTGCAAACTGCTTAGCCTCATGCAGGGAAACCGTCCGGTGGAGGACTACACCCGCGATTTCCTCGCAATTGCGGGTGCCACTGACTTCCCTGACTCCGACCTGGTGGCGTTTTTTCGGGCCAACCTGAGTTGTGCGCTCCAGGAACGGTTGCCACCGACGACGCACGGCTGGACGCGCCAAGACTTCATTGAGGAGACTCTGCTGGTCTGCGCTTCACCATACACTGTGGATGCCATCGAGGAGAGCCCTGCCACTCCTCCCACAGTGTTGGTACTCCATTCGCCCGTGGTTCGTCCCTTCATGCCTACCACGGCCAGCGAGCCAGTACGGTCCACTTCGTCTGCCCGGAGGAGGAGGAGAAGACAGGCTTTCGCCTCCCGGCTCACGCCGATCACGGTGAGCGAACCAGTACCCACGCATATCACTGTGAGCGAACCAGTGCCCACACATATCACTGTGAGCGAGCCAGAGCCCACACATATCACTGTGAGCGAGCCAGAGCCCACGCATGTCACGGTGAGCGAGTCTGTAGCCCCCGATGTCAGTGAACCAGTGCCTGTAGCCTCCGATGTCAGTGAACCAGTGCCTGTAGCCTCCGATGTCAGTGAACCAGTGCCTGTAGCCTCCGATGTCAGTGAACCAGTGCCTGTAGCCTCCGATGTCAGTGAACCAGTGCCTGTCGTCCTAGATGTCAGTGAACCAGTGCCTGTCACCTCAGAGGTCAGTGAGCCAGCGCGGCCCTCTTCGTCTGCCCGGAGGAGGGAGAGAAGACGGGCTTCCGCCTTCTGGCCCTCGCCTGCCCCGGTCAGTGAGCCAGAGCCCTCGCCTGCCCCGGTCTGCGAGCCAGAGCCCTCGTCAGCTACGGTCAGCGAACCCAAGCCAGTGCATACCACGGTCACCCAGCCAGCGCCTGTAGCCTCGACCGTCCCTGAGCCAGCGCCTGTAGCCTCGACCGTCCCTGAGCCAGCGCCTGTAGCCTCGACCGTCCCTGAGCCAGCGCCTGTAGCCTCGACCGTCCCTGAGCCAGCGCCTGTAGCCTCGACCGTCCAAGAGCCAGCGCCAGTAGCCATGCCCGTCCAAAAGCCAGCGCCAGTGGTCGTGCCCGTCCAAGAGTCAGCGTCTTCCGAGCCTCCCGAGCTTTCCAGTGCTCTGCCTTCCGAGCTTTCCAGTGCTCCGCCTTCCGAGCTTTCCAGTGCTCCGCCTTCCGAGCTTTCCAGAGCTCCGCCTTCCGAGCTTTCCAGAGCTCCGCCTTCCGAGCTTTCCAGAGCTCCGCCTTCCGAGCTTTCCAGAGCTTCACCTACCGAGTCTTCCAGGGCTCCTCTCGAGCCTCCCAGAACTCCGCCTCCTGAGTCTTCCAGGACTCCGCCTCAAGTCTCTCGAGCCTCCCAGGTCTCCTCCTCTCAAGCTTCTCGAGCCTTCCAGGGCTCCGTCTCTCGAGCCTTCCAGGGCTCCGCCTCTCAAGTCTCTCGAGCCTTCCAGGGCTCCGCCTCTCAAGTCTCTCGAGCCTTCCAGGGCTCCGCCTCTCAAGTCTCTCAAGCCTTCCAGGGCTCCTCCTCTCAAGCTTCTCGAGCCTTCCAGGGCTCCGTCTCTCGAGCCTTCCAGGGCTCCGTCTCTCGAGCCTTCCAGGGCTCCACCTCTCAAGTCTCTCGAGCCTTCCAGGGCTCCGCCTCTCAAGTCTCTCGAGCCTTCCAGGGCTCCGCCTCTCAAGTCTCTCGAGCCTCCCAGAGCTCCACCCCTCAAGCCTCTTCAGCCTCTCAGGGCTCCGCCTCTCAAGCCTCTTGAGCCTCCCAGGGCTCCGCCTCTCAAGCCTCTTGAGCCTCCCAGGGCTCCGCCTCTCAAGCCTCTCGAGCCTTCCAGGGCTCCGCCTCCAGAGCCTCTCGAGTCTTCCACGGCCCTTCTCCCCGAGCCACATATGGCTCCGCCTCCCTCGGCTCCGCCTCCAGAGCCTTCCAGGGCTTCGCCTCCTGAGCCTCCCTCAGTTCTGCCTCCTGAGCCTCCCTCAGTTCTACCTCCTGAGCCTCCCACGGCTCCGCCCCCTGAGGCCTCTGAGCCTCCAGAGCCTCCTACAGCTCTGCCTCCCGAGCCTCCTACGGCTCCGCCCTCAGAGCCTCCCGAGCCTCCTACAGCTCCGCCTCCCGAGCCCCCTACGGCTCCGCCTCCCGAGCCTTCCAGGTCACCGCCTCTAGGGCCTCCTCCCAGGCCCCCTGACCCGACCCCTGTCCTGTGGCCTCCTCCCGGGCCCCCTGACCCAGTTCCTGTCCTGTGGCCTCCTCCCAGGCCTCCTGACCCGGCCCCTGTCCTGTGGCCTCTTCCCAGGCCCCCTGACCCTGTTCCTGTCCAGTGGCCTCCTCCCCGGTTCCCCGAACCTATCCTTGCCCGGTGGCCAGCTCCCAGACCTCCTGAACCTATCCTTGCCCGGTGGCCAGCTCCCAGGCCTCCTGAACCTATCCTTGCCCTGTGGCCAGCTCCCAGGCCACCTGAACCTGTCCTTGCCCTTTGTGCCCCCCAGGACTTCCTGCCTGCCCTCTGTGCCCCATTGGACTTCCTGCCTGCCCTCTGTGCCCCCCTGGACTGCCTGTCTGCTCCTCGTTGCCCCCTGGACTGCCTGTCTGCCCCTCTGTGCCCCCTTGGACTTCCTGCCTGCCCTCTGTGCTCCATTGGACTTCGTGCCTGTCCTCTGTGCCCCCGGTGCCATCATTTTGTTTTCTGTGGGTTCCTTTTTGTCTTTTGGTATTTTTCTTTTAGGATCGTCTGAGATCCGATCCTTAGAGGGGGGGCTATGTTATGTATGACCTTGTCTTGTTTTACCGTTGCTCCTTTGTTTTCCATTTTTGTCCCTTTTGTAGCTCCACAGTCTTGTTAGCGTTCGTGTTTTCTGTCATTGTTTTCACCTGTCCTCATTAGTTTGCCATTTGCTTCTGTTATCATCTTGTTATCTTGTTTTGAGTTCTGTTTGTTCATTGGCCCCTTTGTCCCTTGTTCATGTATTTATACCCCGGTTTTTGGTTCAGTCCTTGTCTATCGTTGAATGTTTGTGAATGTAGTTAGCCTGGTCTGTGTTCCCTGCCCGAGTTCTCTGTTCTTGTTTATTTCCCCATTGAGGGTTTTTCTTTGTATTTTGTTAGTAATAAAGTAAGCTGCATTTGGATCCTCAACCTTCGTCTGCCTTCATTGCCTTACATTCGTGACAAAATCATGCATTTTACAAAGAACTTGTTTTTCCACCTCCACGAATGAGACTAGAGTCGTTCATTATCCCGCCTTGTTGAGGTAAATTTTAGTTTTCCTTGCTTTACCCCGGTCTTAAAGTAAAAATGAGACTGTGAAAAATAGTAGTATTTAATTAAATACATTTATCTA
Source organism: Xyrauchen texanus (assembly GCF_025860055.1). Lineage (NCBI taxonomy): Eukaryota > Metazoa > Chordata > Actinopteri > Cypriniformes > Catostomidae > Xyrauchen > Xyrauchen texanus. The sequence goes on from NC_068305.1 coordinate 942,124, forward strand.
AGTCTATTTTGACTATAGGTCTCAAAACTCCTCCAGTAGCCCCTTAAATAAAAAAACGAACAGTCCTAACTAGAACGTTCATTAAAAAAAATGTAGCCTATTGCTTTTCTATTGGCCGTTATTGGGTGTGTGTCAGTCTGCTGCCGAATCACATTAACAACCAGAGTGCGCAGTCACAGTCAGACAGTCACTCTGCACACAGATGATATATCTATTTTGAATCTGTTGGCAGCTCGTGTTACAAGGCTCACTGCTCACAACTTTGTTATTTTCTCATTTAATGCTAGTGTGTACTTATAAGCTTTTCATGAAAGATTTGTATTTGAACAGTTAAGTTTTGTTTGCACTTTTTTTTGTAATTTTTGCAGGCTATTAATTTGTTGGGTAACATACCCTAGCTCAGGCTGCTTAGCTACCTGCTAGTCACTTAAATTGCTAGTCTCTAGTAAATGAAGTTGGCACTGAAGTCAATGAAGTAGACTTTTGGATGTAATAATTAGACCAGTTTTTATTAAACATAAAAAAATGCATAAGTGGCTCATTAAAAAACAGGCACCTTGTCATTCACCCTCCATGCAAGCTGCCTCTGTCGAGCTCAGCACACCTGCTAGTAACCGTGAACATGCTGCCTCTGACAAGCCCAGTACCTCTGCTCCCAACACTGAGCAGAGCCTTGTTGCATCCACAACGGCAAATCCTCCAAACGCATGTCCTCCACAAAATCCACATGCACCATCCTCCAGCTCTGCATCTGTATCTGTGTCAGAGCCAGCAACATTCTGCCCTCCCCAAAACAGACAATCCTCCTCCAGCTCTAGTGTGTCTGTTCCCCCTGACTTAGATTTGTATAGCCCATCCCAGCCCAAGCTAAGTAGCTATCCTAAGCGCCCATTTGGACAGGCTGTCAGGCGTTTCAATGCGGGCTGGTATCAGTCTCGACCACGGCTTGAATATTCTGTCTTACGTGATGCCAGCTTTTGCTTTCCCTGCCGTAAATTTAGTGTCTCCAATTTGGAAAGAGATGACGCATTCACAAAAGTAGGCTACAACAATTGGAAAAAAGCGCTGATAAAAAACAGTGGTTTTCAGAAACATGTCTCCGGCACTGCGCACGTCAGAGCCATGTCTGCGTGGCAGGAATACCAGTGCCGGACAGAGACCAATAATACCATTGTTCACCAGCTTGGTCAAACTCACATTGAAAGATATTATGTAAAAAGTATTGGGGAAGTTATTCAGTTTCTGGCGGTTAAGGAACTTGCTCTACGTGGGCACCATCACGGGGGTGGGGATGAGGAAGGTCTTTTAATTCGCTATTTGATTACACCCTCCAAAAGACCCTAAACTCGCGAGAGATTGCAAAAAGCATTCCCAAAACGCGAAATACACATCCAATTTGATTCAGAACGAGATAATTCAAACTCTTGCCAAAATGGTACTAAAAGACATCCAGACCAAATATGAGGAGGCCGACTCTCCTGGCCTTTGCATTAAAAGTGATGGTCCCAGGGATCGGTGTAACATTGAGAATTTGTCAGTCATCATTAGATTTGTCCGCAACTCGATCCCAGAGGAACACCTAATCGGCCTCATTGAATTGAATCAGCTTGATGCTGAGTATGTGTGTGACCAAATTCTGTCTAATCTGTCTGACCTGGGTTACAATGGTGAAAATTTAGTGTCTCAGTGTTATGATGGGGCTTCTGTCATGTCTGGAGTGAGGGGCGGTGTGCAGGCTTTGTTGCAAAACAAAGTGGGTAAAGATATCCCATATGTGCAACTGCTACAACCACCAACTCCATTTGGCAGTGGTACATGCAATGCATGCAGAACCTGTGGCAAAGAAGTTCTTTGACTGGTCCAGTTCACTGAATACATTTTGTCACAGACATTATGTTGCAAATAGATACAGTACACCCACACTGAAAAGACTACTAGAAATTCGCTGGACCAGTCATTATGATGTCACCAAGTCTATTGTTCACAATGAGGATGTCATCAGGAGGCTTCTGTCTGAGATAGCAGAGGATGACAGTGCTCCATTTGACATTAACACAGAGGCATGTGGTCTTTTGACCCAGCTTAACAGACAGAACTTCTTTGACACTGGCAAGTTTCTTCTGCATGTGCTTGGTGCGCTGAAGCCAGCCAATTCAATTCTGCAGTCACAAACAGTGGATTTGTGCACTGCAGGGGAAGTGGTGACAGCTTCCCTGGTCACACTGAAGGAGATGCGATGCGATTCATTCTGGGAGGAGCATTTCTCTCAGTGTGGAAGAAGGCCTACCAACCCACCTAAAAGGAGACGGATAGTTAATTCACAACTTGTCAGTAGTGTTATCTTGTCTACAATAGGGCATGGTGGTGACTCTGATGACCAAACTGCTCCTAATCAGACTTTTAAAAGGGCTATGTTCAACATTCTTGATAGGGCTATTGTGGAGATGGAGACCAGATTCTCTCAAAGAAATGTTGATTTAATGAGGGCAACATCATTTCTCCTACCAAAATCAGCGTCTTTCCTTGTCTTTTCTCTCCTGAAGCCACTTCAAGTGCTTGCAGGCACAGAGCAAAATTGTATGACCTTGCAAAATGAAATTGCTGTGGCAAAAGCAATGTTGCTCAATAAACTGTCCACTGATGCTAACCTCTCTGAAGTATGCAAGTGCATTCAGCAGTACAAAGAGGCCTTCCCCATTTTACATAAGCTGTATGTCACAGCACTCATCATTGGTGTGTCCTCCGCTGCATGTGAAATTTCTTTTTCTACCTTGAGCCGCATTCTCACCCCTCTCCGAAGATCAATGCTGCATTCAAGGAAGAGAGATTTGGTCATTTTGGCACAAAAGGTCTGGACATTAATCAGTTTGTTTCTGAATTTGCCAAGACTAGCCACAGACTGGTCCTGTAGATAGGATACACTGGATGTACTACAATAGTTCACAAAAAGGGTAAAATAATAATAAAAATAAAAAAAAGTTATGTTGCCTCTGCTAATCATATCATAATTTCAATTCTAATAGTTTCACAAAAATAGCTTTTATTTCAACTCTCTAGGTCTCCTGACCCCCTGTAGCCTAATATGTTATGTTTTCTTTTATATAGGCCTACTGTTTACATTTACATTTATTCATTTAGCAGACACTTTTATCCAAAGCCACTTACAACCAGAGAATAACATTAAAATACTGTTCTCATACCGTTCAAATTAGCATATCAAATTTTTTTTTTACCTGGGGCCGCATTCACAAAGAATCTTATAAGAGGCTACAAGTAGCTTCATAACTTTAGTCTCCTAATGTGTTTCACTAAGAGTAATTCACGAAGCATTTTAGCCCTAAAAGTAGCACCTAAGTCTGGAACAGCTTAGAAGAAGAAACAAATTAATGTACCTCTTGTCTATACAAACGTGACTTCAGATTCATTTAAAAAACTCTCTCGTCTCGGTTGCCTACTCGTGTAGCAGGTCTTCTCACAAGCAAACACCTGTCACTCATCACCAGGCAATCACCGTGATCTGATATATGAATCTGTCAATAATAATAATAATAAATAATAATAATATCATCATCATATTATTAATGTTGACCTGGTTTAACTAACTTTTATGTGATAGCCCTATAGTCTAATAGGGGCCCTGTGCCTATCTCTGGGTTCCTGGCTTAGAAAAAGATATGCACTAAAACAGATTGTGTGTAGTATAGCTTAATTTTGCGCCAATTTTTTCAATTGTTTATGTTGCCCCCCCAAACAAGCCAAATGCCCCCCAAACATGATATCCTGGTAACCCCTCTGTGTAGGCGTGTGTTTGAGGGTTAGGCCTTCATTGAGGCAGATCATCCAGTGCTCAGAACACAGAGACGCTTTGACACTCCGGTGACATTTTAGTACTGGAGGGGGAACATTTGACACTTAATGCTTTTAATTCCAGTGGAATCAAGTAGAAACCTCTGTAGTCAGATGTTCCATCACCTGCCATATTCTGATGTTGGAAATCCACTGGAAAACATGTGTGTTGCCTCTGACCCCAAAAACATGGACTAGAATGCCAGATAGTTGCATTTATGGACTATAAATATATTTTTGCTTTTTCCTGAACTTGGATATAGCAACATCATGTTTTTTGTATCAAATGAAAGTGAGTTTTGTTTTCCTATGGTCAATTTTATATGTGAAATAAAGACAGGTCATGTTGTTGTATGTTTTGCCTATGATTTTGTGTCCAGTGTTTGAATGAGTGCAGATAGAGCCAGACACAAACACACTTTATTGTGGAGATGAGATTGCTTGAGACAGGGGTCACACATCCTTCTCTACTGCAGATAGAGAGAGAGAGGTTTGCCTTCCCTTATTCCTCATCGATCAGTTCTGAACCAGTATAGACATTTAATAGGATGTGTCCTGCCCTATACTGAGGAGTGGGTTTCTCGATGATAACTATTTACAATTATTTTCACTTCAGGGGCATTTTCTAACATAACACGGTGTGCGTTTTTGGACTGTGCCTTGCAATTTATTCACTCTCCGCCTCTACTTATAAACTTTTAAACTGGAATGCTTATAGAGAAAATTAATGTATAGAAATTATATTAACATTTTTCACAATTGTGGTATTAGTACCTGAACTGCAGTTGTAAAATCAGTCCTTGCTGTCAGCCTGCCCATGAAGGCCATTCTCCATCAGGACGTGGACATTTGGGTGATGCTCATGTACAGAATCATCAAAAGTTCAAGTCAAGTCAAATCTATTTGTAAAGCTCTTTTCAAACAGGAGTTGTTTCAAAGCAGCTGTACATGAAATTATGCTATAACAATATTAGTTATGTATGTTTAGAACTATTAAAATGAATAAAGTACATAAGTGTTGTGGGTCAAAGATTAAACTAAATGATTTAGTATGAACTATAAGTTTTAGAGTTAAAGTCCTTGAAGTCATCCTGAATTAACTGAGGAAATACACATAGATGCATTGTCCTTTGATTTTGGCCGATGAAGGCTTTTGTTAGTGGTTAATTCATTTATGGCAGGAAATTTTGGTGAACTCCATCCTGAGCACATGCTCAGTGCATCATAAAGAATCCCATGTCTTTGTGTTTGCATCAATTCATCCTCTGTGAAGTCTTAGAAGACTGAAGTGAAGTCATGCTGAAGCACATGCTGCAGTTGTTCATCATCACTCACGAATCTGACATCAGGCAGGACCGCAGATGGATCTGATGATGGATATAATCCCGAGGTTTAGACAGGGAAAGAAATAGAAGTTAGAGTAGATGCCATTCACTTTAAAGCAGGTTTAAAAATAAGAGAAGCGTTTTCGGTTCCGGCAGACTTAACTAAAGCAGTATAACTAAGAATTGAGGGATAAATTAGGTCTATGTCTGGCTAAATAGATATAAGTCTTTAGTCTAGACTTAAACTGAGAGAGTGTGTCTGAGTTCTGAACACTGCTAAGAAGACTTTTCCATAGTTTATGCACCCAATATGAAAACAATCTACATCCTTTTTTGGATTTTGATATTCTCGGTTTTGTTAACACGCCAGAGTTTTGCAATTGTAGTGAGCGTGACGGATTATAGCATGATAGATGGTCACTTAATTACTTTGGAGCTAGACCATTCAAAGCTTTGTAAGTAATTTAACAGAATTTAAAATTTATTCAAAACTTAACAGGTGCCAATGTAGTGATGATAAAATTATATGATCACATTTCTTGGTTCTTGTTAGCACTCTCGCTGCTGCAATTTGAACCAACTGAAGTTTATTTATTAAACCTGCAGGATATCCACCAAGTAATGCATTACAATAATCTATTCATGAGGTCATGAACGCATGAATAATTCTTTATTCAGCAACAGATAATGTGTCATAATTTGGTGGAAGAATGTAGTTCTATAAATATTGGAAATGTGTTTTTAAAGATTAGATTGCTATCAAAAAATTTATAACACCTACGTTTTATGTTGTAGAAGTTGACGTTAGAGTTCATCCATTGAGAGTCAGATAATATTTTACAGTCTAATATTTTTGGTTTTTGTTCCAATAATTAGTACTTCTGTTTTATCGGAATTGAGTGGAAGAACATTTTTAGCCATCTATTCTTTGATATAATTTATACACAGTTAATTTGGAAAATTGTGAAATTTCATTGGGTTCTAAAGAAATATAAAGTTAGGTATCATCGGCATAACAGTGAAAACGAATTTCATGGTTCCTGATAATGTCACCCATGGGGAGCATATATAGGGAGAAAAGCAGGGAAAAGCCCTAAAACTGATCCCTGTGGCACTCCACACTTAACTTCAATTTCTTCTGACAGTTCCTAATTTATACAGACAAAGTGGTAGTGATCAGAGAGATAGGACCTAAATGAAGCTAATGCCTGTTCACAAATGCCAACATAATTCTCAAGCTTATCCAAGAGAATTCCATGATATATGGTGTTGAATGCAGCACTAAGATCTAAAAGCACTAGAAGAGAAATGCAGCCGCGATCAGATGATAAGAGCAAGTCATTAGTAACTCTGATAAGTGCAGTCTCTGTACTGTGATGAGGCCTAAATCCTGACTGAAATTGTTCTCAGACACCATTTCTCTGTAAAAATGAACATAGTTGGGGGGACAATACCTTTTCTAGTGTTATCGACATAATTGGGAGATTTGAGATTTGAAATCGGTCAATAATTAGCCAATTTTCTTGGATCAAGCTGTGGGTTTTTGATAAGCGGTTTGATAACTGCCAGTTTAAAGTTTCTTTGGACATGCCCTAAGGATAATGAGGAGTTCATAATATTAAGAAGAGGTTCTGAGATTACAGGAAACACCTCTTTTAAGAGTTTATTCGGTATTTACCTACATGTTGTTGATTATGATGTTTTGATTATTTTTGTCAGCTCTCAGCGAAGGATTGAATTTGCTCATAGGGAATAATAGTTTTCTGGGGTGATGTGGCAGACGGATGCGTAATTTTTTGTTTCTGATGAATTTGATTTTATTAGTAAAGAAATTCATTACTATTATGCTGTGTAGGAATATCTTGTTCAATCGAAGATTTTTTCAGTACTGAATAAACATCTAGGATTGTTGTGGTTATTTTCTATGAGTTTACCCAAATATACTGACCAGGCAGTTTTTAGTGCCTGTCTGTAGCTACAGACACTATCCTTCCATGCACCACAAAATACTTCTAATTTTGTATTCTTCCATTACACTCCATTTTCCGAGCTCATTGTACCATGGTGTGGATTTTTAATCGAAGGGGGTGACAATATCAAGTGTGTTGGAGAAGAGTGTATTCATATTTTCTGTGACAACATGAAGTTCTTATGAACATGTTGGTATACTGAGTATTTGAGACCAGTCTGGAAGATTATTGGTGAAGCTTTCTTTAGTAGTTTAAAGAATAGTTCTACCTGTAACAGTTGTTACATTTAAAATGTACAATCTTTCTCATACAGGCAAAGAAAGCTAAAATGCTAATGACTCATCTTGCATTTCACAGATTTTTGTCCAATCAAATGTTCGAATGAGAAAATCCCTCTCTCTCATACACCTCCGACTAGCAAATTAAAATCATGTTCATGGCAGTGACGTAACTCAAGCCTATTAGCTATTTAAACAGAAAAGGGATGATCCCCTCAATATCTCCCGCACAACTTCCTGTTTCAATAGAAAAGAAAGATAATATTAATGGCTGTTCATTTTAATACACACTGACAGGTGTGGTAGAAAGTTTATTTTTGGTCTCTGCATGCACACTCACTTTAACATTTCAAAGCCAAATATTGATTTTATATCTGCGTGAAAGCTTGTCTGTCCTTGGCTTTGCATTGAATCACATTACTGTCACGATCTGTCTGTCGATTCAGTCTGTTGAAGTCTGGATGAATCAGAGTGTGACAGGTGTATTTCTGATGCTCTCTGTTAATGCTGCAAGCAATTAGCCCACATTTACATAACAGAGAATGGAGAGCTCGACCTGTACTTGATCAGTGTAAGGTGTTAAAAAGAACCCAATGTTGAAATGTGCCTCTTTATGGCTCCATGATTTATGCAGAAAGGGTCAAAATGTGCTGTTAAGCTAAATGTGTTGTGCCACACACCAGAGTGTTAAAATAATCTGTTCTCTCTCATGGGTTTGGACGTGTTGGGTAATTCATTTCCACTCTGGCTGTGATTTATTTGATGTGACTGTGGAGATCTCTGGCATGCAGAGGTTTACTGAGTAAAAGAAAAGCTCATCATGTGCACTTTACAAGATAATATTAGCTTGCAGTGCTTTTGCAATAGCACAACAACAACAACAAAACTTGTATGAAATGATAATATTCATCTATTTGGTTTGGACTTCATTTATAGAGGTGTCAAATGAGTTGTATAATGGGTTAATTACAAATATGGATGTCCGAGATGATAAGAGTTCTTGCTAAGTTCTTAAAAATTTCATCTTTATATTCATGATGGTTTCATACATTTTTGGAAACGTTTATAATTTCAGCCAACACTGTGGGAAACTCTTTACATTAAAGACATAAGTGTACACACAGGCATGTGATCGGCTGGGGGGCAGATTTGATTCATAGCATGGAAGTTTTCATTATAAAAGCACTTTAACTTAGAAATACACCGGGGACTCTTATTTTGAAATGGATGAGCTTCACGTGCACTCCTACTATAATCTACAACATATTTCAATATAAACAATTAAAAGTAAACATATTTCATCAACACTTCATCATCGTCATCGACAGTTGATCTTTAGTGACAGTTTGTTATAAATGTGCAATATGACGTAATGATTGTAAACAGCTGTGCAACAGCTGGAAATGCTTGATAATCACATTAGGTCCTATCACGATTCCTGTCTTTCTGTCCCCAAATTTAAGACCTCTTTAAATAAATGTAGACTTTTGTTGTACCATTTAATATAGATTTTTATGATATTTAAATTGTAAGAAATTTTAAGGATCTGCTGGAATCCTGTGATAAACATTGGGTCATCTCAGTGTTTTCCCGCACACAGACGCAATATGGCCGCACCAGCTCATGCAGTGCTGACTGAAGCAGTTAATGCAGGCTGTTAAACGCAGATATGGCATGCATGGCTACAACATTATTTACATTTGAATCACTCCATTATACTGCAGATATCATATCATATACCGCTGTCACAGAGGTCAACGTCTGCAGAATTTACAACATGTACTGTTTCTGTGCTGCTTTTGCAACTGTCACGCTGATTTTTCCACATTAATGTGAAATTGCCAATGAATACAAATGTAATATTGCATGTTCTTAGGAGTGCCGGACCCTCTTCACCAAGTGGCTAGTATCATTTCTGGACTACACAGAGTGTTCTTCCAAAACTCATGTCCATTTTTATTACATCCGTCACCCAAGTTCATTTCCTGATCTAAATGTGGTAAAATGCGTCTAGACTGAACTTTTTCAAATGTTTTCACTGTATCTGAAAACAGTTTAACAGACAAACAGTTCGATATATGTGAAGATACATTTCATGATTTCACTGCACATATCACGTCAGTTTAGCTGGAATTGCAGCTAGCGATTTTTAACCTGTCAGCAACTGTGGCAACAGTTCAAACCTGTTTTATATCCAACCATTTTATTTCTCTTGATAAATTCAAATAAACCTGTCTTACTTAAATTAAGTCCTGATGGAGAAAATCAGGAGCCTCAATCTCACGTATTCTCAACAAAGTTTGAGTGAATTTTTTCCGAGGAAAGTTGAATGACACATTTTTGGGGTGAAAATTGCTTATGGATGATGCACCAACAGGACAACGTCAATAACATGAACTCACAATGCAATGTTACAATATTTTTCAAATTTACACAAATTATGCAGGTCACACTTTTAGGTCTGAAAAAAACTTTATTCCAGAAGAATCACATCCCTGACTTCCCTGAAGGATATATCCATTACAGCACCTTTTGCAGCAGCTCTTTCATGGGGTCATGAACTACAATCTCATTAAATAAAAATATGTGGCTATTGATTTACAGTGCTTGATTATAAGTAAACAAGCAGTATATTTTAATTTTATTGCAAAACATTCAGATGTATACAAATATTTAAGTAGTTTGAGAGTGTAGGGCAGGGGTTTTTCTATTGGAGCGCAGATGCAGAACAAAATTAGGAGCTGCATCGCCAGCATGATGTTTCCAAGAGTTCCAGTACCGTAGGATCGGTCACATTAGGCCGAGTCACTGACAAGCATCATCTCCTGTCAGACCATTGCCTCCCATGTGTTTAACTTCCCTTGTGGTGCAACCGGAAGTGCAATGCGTCAGCAGCATGGAAGACCCATGTTTACATCCTGCATTCAAACCAGGACGTAATCTTGTGGGCATAATCAGTTGCAAGCATGATTTGAAGGTTGCATTTTTCGCTCTAACATTACATTTTTACAGGTTTGGGTTGAGGTGTTCATTTGGCATGCATTCCTCTTATTACAGCCTGTAGAGCTGAAAGCAACTCTCTTTACAATTCACTTTTGGCACCTCTCTGTGGACATTTCACCTGGACAATGCAACTGTATCTGTCCTGCAAGACTACAAGGAACTTCATGCCTACTGCACGTAACACCTCCCTTGGATCAACAAGTGATTCTATTGGCTACAAGAACTTATAAATCCTATGCAATCGCTGTATGATTCATTTTCTCATAACTCTTTAAATATGACAAAGATAACTTTTAAAATGATATGTCACATATCATATTATTGTCAGTGTTTTGGCTGTTTTATCAGGTTTTGGCCTCTAGAGGTCCTCATGGTGCTATAGTGCCCTGCTTATTCTATTTTGTAATTAGTGTTATTGGGTTCACATGTGTGTCATTCAGATGTGTGTATTTAAGTCACTCTGTTGCATAGCCTCTTTGCTTGGTGTTTAGTTGTTCTAAAGCCAGTTGCCCAAAAAAGCCCAGTTGGACTGATTTTGTGCTTTGAGGATTACTTTTGATGATTTTTGCCTTTAATACCTTTAATTGTATTAAAACTTTTTCTGCATCTCATCTTCTTCTGAGTGCGTCTCACTGTTGGGTTCACCATCTCCAGTGGCTCAGTGATTGAGAGTCTGACTTTCACACCAGAGACCCGAGTTCTAGTCCCGGCCCTGACAGAAACACCAAGCCAAGATGAACCCAGAGGCGCCCAGCGCACAAGAACTCCTCACTACTGTCACTCAGCATGAGTCCTCAGTCCAATGACATGAAGCAGTGCTAGTCCAACAGGAAGCATTGATGGTTAAGCTTTCAGAATTACTGTCAGATGTCATGACCTCTGTCCGTCAGATCTTTGATCGGCTGCCTTCTGACCAAGCTGCTGCTTTTGTACTTCAGTTCCCCTTGCAGAACCTCGCCTACCTCCACCACAGCGATTCTCGGGAGACCCCAGTGCTTGTTGTGGATTCCTCACTCAGTGTTCCCTTACATTTGAGCTACAGCCATCATCCTTCCCTTCAGACAGGGCCAAAATTGCATATGTCATCACCCTTCTTTCGGGTAAGGCCCTCTCCTGGGCAACAGCTGTCTGGAATGCCCAGAGTCCCTTCTGCTCAAGGTATTCGGCGTTTGAAGAGGAGTTCAAATGGGTCTTTGATCATCCCATCAGCGGCCATGAGGCGTCTAAACGACTGCTAACCCTCCAGCAAGGTAGTCGCACTGCTGCAGAGTATGCCATCCATTTTCGCACTATTGCAGCAGGGAGTGGTTGGAACGACGAGTCTCTCATGGTGTGCTTCCAGAACGGTCTTTCTGAGGCACTCAAAGATGACCTTGCAACACAAGAGCCTACCCGTGACCTCGAGACCCTCATTGATCTGGCGATCCGACTGGATAATCGTCTGAGGGAGAGGAATTTGAGTCGCCAGTTTGATTTCACACCTCCTGTCAGTTTAGTTCCCACAGAGAGGTCACCTCCGTCTCAAGGATTCCCTGAACCGATGCAATTGGGTGGTAGTCGGGTCTCCCCATCAGAACGTGACCGCCGCATGAGGGAGCGGTGTTGCCTGTATTGTGGACTGCCTGGACATTTCTGTTCTTCCTGCCCAGAGCTCTCGGGAAACGCTCGTTCCCATACAGGCAAGGAAGCACGGGAATTACTCGCATAGCCCCACCTTCCAATTCAGGATTGATTCTCCCCATCACACTTTCTTGGGGAAATCAGAAGCATCAACTTAAAGCCTTGGTGGATTCAGGTGCAGCCAGGAACTTTTTGGACTTATGTCTTGCTAGGAGTCTCCAGATCCCCTCTGACTCACTCGAAACCCCTCTTACAGTTACCGCACTGGATGGAAGACCCCTGGGTCCCGGGAAGGTAACCCTTCTTACCGTTCCTCTTCACCTATCTATCTGTCAACACCAGGAGGAGCTCTATTTTCATCTGATACAGTCTCCAGAGTTCCCTGTGATTCTCGGTCACCCCTGGCTTCTTCACCATAACCCCCATCTTGACTGGTCCACTGGTGCTATTCTCAGTTGGGGTTCCACTTGTTCTGTCCCCTGTTTGACCCCGAGTTCCCCTGACCCTACTCTCGATACTCAAGAATCCCTAGACCTATCTCAGATCCCCACTCAGTACCACCACCTCAAGGCAGTTTTCAGTAAAAGGAAAGCACCTCTTTACCTCCACACCATCCTTATGACTGTGCCGTTGACCTGCTTCTAGGTACCTGTCCCCCCAGAGGCCACATCTTCTCCTTGTCTTCTCCCGAGCGTGCAGCTATGGACAATTACATTGAGGAGTCCCTCGCTGCAGGAATTATCCGTCGGTCCACTTCCCCTGCTGGTGCTGGTTTTTTCTTTGTGGGTAAGAAGGATGGGGGCCCTCGACCCTGCATCGATTATCGAGGCCTCAATAAAATCACTATCCGGAACCGTTACCCATTGCCGCTTATGGCCACAGCTTTTGAGATACTGCAGGGAGCTTCCATATTCACCAAACTCGACTTGTGCAATGCTTACCATCTTGTGCGCATTAGACAAGGGGATGAGTGGAAGACCGCATTCAACACTCCCACTGGGCACTATGAGTACCTAGTTATGCCTTTCGGCCTCACCAACGCTCCTGCAGTTTTCCAGGCCCTGATAAATGATGTCCTTCGAGATATGCTCAATCAGTTTGTATTTGTCTACCTGGACGATATTCTAATTTTTTCAAGTTCCCTCAATGAACATGTGGAGCATGTCAGAAAGGTTCTCAGATGCCTCCTCGATAATCACCTTTATGTTAAACCTGAAAAATGTGAATTTCATGTGACCCAAGTGCAATTTCTGGGATTCATCATTAAACCCGGCCATATTCAAATGGATCCTCAGAAGGTCCAAGCAGTCATGGATTGGCCCACTCCTGGGTCTGTGAAGGAGGTGCAGCGGTTTCTTGGCTTTGCCAACTTTTACCGCAAATATATATTGAAATTCAGCTCTCCTTTCTGCTCTCACTAAAGGGAATAATGCTAGGTTTTGCTGGAGTCCTGAAGCCGCACTGGCTTTTAATGAACTCAAACACTGCTTTACTTCAGCTCCCATCCTCACTCTCCCAGACCCAGACAAACTCTTCATTGTGGAGGTTGATGCTTCAGATGTGGGTGTTGGAGCAGTGCTTTCCCAGAGGGGGGAGGATAACAGAATTCGGCCATGTGCATTCTTTTCACACCGTCTTACACAGAAAGGAATTACCATGTGGGAGACCGTGAGTTACTGGCTGTTAAACTGGTGCTCGAAGAATGGAGACATTGGCTTGAGGGGGCCAAACACCCAGTCCAAGTACTCACTGACCACAAAAATCTAGAGTACATTCAGCAGGCCAAGCGACTCAACCCTCGTCAGGCACGCTGGTCTCTATTCTTCAACCGGTTTCAATTCATTTTATCCTACCGTCCCGGATCCAAGAATCTCAAACCTGATGCTCTATCTCGAGTATACTCTAGTAGCAACCAAGAAGATTCTGTCACAACCATTATCCCGAGCTCCAAGATAGTGGCCCCCGTAAGATGGGAACTTGAAAATACAGTAAGACAGGCCCAGGAACCAGACCCAGGAGGTGGGCCAACCAACCGCTTGTTTGTCCCTAAAGCTGTTCGCTCTGAGAGGCGGTTTTGGTGGCCGACCATCAAGGAGGATACAAAGTCCTTTGTAAGTGCCTGTTCCACATGCAGTCAGGGGAAGGTCTCTCATTGCTTACCTCAGGGGTTGCTCCACCCTCTCTCTATACCTCGAAGACCCTGGTCACACCTCTCCATGGATTTTATTACCGGACTCCCGCCATCCCAAGGTAACACCACCATTTTGGTCATTGTTGACAGATTTTCTAAGGCTGGCAGATTCATTGCCTTGCCCAAATTGCCCACCGCTAAAGAGACTGCGGAGTTGGTCATTAACCATGTTTTACGAGTTTTTGGCATCCCACAGGACATTGTTTCTGATCGAGGACCTCAGTTTTCCTCTCGATTCTGGCGAGCATTCTGTCAACTTTTGGGGGCAACTGTGAGCCTATCTTCGGGATTCCACCCTGAGTCCAATGGCCAAACAGAGAGATTAATCCAGGATCTGGAGACTACACTGAGGTGCATGGCTGCCAAAAACCCATCCTCTTGGTCATCTTTCATTATGTGGGCAGAATACGCTCACAACACTCTACGCTTCTCTGCGACAGGCATGTCTCCCTTCGAATGCCAGTTTGGTTATGCCCCTCCAATCTTCCAAGACTAAGAAATTGAAGTAGGAGTTCCCTCAGTTCTGCAGTTCATCCGACGCTGTCGTCTGACATGGAGGAAGGCTCGACATAAGCTTCTTAGAGTCTCTGAGCAGTACCAGCGACAGGCTAACCGTAGACGCAGACCTGCCCCCACCCTGCGTCCCGGACAGAGAGTTTGGCTCTCCACAAAGAACCTTCCCTTACGTGTTGAGTCCCGCAAGCTCTCCCAGCGATTCATTGGGCCTTTCAAAGTGGCAAGGAAAGTTAACCCTGTTACTTACCTTTTATACTTGCCTAGGTCCTTAAAGATTAATCCCACATTTCATGTCTCCCTTCTAAAACCTGTGTTGTCCTCTCCTTTTGCTCCAGCAGGTAAACCTCCCCCTCCTCCTCGCATCATTGGAGGCCAACCAGCTTACACAGTCCACCGAATACTGGATTCCCGTCAGGTGTGAGGATCACTTCAGTATATTGTGGACTGGGAAGGCTATGGCCCAGAAGAGCGCTCCTCGCTTCCTGAGATATCTTGGACCCCAAGTTAATTTGGGACTTCCATGTTCATAAACCTGATCGTCCTGGAAGGAACATCAGGAGTTGTCCCTAGAGGGGGGGGGGAGGGGGTCCTGTCAGTGTTTAGGCTGTTTTATCAGGTTTTGGCCTCTAGAGGTCCTCATGGTGCTATAGTGCCCTGCTTATTCTATTTTGTAATTAGTGTTATTGGGTTCACATGTGTGTCATTCAGATGTGTGTATTTAAGTCACTCTGTTGCATAGCCTCTTTGCTTGGTGTTTAGTTGTTCTAAAGCCAGTTGCCCAAAAAAGCCCAGTTGGACTGATTTTGTGCTTTGAGGATTACTTTTGATGATTTTTGCCTTTAACTTTTTCTGCATCTCATCTTCTTCTGAGTGCGTCTCACTGTTGGGTTCACCATCTCCAGTGGCTCAGTGATTGAGAGTCTGACTTTCACACTAGAGATCTGAGTTCCAGTCCTGGCCCTGACAATTATTAAACGGAAGGTATAAATGCAAACTGAACTTACTTGTTTAATGTGACATTTTTGTTAAAGTTCTCTTTATTCCTGAAAGTGTTCGTACAATTTCTGCTTGTTCAAAAATAAATATTTAGGCTATCTGTTCTGTTTTCTCCAGTTAGCTTACCAGTTGATCGGTTAGCCAATTAGCTTAGCATACCGCTAGCAGCTTCTCCTCTCCCCTATCGTTATTTCTCCTCACTGTCGCCACCTAGTGATACGGTGGTATGATTGAATTCAAACAAACTTTAAATTTACAGCATATTTAATACAAACTTTACATTTTTTTAATCTTTGTGGTTATGGTTAGGTTTAGAGTATCTGCGGGACTCCAAATAAACACAACAAACACTGTATGAATGTGGCATCTAACTGTTCTAAGAGATTTCAGGATTTCACTGGTTATTTGGAGGGGGTGTAACTTGCAGTGCAGTATTCTTGCAGGACACAGAGAGACCCCTATCGGAAAATGCAGCTCACACGTGCATAACACCCAACAACACACTGCTTTGGGGGCAATGTTTTGTATTTTGGTGAGCACAGACCAAGTTTAGCTAAGGAAATCTCAACCTACTGTTTCCGATTTCACTGTGAGCATCGCTGTAATAACTGTTAAAAAAAAAAAAAAAAAAAGGCTTAAATGCTGTTAGATTGCAACCATTACATCACTAAATGTAATATCACACTTTGTCTTCTGTGGTATGCGTTAATAAAGGATGTGGATGCACATGACATCCAGTGTTTAGAATATGAACTACATACAGTATAATTTCAACAATTGGGCCAAATTCTGTTGTATCTCTAAAATGTCTTGCAGGCCGCACCAGAGCAGTTGGCAGGCCACAGTTGGCCCACAGGCCATAGTTTGGTCACCCCGGTACAGGGAGACTGACTCGATTACATCATTCACAGTGCATCATGGGAACGGATGAGCTGCAGAGCACATTTGTTGTGCTTTGTTCACCACAATTCTCAGTTGGTGGATCTTTCTCTTCAAGATCATCATGGGTAGTGTAGCTCTTCTCCAGGAATTCTGCTATTAAACATAATTTTTAAACAATTAAGTTGAAATAGACCGATGTCTTTAACAGAAGCAAATACCATCGGAGCTCACGATAGGTCTGTCTTTAAAGGTTTACGTGTTATAGTTAAAAATGAATTTACCTATGGAAAAAATATATATATTTTAATTTATGGAGCTAGACTATTGTTTTCTATTCCCCCAGTCAGTTACACATCTGAGGACTGTGGATGCCCACAGTTGCCATGGTCACTTCACTGACATGAGATGAAGCAGCCATATGTATAAGTGTATAGATGAATGCTGGGTTTCTCTGGAATTGTAGGGTTAAATAAATCAACACGTGCTCACCAAATCATGCTCGGCTCACATTAGGAGGGATTGAATGTTAATCTCAGTGTAGCAGGATTATATCACAGAAGGAGAGAGCCTGTACTATCTCAAACCATCATGCCTGCTTCGAATGAAATTTATTCTCAAACGGGTTTGCTCCACACATTTAATCAGACACAATTTAATCTGACCGTCTGATGCATATTGTACTGTACATAAAACTGTCCAGACTTGCTGACACCTAATTGACTGGTTTCACACAACTCCCAGAAGCATAATGGCATTGCATCCAGACGACTATGTCACCCATGGTCTGTATTTTAAATGTACTATTAATTGTAAATTAATAGTAACCCCAACCCCCCCCCCCCGGACAGTCGGCACCCCCATCAGCTATATCACTCAAATCCAGCTCTCATTTAAACATTCAAAATTGCCACCTCAAGAAGTGTTGCGACAGCTGTCAGTGATGTCATGTGTCATTTGGTGCTCACATGTTATGACCGATTGCAACATGCTAATATGTGAATGTATATTTTGAAATGATATGTGACTGACTTCATGGTAAGATTTTCAATGATTTAAAACTTTCAGTTTCGCTACAGAGATATTGTATGATTTTAGAAGACATTAAATGCAGCCTGCTTGTGATTCATATGGTGTCGTCCTCTCAAAGTGGGCTGAGCTTTCTAAAACTGCAAGCTTCAGTCTGATTGGCTGGATGCAGTACATCTTCCTGGAGTCAGGGCACGTGACAATCAGTACACCAGAAAATAGTTTTGAAGCACTTTGTAGTTTCTGTCTGTGAAATAATTGCTTGTTATTTTTGAACAAACATAAATTCAGATCACAAAGCCTTTACACACTGTCTGCTATTTTATTCAATGTTTTCTGTACAGCTGTTTATGGAGACCATTGCGGCATTATTCAAATTAATTAGAAAAATGTCCCTTTTACATAAGGGACAATGTACAGTCAGCCATTTGTTATCACAAAATAAACCCCGACAGGGTGACCAGGAATTGGAATACTCTTGTATCACCATAAATAAATAAATGGACATGAAACATTGATTTGCATTAAAATTATGTAATTATGTAACAAGAAATAAATCTCTGAACATCCAAAATCCACTTCCAGTATATGTAGGAGTTCTGTTTGTGTTTATTTTGTAATTAATGAATGTCTGACTCATCATTATCCAGCTTATTATAAGACTACCAAATAAATGCACATGAAACATTGATTTGAATTGAATTAATTGTATTATCTTACTTGTAGAGATCAAAGAGTGATACAAGATATAGTAAAGATGACTCAATACACAGATGAGGGGTCTGTTACATCGATGAGCAGTTGTTACTGAGAAATATCTCACCGGTAGATGGCGCCATTGACCAATCAGAATCCAGTATTCCAGAGACCCGTGTAAGGAGGGTTTTTCAATTACAGGGGTTCAAGTTTTAGGAATGCAGAGGTGACTAAAGAAATGTTAACAGCAAGATGGAATAAAACTGAATTTCTTGTATGTCTGCAACTGCCAAGTCAAATTCCTTATAAGAGGAGTCTGGTAACTAAAAGACAGAACCAGAGGGCAGAGATGAAGGAACACCAGCGTGACCCTGACAATGCAAAGTTTGAGCACTCAAGTTCTCACAATTGTAAAGCAGACATCAGACTCATCGTGCATGTTCTTTGTTGCATCACTCCTAGTAGGCAGAAATAAAAGCTTTTCACACATGTAAAAAAATTTGTCATAGCTCATTATAATTGTAACAGCCTTGTACAGTATTTGTTCAATTAACCTCCTGAGACACGAACGTGACCGCTGTGTGCATTTCACATTTCTCTTTTTGATTTATAACTAGTAGCACCAAATAAACAAAACAAAAATTCTAAAGAAAATAATTTTCCTAAAAATGTATGTCCACATATGTGAACAGCGGGATTAAGTTGTGACAATTTAAAATATAACAAGCTATAGAACGTCAGATCATCAAATAGTTTATTATGTGTCCAGGAGTGTTGATTATTCATGTTTTTGAGATGTTAATCAGTAATGATCATAATTTATTCTGATTGAAAGTAATATCCAGCATCATCCAATCACTGTCAACCATGTTCAAATAAAATGATCCATTGTAAATGTTGAATCTATATACTGATGATCATTGAGTGTCCAAACATCATCTGCAGCCTGAAACTGAACTTTTGATCAGATTTTAGGAGTGAACGCACTTAACTGCATAGAGAGCAATAGGATGCTCCCTTGCTCCCTATGTAGTGCATTACTTAACCTCCAGTGTGCTGTCTGTCTGCACTTGTCTCAGAACAGTTATAGGAGAGCTATAGGATGCTCCCTTGCTCCCTATTTAGTGCATGACTTAACCTCCAGTGTGCTGTCTGTCTGCACTGATCTCAGAACAGTTATAGGAGAGATATAGGATGCTCCCTTGCTCCCTATTTAGTGCATGACTTAACCTCCAGTGTGCTGTCTGTCTGCACTGGTCTCAGAACAGTTATAGGAGAGCTATAGGATGCTCCCTTGCTCGCTATTTAGTGAATGACTTAACCTCCAGTGTGCTGTCTGTCTGCACTGGTCACAGAACAGTTATAGGAGAGATATAGGATGCTCCCTTGCTCCCTATTTAGTGCATGACTTAACCTCCAGTGTTCTGTCTGTCTGCACTGATCTCAGAACAGTTATAGGAGAGATATAGGATGCTCCCTTGCTCCCTATTTAGTGCATGTCTTAACCTCCAGTGTGCTGCCTGTCTGCACTGGTCTCAGAACAGTTATAGGAGAGATATAGGATGCTCCCTTGCTCCCTATTTAGTGAATGACTTAACCTCCAGTGTGCTGTCTGTCTGCACTGGTCTCAGAACAGTTATAGAGAGCTATAGGATGCTCCCTTGCTCCCTATTTAGTGCATGACTTAATGTCCAGTGTGCTGTCTGCACTGGTCTCAGAACAGTTAGAAATGCATCTTATTTTCATCATAACTCCATATAAAGCCTCTGAAAGACACTTTTATCAGTTTTTGGATGAATACATTTATTCTCAATGTGATGATATACAGTACAGAATCATATTGTACAGTGATAACAAAATATAACTATAATACATTTATATTAAAAATGACCCACAGATGATTTAATGTTGAAAATTATTCTAAATATCAAACATGATTTTAAAATTTTGAGGGAACACGGTCTTAATTTCCACGTTTGTGGACATCATGTTTATCAGTGCACTGATGTGTGAAAAATAAACAGATTTTTTAAATCAGCTCATCAAATGAAACTTGAGATGCTACTCTTTAAAACCAAACAGGTTTCAGTGAAAAAACGTATGCTGTTGTGACTCGGTGCGGCTGATATGTAACTCTTAAATGACAGTGTAGAGTCTAGCAAACAGTACTCAGTCAGTTTTAATTCATTAAAATTATGCATTGCATATAGTGAAGCTAAAATAGAACGTCCACACATGTGGATGCAGGGTCACACAAGTTTAATATTGGGAGAAAAGTGTCCATCAGTTGGAAGTGTTCAAAGGGCCCTTTGTAGCAATTCTATTGCACTTCTAAAACATGGCTGCCATGAGTGTTCTCCCTATGAAGAGATCCGTGTAGGTATCGTTTAGACTTTGGAGTACACTGTCTCAAATGTCACACCATTGGACTGCAGATGAACCACATTAAGACCATCTAATGTGCACTGTTAAAGAAATGGACAGAGCTTTCTAAAACGGCAAGCATCAATCTGATTGGCTACCAGCAACACATCTTTTATGAGCACAGATTTGCATTAGTCCACTAGGAAATATGTAATATACTGTAGGCCTATATATACTCAAGCATAAAAGTGAACACGCCATAGAGCTTACATCACTGATACGTCGACTGCTAGCATGAAGTTAATTAAGTTTTAATTATCGATTTGTTTCTTATACCAACCTCGGTTTGCTACAGAAGACATCAAATAATCGACTGGAGTCATGTGGATTAATTTTATGCTGCCTAATAATGCCTTTTGGACCGTCAAATAGCCAGTAGCCTGATGCCCCCATTTACTTGCATTATAAGGACATTTTTCTCAAATCTTTATTTGTGTTCTGCTGAAGATTGACAGTCATACACATCTGGGAAGGCATGAGGGAAAGTGAATAATGAGAGACTTTACATTTCTGGGTGAACTATGTCTTTAAGATAAACAGATTTGAGCTGCTGTTCATAATAGAGGGGCTCGAGCACGGGATGGGGCCTGAGTTCTGAGATCATAGATATCAACTCAAAATAAGATGCTATGTGGACCATAGAGTATGTTGATACTCAATAATCTGACTCTGCAAAACTAAAGAGCTGAACATAAAAACATGAAGTCATTTTGGTCTACAACATCTGTCTTGCAGTTCTCCACTAGTTCAGTAGAAGAACTCTGTAAAGTTTTAGCATAGTCAAGATTAATTTAGTCCTGTTATTTAAAAAAAATAAGGTGTGTTATTTCTGTTTAATGTTGCTCTTAAATGTTAATGGATTTGGCTTTGTCGTTTTACTCTCTGTCTGCCATTTACATGGGCTCTTCATAAGTTTCTCTCTCTCTCTCTGAGTGGTGTTAAATGACAGAAAGTGTTACCTGGCAACATGAGGGTGCACTAAACCCATATAATTAAGATTGTGTGCCACTGATTTATGGAGCACTCGAAGTGCCACTTAAAAAAATAAGGTAAAAAATATAAATGTATTATTTCCACAATAAATGTAAATAAATATATTTTTGATTTAATTCAGATTGAAATTTATAAAAATGGTTTCGTTTTCATTATTTAATTGAAGATATTTTTCAAAAATCTCTTTCACTTTCAGTCATTTAAATTCACAGTAGCAACAAAACATGCAAGAACCAATGAAGATTGTGTGCATTTGTTTCTCCGCCTTTTTCTCCTTATATGGTGTCAGGTGCGCTCACGGCACAGAGATGTAAACAAAGATGTTCTTGTGTGCTGCCAGATTCGAATGGGAGAAGAGGAAGGTTTTCAGTGAATGAATTTTTGGTCTGTTACACAAACAACACTTTCATATGTCTTCAGATGACTTGAAATATAGCGTGTGAAATGGATGACTTTTATAGTGATTTTATGTGCTTTCAGAGCTTGACAGTCACTTTTTCACGTTTTTGGGGGATAAGCTGGTACATATTAAGCAGTATCACATTTTTATTTATTTAATTTTGGGATATTTAATAAGTATGTTCACTGGTGGCCAAAAGTTTGGAATAATGTAGAGATTTTGCTCTTATGGAAATAAATTGGTACATTTATTCACCAAACTGGCATTCAACTGATCAAAATTTATAGTCAGCACATTAATAAAGTGAAAAATTACCATTACAATTTATATTTTAATTCAATTTTAATATTACAAACTAGAGACTCTGATGTACTTATCCTCTTGTTTAGTACATCTGGTCTTCCACATCTCTTTCTGTCCTTGTTAGAGTCAGTTGTCCTTTGTCTTTTTGTACCATTGTATGAAATCTTTTTGGCAATTTTAAGCATTGTATATCCTTCATTCCTCAAAACAATGATTGACTGATGAGTTTCTTTTCTGCCTATTTTGACCTAATATTGACCTGAAGACATGTCAGTCTATTGCATACTGTGACAACAACAAACACATGTAAGTATGGTGGTTATAAACCATTAGTTTTCATTTTTAATTCAGAGGTTCAGCAACAACTAAGAACAATTTCCAATTTTAGTAACAAGAAAGATGTAACGTGTATTGAAATATGTAAACAATTTTATATTTTTATTTAAACTGTTTATTTGTTTATTTTCCTTTTTGTTGTTGTTTGTTTCAATATACCTCTTGGCTCTAGATGTAAAAGTTTTGTAAGCATTAATAAAAAATATATATAAAAAATGTCTGACGCAGGTGTAGATTGACGGTCCTTAAACAAGCCCTCATAATAAATCTTCAACTGATTGATAAATTCACTTGTGTAATGGATTTCTGTGAACTGTATCCCAATGATTGACTTATGATCAATAATATAGTAATAAACAATACATTGTATTCTAAAGCCGCTTTTATATTGTCTTATCAATGATGAACTCTTCTGCTACAAGAATGTAAACCATTTTAATTATCTGAATATTTTTTACTATATATATATATATATATATATATATATATATATATATATATATATATATATATAATTTTTGAATATTTAAAGATAACTATGTATAATTATATATTGAAATTAATATGTATAATCTTTATATATTGAATTATTGTTATATGAGGGGCTTTCTCAGCAAATATTTGTATATGCGATTAATCACGATTAATTAATCGGGACACCATGTAATTAATTCGATTAAAAGTTTTAAGCGATTGACAGCCCTACCAGGGAGCAAACATTTGAGAGCAGGATAGACGGGAGAGCCGGCCGGCTAGGGTTTGTTTTTAGCCGAACATGGATCCCCGCCCTCTTGCCATGCTTTCGCTTCCTCGCACACCGCTTACGACGTCCCCTCCTCCGACCACAGTCATCAGGCGACACCGAGGACTGGAGGCCTGGTCTCCGCAGCAAGCCAAGCTTGCGTAGCTTCTCCCGCAGATCATCATGCAGCTTGGTTGTTGTGTAACACTCCCCAAAATCTTTAAGTGGAGTTTCACACTATAATGGGAACAAACTGAACTGTTTCTATAGATACGCTATGGCGTGGAATAAAAAAAATATATCAACACTGATGAAAAACCAATAAACTCAAGTGTATTTACAAACCCCAAATAATATTTACAATACTACAAGATTTGGTGTATATACATGTAAAAGTGAAGTCCAGAGTGCTCAGAGTCAATGAAAGTGATCGGATCAGCCTCACCGGGATATTGTATAGTCCAATGAGCACGATCTTGTGTTGATGTTGACTGGCGAATGTACTCAGAATAAAAGTAATCCTGGCAGCGAGCCAAATGTATATACTTCCCAGAGGAACGGCGACCTAGCGCTTCCAGGTCAGTCTAGTGTAAATCTAATTGTGAATCAACGGTTTGGAGAAAAAAGCGTACTCTAGAATGAGCATCTCCTCTTGAAAACCGGTTCCTTAAATAGAAAATAATAGTCTTTTCCTGTACATGGCAGTACAACACGTGACGCGGAACCACGTGAAGTTCTCGCGTGAACAGAAATCGGGATCAATACACCACAGATGAGGAAATACAGAATACAGGGGAAAAGCAATACAACTTAAAGGCAATAATGACTAACATAATTCGTTTTATGTCATAAACCTTATATATATAACATCCCCTTTATGTGGCCACGCTACATAGATCCCCCCCCCCACCCAGCCATCGGCATAGGAGGAGATCGTCCGTACCAGCGTTTTAGGTTAACCACATTTAAAATTTCTTTTTTACATGGGTCTCCCCAACGAACAGTGTAATTTATTGGCCCCATTTTTTTTATTACTGAAGCTGGGCCCTCCCACTTGGGCGCTAGCTTAGCAGAGTATTTATTGGAGGAAGAAGAGAGAGGGTGAGTTTTAACCCAGACTAGATCACCCGGCTGAAACTGCGCATCTTTCCGTCGGGCATTATAGTATCTAGCTTGTCTAGATTGTTGCACCCCTACTTGAAGCTTTACCTCCTCTGCCATGATGTTCTGTCTTTCAATTATATTATATGTTGTTTGGTCAGGAGTGGGGTTTTTGAGGATCAACCTCTCTAGTGGACCGTGAAGCTGTCTGCCCAGCATTAATTCCGCCAGAGTTCTCCCTGTTGTTTCTTGGTGTGCCGTGTTGATGGCATACCGCAGCTCAGGTAACCACTGGTCCCATGTTTGATGGTATTGTCCCACATATGACGCAATCATAGTTTTTACTGTCCTGTTTATTCTTTCTGTGAGGTTTGTTTGAGGATGGTAACTGGTAGTGAGTTTTTGGATGCTTCCCCAGGACCTGCATAGCTATGACAGTTAGAAGTGAATTGTGCTCCCCGGTCAGAAATGATGTATTTTGGGACCCCCCATCGGGTGAAGATTTCTTCCCTGAGAATTTTGACGATCTTCTGTGTTTTACTATCTCTAAGGGGGAACATCTCTACCCATTTGGTGTAATAGTCAACTATGACCAGAAGGTAAGTGTTCTGTTTTTTACTGATAGGAAAAGGTCCCATAAAATCCATCCCCAAGGTGTGACCTAGTTCTGTCACTTGCGTCTGTTGTAAGAATCTGCTTGGTTTTGTATTTTCGTGTTTATATTTTTGACATGTTTCGCATCCTTTGACGTACTGTCAGACATCCTTATGGACAGTTGTCCACCACGCCACCTCCAAGAGCCTCAGTAAGGTTTTCAGCCGTCCCAGATGTCCTCCCAGCGGGTTATCGTGTACATAATGCAAGAAACCAGGAATTAATGCCTGAGGAACAACCAGTTGGAATTTATTTCCATTGTTCTTGACAGGAACCCGGCGATATAACACCCCCTGGTGGACCTCAAATGTAATTTGGTTATCCTGAACCTTTCTGGTTTTTTGGGCCAGTTGGAGGAGAGACACCGTATTGTCATGACTTTGTGCTTGTGAGATTTCCTCTAACGTGTGGGGTATGTCAGAGGCACATTTTGATTTTACTATCGTTAGACAGGGCACACTTTCACTTTCAGGAGCTTCACAGACTCATGACAAGGCATCTGGTCCCAGGTTCAGACATCCTCTTCTGTGATGTACTTGGAAGATGAATTGCTGCAGCCTAAGAGTCCACCGGGTCAGCCGAGAGGAGGTTTTAGGGCTATTGAAGGCCCAAGTTAAGGCAGCATGGTCGCTGTAAATGTCAAACTGTCTTCCTTCAAGGTAATGTCTCCATTTTTCCACTGCCCAGACTACAGCTAGACACTCTTTTTCAGCCGTCGAATAATTCACTTCAGGTCCACGCAATGTTCGTGATGCGTAAGCTATTACCCGTTCCCCCTCAGGAGTTTGCTGGTTAATAATGGCTCCTAAGCCTACATCACTGGCATCTGTATGAACCTGGAAAGGTTGATTGAGGTCAGGTTGCATCAATACTGGGGGGTTTTGTAATATTTGTTTGATAGTCTCCAGGCTGGTTTGGCACTCAGGAGTCCAATCCCACTTAACTCCTTTCTTTTTCAGGTTGTTTAATGGAGCTGTGATGTCGGCAAAATGGGGAATGAACTTGTGGTACCACCCGCTAATCCCAAGAAGCGTTGGAGGGTTTTAATGTCTTTGGGAGGAGGATATTCAGCTACCGCTCTGGTCTTTTCAGGATCGACCTCCACTCCTTTCTCTGAGACTATATGTCCAAGAAACTTCAGCTGCTTCTTAAAGAAGTGACCCTTCTTCATGTTCAGTGTGCTTAAGCTTGGTCTAGTCTTTGCAGAATGGTGTTCAGATGTTGTACATGTTCTGGTAAAGACCGTGAATAGATTATGATGTCATCAATGTAAACGAAACAAAACTTCCCTCTCAACTCTGCTAGGACCTTCTCCATCAGCCTCTGGAAGGTGGCAGCTGCATTCCGTAATCCATATGGCATGGAGCGGAACTGGAATAGACCTTGGGAGGTGATGAAGGCTGTTTCTCTTTACTACTTTCCTCCATTTCTACCTGCCAGTACCCTGACTGCAAATCCAATGTGCTGAACCAGGAGGCGCCTTCCATGGATTCTAAGATGTCATGAATGATTGGCATTGGATAAGCTGCCAGGTACGGTCTTACTATTAAGCCTCCTATAGTCCACACAGAACCTGTAGGAACCATCGGGTTTGGGGACCAGGACTACAGGTGATGACCAAGGAGAGAAAGAAGGCTCGATGATATGGTCTCGTAACATTTGTTCTACTTGTTCATCGATAATCTTCTTCTTGAACGGTGAGACCCTATAAGCTCTGGATCTCATGGGCATTTCGTCGGACAGTGTAATTTTGTGCTGTTCCACAGATGTTTTTCCCAAGACTTGAGAGGTGTACGAGGCCAATTTTCCATCAGCTTTTTTAATTCCTCCTGATTGTCGGAGTCCCATCTGGGAACAACTGGTGTGTGTAAATCATATATGGGTGAATTCCAGGTTGGAGGTAAGGCATAATATAGACTCACCGCAGTGGTCATGCCTAGGTTTTCACCCATCAGACGTGAAGACAGCACAGGATTTAGAAGTGCAGTTAGAAATGGATGATAAATATATCCTTTGCCCATTTTCAGTCCATATCTCCATTGTCCCACATCCACTATGGCTTCAGCGGCTCTCAGGAAGTCCAGACCAGCTATAAGGGGAAAGGCCAGGTGAGCATCCTTCATAATATAGGTGTCCAACCTGCATATCCTGTCATGCCACTCATAACAGACTGTTTTCCTGTTGATCGCCTGGTGCATTTGTCCATCAGCCATAATGAACTGTTGAAGTGGGCCTGGAGGGTCAGGTTTCGCTTCCCCTCCCAACTGTCTCCACAGGCTTTCCTGAATAAGGGTGTATGTGCTCCCTGTATCCAGCACCGCCTTCACCTCTTGTCCTTTTATCATTATCGGCACTACTAGAAGGGATGTCATAGGGTGGGGTTGTGCTATGGATACTCCTGCTAGATTTTTAGCAGTATGGCATTCAGGTGGTCTTTTAGTTGTAGTCTCTTTGCTGTTCAATTTGCCCACTTTCTGCCAGTAATCCTTTGCTCCCATCCAGTCCTTCTCCACCATAGATCCCACCTTCACCAGCTGTTCCACTGTTTTCACCATCCCTCTCAGACAGCCCGCAACCCTTGGGTTGATGTTATTAAGAATTCGGCTCACCATCTCCTCTTCTGTGATAGCTGGCTTCCATTTGAGGCAGAGGGCTCGGTAATCATAGGCAAAATCTCTCAAACGCTGACTGGGTTGCTGCACCAGTGATCTTAACTTGTCCTCCACTTCCGTGAGGTAATCCTCTGGGAGAAATGCAGACCTAAAAGCATTTTTGAAAGACTGCCAATCATTGATCTTGTTTTTTTCAGCCTTCCACCAACTCTGAGCGGGTCCTTTGAGCACTGTACTCAGGGTGCCAACGAGCTCCACACTAGGCAGGGGTCTAATGGCCAGATAATTTTCTACCTGTTCGATGAAATGTAGTACGCCTGATGTCTCACCGATTCACCGAAGGAAGGAAATTCCAGACGGATAGGGGGTTTCCCACAGAAAGATGACATACTGGGCATACATGAAGGGTGAGCCATGTTCGATATTTGTGCTCCAGCAGTGACATCATAGGTAGCGTTGCCTCTGTTAACAGGGGGGACTTTAAGTCTTGTAGCTGGTACGGGAGTATTTAAGACATTAGCTGTAGATAGGGAAGAGGCAGGGTAAAAAGGCTGTATTTGAGAACGAGATGGGGTACTGGTGAATCTTAACTTTTTCATTTGATTTTCCCATCTTGCATCTCTAAGTAGGAAACAGTCAACCACCGATCTCTCCAACTTTTCTACAGACCTCTGGAAATCATCTTCTAACTCTGCTAAGCCAGCGTCCACTGACTCCCTGAAACTAGTTTCCCTATTAAGGGAACTATCCACAGACTGTTTTAATTCCTGTTCATTATGTTGTATTTTTGCGTTAAGAGCCAATAAATCCACCTTAAGTTTATCAATCTCCATTTGCATTGTTTGTACAACATTTATATTCACAATCTCTCTTTCAACATCATCACCATCAGCATCTTCATCAGAATTATACAACGAACTTAGTATAGATGCTATTTCATCTGTCGGGTTACGTCTGGTAACAAACGGGCCCGCAGTGAAATCAGCAGCCTGAGTTTCATCATAGTTACATCTTAAATCATGCACATCAGCCTCAATTTCATCAGTATGTACATTAATTATTCCTCCATTTGCTTGTGTCATTTCCTCCATATTTATGGACAAAAAAAACACTATCACCAAAAAGAAACGGCACGTAAGTTCCCCGTATGGGCCACCACTATGTAACACTCCCCAAAATCTTTAAGTGGAGTTTCACACTATAATGGGAACAAACTGAACTGTTTCTATAGATACGCTATGGTGTGGAATAAAAAAAATATATCAACACTGATGAAAAACCAATAAACTCAAGTGTATTTACAAACCCCAAATAATATTTACAATACTACAAGATTTGGTGTATATACATGTAAAAGTGAAGTCCAGAGTGCTCAGAGGCAATGAAAGTGATCGGATCAGCCTCACCGGGATATTGTATAGTCCAATGAGCACGATCTTGTGTTGATGTTGACTGGCTGAATGTCCTCAGAATAAAAGTAATCCTGGCAGCGAGCCAAATGTATATACTTCCCAGAGGAACGGCGACCTAGCGCTTCCAGGTCAGTCTAGTGTAAATCTAATTGTGAATCAACGGTTTGGAGAAAAAAGCGTACTCTAGAATGAGCGTCTCCTCTTGAAAACCGGTTCCTTAAATAGAAAATAATAGTCTTTTCCTGTACATGGCAGTACAACACGTGACGCGGAACCACGCGAAGTTCTCGCGTGACCAGAAATCAGGATCAATACACCACAGATGAGGAAATACAGAATACAGGGGAAAAGCAATACAACTTAAAGGCAATAATGACTAACATATTTCGTTTTATGTCATAAACCTTATATATATAACATCCCCTTTATGTGGCCACGCTACAGTTGCATGAATCTTATATTTTAACAGTGTCTGGCGATGGTAGACACGAACACCGGTTTCTCTGATGTCCATGTGCCGTAAAAGTCGGGCTAAGTGACAAAATAGCATCATTTTGGATCCGGAGTGGCCGCTGTGTGCTACCGCACCGCCATCTTGGATCTAAAGATGAATAGTCCATTGTGTTACAGCACAAAATAAACACAGAAATTAGACAATTGGATAAAAAATAAAAAAATCAGTTTATCATAAGATTATTAACACATACAATATTATTTATGAAACTTTTTTATTAGGGACGTTTTCTGAAAACATTAGACCAATGTTTAGCATTTAGTCCACAGTATGTGTGATTGGTGAGCTTTTAAATCTGAGTGTGAAAATATCTGGCGGCAGCCCAAAAATGCACCAGAGTTTAATGAGTTAATGAAAGGTCTGGCTACACGAGACTACTGTAAATAGAACATTGCTGATGTTGCATCAAGACATTTGTTGCCTGCGCCCTGCTCACAGATATCAGATATGGAATAAAATCTTTATAAATAAAAAATACAGCCTAAATGAAAGAGTATTTAGGTGTCTTTCCATGTTTGGTCTTTAATTCCAGAGGTCTGGTCTCTATTAGCCACTTCTGCATACTCTGATTTATGTCTGCTTTCAAAGTTAGAGTAAATTCAACCTTTAGCACTCAAGAGCTCACCTTTCATCTCCTTGATTTAAGAGGCTATTCCACACAGCTTACACAGAGCGTCTCTCAAAGGTAAACTGTTGTGCCACTAAATTCTCAAACTCTCCATCACTCTTTTTTTCCATTGCGTTCAACTCTTTGCCTGGCTGGGTGACTTCCATATAACCTGACAGGAATATGCCCAGCAGAATCTTGACTTTACCACCAAAATGAGCCCCATACTCCATTAACGTTCCATTTTCCAGGCCGTCCTTGTATCCATGACAACACAGAACATGAAGGGGTGTGTGTGTGTGTGTGTGTGTGTGTGTGTGTGTGTGTGTGTGTGTGTAAACCTGCTTTTTGTCTTCAGTATGAGTCGAATTAATCTCTTCCGTTCACGTTTCTGTTAGCTCTGCTCCCTCTGTGTCTCTCAGCAGGAACGTCTAGTACCAATGGCAGTTTGACTTCTAAATCTCCTGCTTCACATGCACTCTGTACCTAATGCACTTAATTTTGGCTTTTGTTCTAGTTTTGCATGAATATTTTAGTTTGTCAGGACCCCAGGGAACAGCTGGTGATTGGTTCAAGTGTGTTCAGAGTCAAACTGGAATGAAAACAAGTAGGTCTTTACACACACAGGCCAGTGGGTCAGAGAGCAGGGTTTAACATAGACATACTGGAGACCAGGAATCAGATAATACTAAGTCCTGTAATTAATAATGACGATGTGACCAATGATGAAGTAGTGGTCTAAAGCACATAACTGGTAAACTGGTAATCAGAAGGTCGCTGGTTCGATCCCCACAGCCCCACATGGTGTCTTTGAGCAAGGCACTTAACTCTGGGGGAACTGTCCCTGTAATAAGGGCTCTGTAAGCCACTTTGGATAAAAACATCTGCCAAATGCAGAAATGTAAATATAAATAAAAATGAACTTGTGGTTATTAAATTTGTAAATAGTGCCTAGCTATATATTAGCAGTTGGCTTGCTATCCAGAAAAAAAACATCTGATCTGTAATGATCCCTGTGGTGGAATTTATAATATGTCAACTAAATGATATATTTGGTTATGTATCTATTTTTTTTTTTTATTTGAAGCATTCTGGCCCCAGTGGTTGAAGCTGGAAGTGTTGGTAAACGTATTGGTATGTGTGAGCTCCAGCTTCTAGGTGAAATGTCCACATCAAGCCAAAAGAAAGTTGTATTTTTAGCTGTAAATTATGTAAAACTTTGTTAACTCTAACCTAAACCCTAACCCTAAACTATAGGTGGGCAACTCAACTCAAATTAGTATGACTTTGGGTTTAACTAACTCACAGACACATGCAAACGAATGAGTCACTGGCACGTGGTGAGCAGTAATGAGTGGGCTTCTTAATTCCTTTCAATTGGAGTGAAGAGCCACGCTCACAAGGGGATTGACAGTGGTGCGGAGCTAGTTTTGAGAGAGGCCAAGAGCATAACATAATTTAGAAATGCTCAAGTTTATTCAGATGAGAAGCAAAAAATACAGACTTCAAACAGATTTCAAATGATGATTGCACGCATTCATTGTTGCAATACTGTGCCTTGGTAAATGTGACAGGGCGGAGGGCGGGCGGGGCGGGGTCGTGATTCCGTACACCCGGCCCCTGATCAGGCTAATCAAACCTCAGAGAGGGATAAAGGCTGACTGGAGACTGCAGTGGGACAGAGAGAGAGATTTACAGACAGTTGTTCGACACTTTTGTGTGTTTGTCTTTTTGTTTATGTACTTCATTGAACTATTATTTACATTGTTAAGCCGGTTCTCGCCGCCTCCTTTCCATGAATACCTTTACAGTAAGCAAAACTGTAATAAATCAACAGTGTTTATATATGCTTTGGGCATTCTGACATGAAGCAGGCATCTTTCCAACTGTAATTCTTAGTCATACTTAGTCCTTATAAACTGAATATAACAAAAAAAGTGAAGATAAACATCATATAAAAATAGGGCTACTAAACATTAGATCTCTTTCTACCAAAGCACTAATTGTCAATGAAATGATTACAGATCATAGATTGGATGCGCTCTGTTTGACTGAAACCTGGCTTAAACCGGATGAATATATTAGTTTAAATGAATCTACTCCCCCAGGTTATTGTTATAAACATGAACCTCATCTTAAGGGTCGAGGAGGAGGTGTTGCTACAATTTACAGTGAAGTTTTTGGTGTTACTCAGAGGACAGGATATAAATGTAAGTCTTTTGATCTAATAGTGCTTAATGTGACACCATCAGATAAATAAAATATCTCTGTCGTCCTTTACCCTTGCTACAGTGTATAGATCACCCAGGCCTTATTCAGATTTCCTTAGTGAATTTGCAAATGTTTTATCAGATCTTGTAGTTACTGTAGATAGAGCCTTAATTGTTGGTGACTTCAACATTCACATAGATAATGAAAATGATACTTTGGGATTAGCATTTATCGATTTTCTCAACTCTCTTGGAGTCAGACAAAATGTAACAGGACCAACTCATCGCCATAATCATAAGCTAGATTTAATTCTTTCATATGGAGTTGATGTTGATAATACAGAAATTCTGCAGCAGAGCGATGACATCTCGGATCATTACCTCGTCTCTTGCATGCTGCAATCAACTAATGTTACTCAATTTACACCACGCTATCGTTCAAGTAGAACTATTCTTTCGACCACTAAAGATAGCTTCACTAATACTCTTCCATATCTATCTCATATACTCAATAAACCCCAAAGCCCAGAAGAACTTGATGAAATACCAACAAATATAAATGCAGTCTTCTCTAGCACCCTTGATGTTGTAGTCCCACTTCGATTAAAGAAAATTAAAGAAATAAGCCCTGCACCATGGTACAACGATCACACTCATGCTCTCAAGAGAGCAGCTCGGAAAATGGAGCGCATGTGGAAAAATACAAAATTAGAAGTATTTTGTGGTGCATGGATGATAGTGTCTGTAGCTACAGACAGGCACTAAAAGGTGCCAGGTCAGCATATTTTGGTAAACTCCTAGAAAATAACCACAACAATCCTAGATGTTTATTCAGTACTGTGGCTAAATTGGTTAGGAATAAAGCATCAACTGAACCAGATATTATGTCACAGCTCAAGAGACTTCATGAATTTCTTTACAGATAAAATTTAAATAATCAGAAATAAAATTGGAATTATGCAATCATCTGTCATAGCACCTCAGAAAACATTGTCTCATAATTTTCCACAAGAGCAACTCCACTGTCATAGTTCATGAAGAGCTAACAAAACTTATAGAAACATCAAAAGCATCAATGTGTACAGTTCATTCATAGACCCCTTCATTTTTTCACATTTTGATATGTTGCAGCCTTCTGTGAAAATGATTTAAATTATTATTTTTTCACATCAATCTACACTCCATACCCCAAAAATGACAAAGCAAAAAACAGGTTTTTGATAAATTTGCACATTAATTCAAATAAAAAACTGAAATATCACATTGACATAAGTATTCAGATCCTTATGACACTTGAAATTTAGTACAGGTGCATCCCATTTCTCTGGTCATCTTTGAAATGTTTCTACAATTTTATTGGAATCCACCTGTGGCAAATTCAGTTGATTGGACATGATTTGGAAAGGCACACACCTGTCTATATAAGGTCTTACAGCTGAAAATGCATATCAGAGCAAAACCCAAACCATGAGGTAAAAGGAACTGCCTGCAGAGCTCAGAGACAGGATTGTGTCGAGACACAGATCTGAGGAAGGCTACAAAACATTTTAGCTGCATTGAAGGTTCCCAAGCGCACAGTGACCTCCATAATTCTTAAATGGAAGAAGTTTGTAACAACAAGGACTCTTCCTAGTGCTGGCAGCCCGGCCAAACTGAGCAATCAGGGGAGAACGGCCTTGGTTAGAGAGGTGACCAAGAACCTGATGGTCACTCTGGTTGAGCTCCAGAGATCATGTGTTGAGATGGGAGAAAGGACGACCATCACCGCAACACTCCACCGATCTGGGCTTTATGGCAGAGTGGCCAGACGGAAGCTTCTCCTCAGTATAAGACACATAAAAAAGAACCTTAAGGACTCTCCAACTGTGAGAAACAAGATTCTCTGGTCTGATGAACTGAACTGTTCCAAAATCAATTTCAAATATCATGTCTGGAGTATACCAGGCACCTCCCAATCTCTTGCCCAATACCATCCCAAATGTAAAGCATGCTGTGGGAATGTTTTTTAACGGTAGGGATTGTGGGACTAGTCAGGGTTGAAGGAAAGCTGAATGCAGCAAAATACAGTGATATCCTTAATGAAAACCTGGTCCAGTGTGCTCAGGACCTCAGACTGGGCTGAAGGTTCATCTTCCAACAGGACAACGACCCTAAACACACAGCCAAGACAACACAAGAGTGGCTTCGTGACAACTCTGTGAATTTCCTTGTGTGGCACAGCCAGAGCCCGGACTTGAACCCAACCGAACATCTCAGGAGAGACCTGAAAATGGCTGTCCACCGACGGTCCCAATCCAACCTGACAGAGCTTGAGGGGATCTGCAGTGAAGAATGGCAGAAAATCCTCAAATCCAGGTGTGCAAAGCTTGTCGCATCATATCCCAAAAGACTTGAGTCTGTAATCACTGTCAAAGGTGCTTCAAATAAGTGCACAGTTAAGGGTCTGAATATTTAAGTCAATGTGATATTTCAGGTTTTTCTTTTTAATTATATTTTCAGTTATGAAAAATCAAGTTGCTTTGTCATTATGTGGTATGGAGTGATTGATGTGATTAAAAAAAAAAAAAAGCAGCATTTTAGCATAAGGCTATAACATTACATAATGTGAAAAAATAAAGGGGTCGGAAAACTTTATGAATGCAATGTATGTTAGACCCAATAGCAACTAAGCTCTTAAAAGAGGTGTTACCTGTAATCTCAGAACCTCTTCTTAATATTATTATCTGCACGATATATTCAGGACATGTCCAAAGAAACTTTAAAATGGCAGTTATCAAACCGCTTGTTAAGAAGCCAGAACTTGATCCTGTAGAATTGGCTGATTAGACCGATTTCAAATCTCCCATTTATGTCAAATATGCCAGAAAAGGTAGTGTCCTCCCAACTA
Organism: Xyrauchen texanus; assembly: GCF_025860055.1. Lineage (NCBI taxonomy): Eukaryota > Metazoa > Chordata > Actinopteri > Cypriniformes > Catostomidae > Xyrauchen > Xyrauchen texanus. The sequence goes on from NC_068305.1 coordinate 977,668, forward strand.
TGTTTATTTCTACAGAGAAATTGTATATATGAACAATTTCAGTCAGGATTTAGGCTCATATAGTAACTGCTCTTATCAGAGTTACTAATGACTTGCTCTTATCATCTGATTGCGGCTGCATTTCTCTTCTAGTTCTTTTAGATCTTAGTGCTGCCTTCAACTCGACTGATTACAACATTCTCTTGAATAGGCTTGATGATTATGTTGATTTTTGTGGACAGGCATTAGCTTGTTTTAGGTCCTATTAATCAGACCACTACCACATTGTCTGTGTAAAAGAGGAATTGTCAAATCAAACAAAAGTTAAGTATGGAGTGCCATAAGGATCAGATTTTGGGCCTCTGCTTTTCTCCTTATATATGCTTCCCCTGGGAGACATTATCAGGAATTGTGGAATAAGTTTCTACTGTTATGCCGACAATATCCAACTTTATATTTCTTCAAAACCTAGAGGAAATTTAACAATTCTTGAAATTAGAAGAAAGTATCAATGAAATCAAAGATTGGATGGCCAGAAGGTTTCTTCTACTCAATTTCAGAGGTACTAATTATAGTTTGTTGTTGGGTGGAAAGGAGGTAGCTGGGAATGAGTGAACAATCCACGTAGACAATCCATTGCTGCACATTTCAGTGACACACAATAAGACACACTCACACTGCTGCGTTCGCCTCTCTCTCCCTCTATGCCACTGTCTCCTCTCCTTAAATACGCCCGCCGCTTCTCAATGGCGCACTGGTAGAACTCATTATTCATTATGTTTCCATTGCAAAGCCATTTAAATAATCATTAAATGCTGCTGTGCTGAAAAGACCAGCTAAAACCAGCATAAGCTGGTTGCACAGCCTGATCATAGCTGATCAGCTGGTTTTAAAGGTGTTTTGAACCATTTTTAGCTGGTCTTAGCTGGCCTTAGCTGGTCAGGGTGGTCTAAGCTTAGCTAAAGTGTTTAAACCCCCTCTGAAACCAGCTAACTGACCAGTTTGGCTGGGCTGGACGGCCAGCTAAATCCATCTTAAGCTGGTTTTAGCTGGTCTTTTCTGCAGGAATGTACAGCGGGTCTGCAACATTTTTGACATGAAGTGACATTTTGAAATTCCCATGTAAATCCCTGTGCCAAACCTCCTCCAAAAGAAAGAAAAAAATAGACAGACAGACAGAAAGACAGAAAGGCAGACAGACAGATAGACAGACAGACCCTGTCCATGCAGAATAAAACAACTTTTATAAGGTTACTATAATGGAGACTTCATGTCATGTGTGTGATCGATTTTATACATATTCTTTAAAATGACTGTTTATTTTAAATGAGTAAACATCTGTAATGAGGAAAACAATGACCCAGTGCACCTTGAATTATGTTGATTTGAGAGTCACCGTCTTGTGTGTGTGGAATGTCAAGGATCATGTATGCCAGCTTGATAATGTCAGCGGTAACTATTTATTTAAACCAGGCACGTACGCTATTGTTCTAAAAGCAGGCTGTCATCTCAACCGCACAGCTTGACCAACGCAAATCAGACACGTTTACTCACATGACTCTCCACTGCAGCGCCACTTAACCTGATGTGTGTAGCGTTTTGAGTGGCTCGTGATGAGCAGTGGTCGTGTGATGGATTTGTCCGTGCTGCACGCTTCTGCTGACTAGCGCTGTTTCCTCACACTAAGATTTGACATGCAGCTGCGAAGGACTTTAACATGTCAATAATTCATATTGCTGTCCCTCACAGGCGAGCAAGTAATTATTACAAATGCCACCAATGGTGGATCAAACCATAATTTGCGGCCCTCTGGGTGTTGTGGACCCACTTTTAAAGACCCTTGCTTTTATATTACAGTTTAATTTTCTGTAAAGCTTCTTTGAAATGATGTGTGATGTGAAAAGCACTATACAAATAAAAATGACTTGATCTTGCATATTTACAGTAAGATGATATTATTGCTCTTACACTTGAGTGAGTGGCTTTGGGCAGATTTCTTTCTCTCCACCGTTGCAGGTCTGCACTGTTTTTCCATTTTTGTCCTTTATGAACATGCACTGGATGGACGTCTTTGAGCATTGCACAGCATCTTGCACAGGATTTTTTCTTTTTGGCAAATTTTGGTATAAAATTGGGAATTGTCAGCATAAGTGATAAGATATGCTATACTTATTAAAAATAGAGATCAGAGAAAGCATATACAGTGAAAATAACAAGGGTCCTAAAATCTACCTTTGAGGGACACCTCAAAGGTATCTGAGCCGACGTAGAAAAAAAATGACCTACATTTACAGAGAACGTCCTTTCTTTTAGATAGAAGGAAAACTACTGGAGGGTCATGCCCTGGATGCCATCCATACGTTCTAGACGACTGAGGAGAATATTACGTTCGATCGTGTCGAACGCAGCACTGAGATCTAATAAAACGAAGATGACAGGTGACCCTGAATCCATGGAGAGTAAAATATCATTAGTGACCTTCAGCAATGCAGATTCAGTGCCGTCTATAATGTTCAATGTATTTAGATAGGAGTTGAGCTGCGAATAAACAACTCTTTCCAAAATCTTTGAAATAAAAGGCAGTTTGGAGATTGGTCAGTAATTGTTGTGTGTTGCTGGATCCAAAAAAAAAATATTTCTTTATTTTTAACAAAGGATGTAGAATTGCATGTTTAAAACTCCTTGGAACAACTGCACTTGCTAATGAGCTGTTAATAGCTGACACACTGGAACCGACAGTCATGAAAAGTTCATTAAGAAGACATGGAGAAAGAATATGCAGCTTGTAACAGGGACATTTCATCTTAGAGACTACATCTGCTAACTGTGCTGACGAAACTGGCTCAAAGTGAGTCAGGAGCTGGACGGGGAAGGTATTAGTGTTTGATCAAATTGTGCAGGTACAATCGCACCTTTAATCTGCTCAATTTTGTGAGTAAAGAAGTTTAAAAATGTTTCACAGGTCTTTTGTGTGGCACCCAGAAAAGCATTTCTAGTTGGGTTTAAAACAGATCAGTTGTTTTCAACAATACAATCACAGTGTGAAATGTGTTTAGTGAGTGTTAATGTGTTTTAGAGTTTTGCAAAAAGAGGGATTGATTCCCACTGAGCATTTGGTTCAGAGATTGGGGTTTAGTGTTTTAGCAATTCCCAAAAACTGTAAGTGAGTTTCTGGCAGCACTTCATGACAGTGTACAATTAGTTTCAGATGACTTTGCAAATGAACAAGCTGCCAGTGAAGTATTCCAAAGGCAGGTGCTACAGTCGGGGACACTGCACAGCTCAACGGGGTTGACAGAACATACCTCAGCTCTTTCCTGAAGGTTTTCACAGATTTGTGGAATATAATTATCCCCCTGTGGCTGCTGAAATGTTTGCAGAAGTGCTCCAGTGTTTATTATTTTTGCTGCTGGTTTATGGGTGAGTTGTTAAGAGGTAATTTGTTAACACAATGGTGAAATGCTTGAAGGCAGGCTGACAGAATTCACAGGGGCCAGATGAAACAGCAGTTTTACCCACAATGCTGTCATTAAAACACTGACAAACACCTACAACACTGGCTCACAGAGAGAAGCAGTATGTACTTCATATAGGCACTCAGGAGGAGAGTAATCTGTAAGTGTGCATGTGGACTGTGAGTTTAACTGTTGCACTTTATACACAAATACTGCAAGAGCTTTTCTCACAAATAACTTTATAACATAACTAACATTTTTATAATGACTTTTAACCAAATAATGTCAAGGAGATTTTTAGTGGATGTATGAAGTCAGTTCCCTTTAAGTTCACACAGGTGTCCTAGCAGAGGAACCACCTTAACTGTCAACATGTTCCACTTGCCTTTGACAACTAGAAAGAGTCAGAATACTTGTATTAATTTCTATTGTTTTAAAATGTAGAATTTTTGTGAAATTCAGAGCATCACACTCCCTCCACCGGCTTGTCTTCTTCCCACAGTGCGTCTTGTTGCCATCACTTCCCAAGGTACACATGTACACGCCATCCACGTGATCTAAAAGAAAACGGGACTCATCGGACCAGGTAACATTCTTCCACTGCTCAAAGATCCAGTTCCGACACTCACATGCACATTATAGGCACTTTCGACGGTGGACATGGGTCATCATGGGCAATCTCACCGGTCTGTTGTTACGCAGCCCCATACGCAGCAGGGTGTGATGCACTGTGTGTTGAGACACATTCCTCCTGTAATCACGATTACAATTTTCTGTGATTGTGCCACAGTAGACCTTCTGTCGGTTGGGACCAGATGGGATAGCATTCATTGCCCTCATGCATCGATGATCCTTGTGCTGCAGGTTTGTGGTTTGTCCCTCCTCAGATCACTGTTGGTAGGTACTCACCACTGCTGACCGGGAACACCCCAAACCGAGGGGTTACTGAGGCATGTTTACTAATATTTATGACTTCTGAAATTGACTGTTAACTATTATATTGCATTTTTAAGCATTATTATTTTCATGTTTAATAAAGTTTATTTTATACCCGTCATTACTGAATCCTTGTTTTATGTTTTTATTTGACTGTGTTATTTTGTACATTGCATAGAAATGTTATTGTAGATGGACAATATAGTATAAAAATAATAAAGTCTTCTATTGAACTCGTATCAGCCATATCACCTCTTAAATTGATAAGTGTAGTGCAATACAAACATTAATATTTACAATATTACAATACAATATACTGTGTGTATAATATATAATATACAATATACTGTAGTGATTGAGGTGATTGAGTCACCTGTTTTTTATGTGAAAGATCTTTGAGTATAGTGCCAGAAAAGTGCTATAAGTGTAAAATTCATTCAAATATGTACATAAGAGTTGTTTATCTTCATCAAAGCAAGTAATATTTCAGTTTTAAATGTTTAATCAGGTAACATTATATGACTCCGGCTCCAGTCATGATAACATACAGGCGATGTCCAGGTAACCTCAAATTATGAGATTCATGCAGCTTTAAAATGTTGTGTATTTTGTTCTTGTCCATTGGCAGATTTTTGCTTTTTAAAACTTTTACAGTCATATTTTGCAGTTCAGCATAAACGTTATAACAACATATCATGTCCACGTGTGTGATTATAGATGATTAGCTGCTGTACTGTGTTGGAGGAACATTGACTTTCCTGAAGTAAGAAATGATTCAGAATATAACCCAAGAGCCCTGCTGCTTTTCTCAAGAGTCGAACTCCTCTCCCCATCACTTCTTTACAGGGTAAATAAATGCTTGAGGACCTGACAGTGAACACTGAATGAATGCATTTAGAAAAGCCAACCTTAATAAATGCCTGTTTAGGTCTCCATGGAGACGAGTCAGCAGCATCTGTCTGTAGGCCAACAGACGATTGGACGGCATCTGTATTTGCATTCTTTTCATCTGAATTCTGGACACTTCATTTCGAGCACCCAAATCACTGTTTCAATGTGACTGCTTTCTCTAAGTCAGATGGTCTTTTTTAGTCGCCCAAATCAAAACAAAATTAAACTAAATACCTAAGAACAGAGTGTTCATGGTCTTTTCTGGGTTCCTTAGAATGAGAACTGGAAAGGTATACTAGCTTACTACCAACTAAATACTGCATGGTATACACTGCACACTACATACTAAAACAGGTATTATTGCACATTGCTGCACATCGTGACACATTACCACCTTGGGTGTGCATTATTTTTTAGTAGTTCAACGGTCCATCGTCAATTATTCCTAACTTATAACATGGTCTGTTCTAATACTCAATTCTGATTGACTGAATGCGTGCCGTTCAAACCGTTGAAAGTTGAATGTGAATAGTGAATTCAGCTTGTTTTGCATGATAAAATTAACCATTATTTTTTGTTCTTTCAGACAAATTTGCACTGCAAAAAATGTATGACAGCTGTAACTAATCAATTCTGTATATAAATGGGATAATCCACGGCTAGATGTGCGTTAAGTGATTTGAAATGCATGACGTGGAGGTGAAGAACTTGCCTTTGTGAAGTGCATTTATCCCTTACATAAACAGTAGTTTGCAACACTATGATGTCACAGTACCTCATCATGTTGCATGTTTAATTCAGTGAGTAGTTTCCAGTTATCTCATTTTAAATTCATAGTTTAATCAATGTCTTCAGAAGCAATCTAATCAGTTTTGGATGAGAACAGACCAAAATACTACTCAAAAAAATAATAATAAATAAGGTGCAATTAACGTGAATGTGAGTGACATCTGTCTTACTGTTTTGAAATGACATGAGGATGAGAAAATAATGTCAGAATTTTTAGATTAGGTAAACTATCATTTTCATTTTGGAAACTGTGCACAATGTCATGCCCATAATATCGAGTACATCTGCCTATAAGTAAGAGATGCACATAAGAAAAGTTTTAAATAATATATTTTTTTTACATGGCAGGTAAAATGAGATTTACAGTATGTCAGAGAAATGTATCCAGATATAAAAGTATACAGTTCACAAGTTGGTGAATTGCCACTGTATAAAACCATGTAATATCATTTCTTTAAGGAGAAAGCATTTTTCCAAATGGTGGGAGTGGAGAAAAGTGTGTCAGATGTTTTGGGGTAAGCCGTGCCAGTGGCTCAACTAATATTTATAGTAATATTTGCATCAGTATTAGATGTCGACTGATAGTGGATTACAGAATGTATCATGGTAAAAACAAATTGATTTATTTTTATTGAATATTGATGGAGTAACATAATTTGTGTGAAAATAAATAATAACTGAAGGTTGTTTCGAAATGATGCTTACTCAAAATAACTACTTCAGACAGAGTGAAGGCCTTGGTTACCTCTGAACTTGAGAAAAGGCCAATGAGAAATTGGCAGACAGAATTTACATGTCCCTCCCCCGGACATACGGGTATAAAAGGAGGGAATTGTGCATCTGTTTAGTCAGATTTTTTCTTCGGAGCCGAGCAGTTGTGTGTTCAGCAAGCTGGTGGTCCACTACTGTTCCACTCGCCTCTAAGAACATTGCTGTTGGATCCTACGGCGCATTACCAGCGGCTTTCTCCCTTCTCTGCACGCCAGTGCAGTCCACGCCCCTGAGCGCTTCGACAGCATTTCCTTAAAGAGAAAATAGACCTGTAAAACAGTATATTTCATCTAAAAGAGTATACACATTGCCGTTGAACATCTTTTTAAAGATGTCTTTCCGCCTTTGTATAGTTCCTGGATGCGGCAGATATCTCTCTGCTTCTGACGGTCATAAGAGCTGCCTTGCGGGTCTGGGCTGCGATCACATGCAGGCAGTTTTTTATGAATGGTTCATGTTCTCAATGCGAGAACATATCTATGGAAATGTTGCAGTCGCGGCTTTCTTTCCTCCGAGAGAAAGCCACTTCAGCCGCCCCCCACAGCCAGTCTGATGTCTCCCTCGGACCCCGCAAGCTGGATGATGATTTTGCCACTGCACTGATGACTCGACTGGGCAGCCACCTCCAGGTCTGCTCGTCCAGTCTGAGCCTGATGCACAGATGTCCGCTCTGCTTGCCTGGGCCGCTGGAATCTAAAGTTGTCTCCACCCTGCATGTCATGGCCCTCCTGCAAGTCCACTAGGCCAAGGCACTTAAAGATCTGAACTTGGGTAGTCCTGATCCTGATGTGCTACAAGAATTGTGCTCGATGACCGACCGCGTCCCCTGGGCCACGAAGGTCACAGAGCTGGCACTTGGATAAGCGACACCCACACTCGTGGTCCAGGAATGACATCTGTGGTTGAACCCGGTCCAGATGCGGGACCCCGACAAAGCCCGCTTTCTCAACCATTTCTCAAATCATCCTAGTGGCCCTCTATTGGCCCACTCGGACTTGTTCCTCGGATCTTATGCTCCTTAAGACAGCACCTCCTTGGCAGATTACCCTGAGAAGGGAACTTCTTTTTCAGGGACTGGGCATCCTCTGGCATCCGTGGCCAGACCTCTGTAACCACCATGTCTGGCTCTTGGACGTGCTGTGGAAGATCCAAGTGGCCTACCACCTGCTGTAGGCACGATCAACCAAGCCAGAGCTCCCTCTACAAGGCAGCTTTATGCCCCACATGCTTACCACAATGCATACATGATCACGAGGCACGACCTGATCATCAGGTTCCTTAGAGATGCCCGGAGGCTGAACCCTCCCAGGTGATGCCTGTTCCCCTGATGGGATCTCTCCCTGGTCCTTTCGGGCCTTCAGAGACCCCCCGTTCAAGCCGCTAGAGTCAGTCGAGCTTAGAGCCCTCTCCTTAAAGATGGCCCTCCTGATTGTGCTCACTTCCATCAAGAGGGTTGGGGTTCTCTGTCAGCGACACTTGCCTGGAGTCTGGTCCCGCAGATGCTCACGTCATCCTAAGACCCCAACCGGTCTATGTGCCCAAGGTTCCTACAACTCCCTCAGAGTTAGTGAACCTGCAAGCAAAGCTGCCCCAGGAGGAGGCAGACCCAGCCTTATCGTTGCTGTGACCAGTGCATGCTTTGCGTAACTATGTGGACCGCACACAGAGCTGTAGATGTTCTAAGCAGCTCTTTATTTGCTGTGGCAGACAGCGTAATGGGGCACTGTCTCCAACAGAGGCTGCCCACTGTGTTGTCAATGCCATGGCTGGGTGATCAGACCCAGGCCATGTCCGCCCCCTTGTGGGTTCGAGCACACTCTACGAGCAGTGTGGCTTTCTCGTGGGCACTGGCCAACGGCACCTCCCTAGCAGACATCTGCAGAGTGTAGGGCTGGGCAACACCCAATACCCTTACAATATTCTACAATCTCAGGGTTGAGTCGGTCTCATCCAGTATTTTCTCAGGTCTGAGCACGTAGAACTCGGTAATGCGGAACGGCTGACTGGGTGTTCCGCTTGCACATAGTGCCCTTCCCCTCCACTGAGATGATCACATATCTCCCAGGACATTACACTAAACTCTTAAAGTAAAGGGGTCTTTTCCCCCTGAAATAATGGGAGTTGGTAAATAACGCCTTCCCTGATGCACGTTATAGCGTTAAATGGCCCAGCCACTTTCACTCTATGCGAGAAAATTAGAGAGAGAAAAGGCGCGGCCTGCTCCCGTGCTTGGCCTCGCCTTTGCCGGGAACCTGAAAATGTATGACGTTTTTATGGGGCGTTGGGGAAGGGTATGTGCAGTCTGTCGCAGTCTGCTGCTTTGGCATGCAACTGCCTGCCCGCATCTGCATCAGCAGCTCACGTACACTGTTCAGCGAATGGCGTGATTGAATAGGGACCCCTAGTGTCGCTTCATTCGACACAACGTCGAGTGAGCAACAGACGAGGAACATCTAGGTTACTGTTGTAAAATTCGTTCCCTGATGGAGGGAACGAGACGTTGTGTCACCCCGGCCATTTACATTTATGCATTTGGCAGACGCTTTTATCCAAAGCGACTTACAGTGCACTTATTAAAGGGACAATCCCCCGGAGCAACCTGGAGTTAAGTGCCTTACTCAAGGACACAATGGTGGTGGCTGTGGGGATCGAACCAGCGACATTCTGATTACCAGTTATGTGCTTTAGCCCACTACGCCACCATCACTCCACAAGATGCACGATTCCCTCCTTTTATACCCATATGTCCGGGGGAGGGATATTAAATTCTGTCTGCCTATTTCTCATTGGCCTTTTCTCAAGTTCAGAGGTAACCAAGGCCTTCAAGAAAGACCCCTAGTGTTGCTTCATTTGACACAACGTCTTGTTCCCTCCATCAACCTAGACGTTTTTGATGCTATTTAGTGTTAAGGGAGAAAATCAAATCAAAAGAGCCTTTTACCCCATGGAGCCTTTTGTCCCGTTGTAACCTAAGGTGTGACTTTTAGCTATAAACAAGCCCAGAATACAAAGTGGACTGTAATTTTGAAGTGACATGGCTTTATATTTAAATTATTCACAAGATAAGAAGTTGGAGACATGATGTATGTGCTGACGTTTCCATCTAGTCGCATAATTCTTTGCATTCCCCAGCTTAAATTTAAAACACTTGATCCTGCAATCGAAGTAATAAAATATACATTTAAGTGAGGATAAAATATGGATGAATATTGTCAATGATGAAAGATTGAAGACCACTGAGAAATAAATAACAATTATCGGCAACTATCTGCATATATTTTTGCAGATAACCGATAGTTCCTATCAGCACTGATTAATCAGTAAAACCAATATATCGGTCTACTTCTAATTAACATGCAGCAAATATTGTTACCTCAAAGATCTCTGGCAAAATGAAACACCTTTTAATGTATTGAGAAAACCACCAAAGTCACACAAATTTGGGGAAACTGCAAGTCGGAACATCATTGAATATTTCCCGACAACCTTTATGTTTGGGATGTGGCCTAAGTATGTTCAGTAAATGACACCCTCGGGCAAAAAAACATGACATTGCAGAAATAGATCCATTTAAAAAATAGAAAGCCCTGTTGCTTTTCATGTGTTGCGATTGTTTAAGACAAAAACTCCTATCTGGCACGGCTATCTGTTTGTTTGATCAATGAAAGATAGGGGCGTATACAGAAAGCTGTTTGAAAACAATGTTTCATTTTGCAATTTCATTCAGTGATGCAGAAATTACACACTTCAGCTTTAAGAAAATGTAAATATTGTCCTGCAAAATAGGACTTTGGAATGGGATCATGTTTATTCCATTATTATAGGCATTATTTAAATGTTTTATTGTTAAAAACATTTTATGTTCATATTTTTATGTGAATGTCTATCCTGCACATACTCCCAATGATTCAACTTACTCCTTAACATGACATGTCTTACCTCTAATGTGGGGCAGGTTGTGCAACTAGACCACTTGAGAAGTCATATTTCTGGTGTAAAGACCTTTGGATTGGTTGAGATGTGAGACGAAGGATGAGAAATCTTCCAAGGGCAGATTCTTGGTTTCGTGAATTTTTTTAAAATATTTCCAGGCTGTCCGGTATGTTTGGAGGGTTCGCAGTGAGATGGCTTGGAGAATGGAGTCCAGAGATGCTTGATGGATGGTTTAAGTGGGTGGTTTAATGGAATTTCAGCTCTGAACAGGGAGGAACTGGGGTTGGAGTCGGGTTTTCCTCTGGAGCCAAGGTTCTGAATCTCTGGAAGATAAATCAAGAAAGAGTCAACAATCAGATTTTTTGAGCCTGGACATGTTCGGCCTTAATTACGAATTGGTTGTGAATGGAGATCCATATTTGTCGTCTAATATCGGATTCTGCCTTTGATAATGCACTTGATGGTGGTTAGGTTGTCGCAATGGACTAAAATGCTCTTAACGTCCATTCCAGCTCCCATAGGCAGGCCGCTACCATGATGGGGTAATGTTTGAACAGGGCGGAGGAAGCTCAGTGAGGAGGTAAATTAATCAGATCGGGGGTCCAGTGGTCCAGAAAATTCCAGTGAAATTCCAGAAAATGTATCCACAGATGCAAGTCTGCACAGCATGATTTGTCTAGGGTTACAGGGTCATTTATTTAATTGACGAATGAGGCTAATGAAAGGAGATGAGAAATGAAAGGGTGGCCTTGTGGGATTATGCGTATGGCAAAATTTAGATGACCGAGGACGGAGAGGTGACCGTGCTTGGTATGACTTGGATTAGATAGGATGTTGGACATTAATTAAAATATCCGATCGATCTTTTCATTAGGGAGGGAAGCTTGACATTTTGCAGAGTCAAGCTGGATGCCAAGGAATTCGATAGACATGGATGGACCAGCATTTTTTTATTCTGAGATAGGAATCCCTGAGTCGGAGAAGACTTTCTGCACAGACCATAGGTGGATAGCTGGAGGAGAATTATGTGAGGAGACAGTGAGGAAATCATTGAGCAGGTGTATAAATTAAGGCACAGAGTGATTGTTTGACAGTATCCAGCAGATCGCTTCAGATAGCATGCCAAATATTTTGGGGCTGCTTTTGAATCCAAAGGTAAAGCAAACGGTATCAAAAGGGCCTATCATGAAGCCGGATTTAACTTCCATACTTAATAGATCGTTGACTACCTTGGTTTTGGTGAGCGCTGATTGAAGTTATGACAGATTTGAGGTTGGAAGACCTCAACCCGGGGTTGAATCCATGTTTTAGCCTAGTCAATAAAAATTAGGAGAAAGATGTATCAGGATAGTTAGCCAGTTATTTGGCTAGGAAAGGAATAATGACAGGAGTGCTGTGGTACAGTACTTTTTGAGATCTTTATTTTTTAGAATTTTAGAATTTTGAACAGGGCATATGGTGCGTGAGCACCTCCACAGAAATTGCAGATGTGAAGGAAACGGCACTGAGCTTTGGTGCAGCCGACATCTTTGAAATTGTTACAGATTTGTTTACCTGCTGAGTAGCTCACTGTTCTACCTTTGAAATCTTTGAAAGGGTAAGCCGAAGGTTGTAATCGGGATATCAGAGTGAGGGGCGTAATCATGGGGCAGGACTCTGTTTGCTGTCGATAGACCTGATGACTGCACACATAATGCTCCTGCATCCCAGGAACACCCTGTTATGTAAATCTAGATCTAGTGCTCCCAGTACTGACACTGATTCCACTGCGCTAAGTTGGGGGGAAAGAACTCGGAAACACAGTCACTTGTGGAGGCAACCTCATGCTAGGATCTGTTCTGAAGAGAGGAATGTTGGCTTGGTAGTTAAAAGGGAGGTATAACAAAGAGGAGAATGGGTCAGGAGTGGAAGTCTCTGGCGGAATCAGCCTCACACAGGATTCCGCTCCAGTAGCCCATGGATCGGAAGGGATAATATTGGTAAAAAGAACAGTTTGCACAGAATAAGCAGAGATATATAAAGGAGCTGTCATCGAAGAGAGGGGAGGATGGCCAGTATGTGCAGTGGAAAATCCTGAAGACTAAGGATGATCTGATTGTGTATTGGGAGGTAAGTTTGCTGAAAGCTCTGCTGTTGAGTGAGGATTTGCACAGGGAGGTTGGAGAGGGAGAGAGGGGGAACTCGGTGGTGGCAGGGATAGTGACGCGGGCTTCGCGAATGGAGTAGGTGTTGACAGGGTGAATCACCGTGTTTTGCTGAGACATACAGATCAGCTCTATGTTGTTTGAACGGCGAGAGAACACGATGTCTGGGGCTGCTAAAGTGTGGAAATGTTGGGAATGGCTGGGTAATTGGACAGGTTGAAGGTGGCGGTAATGGAGGTTTGAGAAGATCTTTAGGGAGGAGGAGAAGATGTGTTCCTGAAGTGGCACCGGGGGGTGGATGATTCCAAGCAAATAGCTTGGCGACCCCGATTCTTGTCCGGAGATGATCAGGTTATCCCGGACTCACCATGCTGTGGAGAGTCAGGGACAGTTGAGAATTCCTCATCGGAGGTGAAGAGTTTGCATTCAAGGGACATATTCAGGTTAGGGTGGGGCCGAATGGTGGAAGAATCGTTGCCACCATGGAGGTAAGCAGCTGTTTATCTATGTTTACTCATAGATTTAATGAACATGCTCCTCCAAAACTTTATGAAACTCCATTTGACGCAAATATCTATTAGCATTCTGCTTTAACCTTGCAACAAACATGACGTTTTATGTATTTGAGTGTGTTGTCTTTTAAGTGTTTTGCACTTTAGCTACATGACATCAAAACCGACCTCCCTAGATTAAACCTTAGCCTCCTGAGATCCGAGCATGACTGCATGTTCCATTTCCCTTTTTGATTTGATTAACTGGTAACTAAAATAATAATAATAATGTTTTTCTAGAGCAAATCGTTTTCCTAAAAATGTATGTCCGCATATGTGAACAACGGGATTAAGTTGTGACATTTTAAATAATATCAAGCTATAAAAAGTCATATTTTTTCATAAAAATAGTTTTTTATGTGTCCAGGAGTGTTGATTATTCATGTTTTTGAGATGTTACAGACATTACAGCTGATTTTCTGTAAAGTTGAATAATTTATTCAGATTGAAAGTAATATCCAGCATCATCCAATCACTGTCAACCATGTTCAAATAAAATGATCCATTATAAATGGTGAATCTATGTACTGATGATCATTGTCCCATGATCCAAACATCATCTGCAGCCTGAAACTGAACTTTTCATCAGATTTTAGGAGTGAACGCATTTAACTGCATAGAGAGATATAGGATGCTCCCTTGTTCCCTATTTAGTGCATGATTTAACCTCCAGTGTGCTGTCTGTCTGCACTGGTCTCAGAACAGTTATAGGAGAGCTATAGGATGCTCCCTTGCTCCCTATTTAGTGCATTACTTAACCTCCAGTGTTCTGTCTGTCTGCACTGGTCTCAGAACAGTTATAGGAGAGCTATAGGATGCTCCCTTGCTCCCTATTTAGTGCATGACTTAACCTCCAGTGTGCTGTCTGTCTGCACTGGTCTCAGAACAGTTATAGGAGAGCTATAGGATGCTCCCTTGCTCCCTATTTAGTGCATTACTTAACCTCCAGTGTTCTGTCTGTCTGCACTGGTCTCAGAACAGTTATAGGAGAGCTATAGGATGCTCCCTTGCTCCCTATTTAGTGCATTACTTAACATCCAGTGTGGTGCCTGTCTGCACTGGTCTCAGAACAGTTTGATCTTATTTTCATCATAACTCCATATAAAGTCTCTGAAAGACACATTTTTCAGCTTTTGGATGAATACATTTATTCTCAATGTGATAATGTACAGTAAATATAGGAATGTATTTATTAATGTTAATGAATAGAACTGTATTGCACAGTGATAACAAAATATATATTAAAATGCAGAGAAATTACCCATAGATGATTTAATATTGAAAAATATAAAAACCTTTAAGGGAATAAGGTCTCATTTTCCACATATGTGGACATCATGTTTAGCAGTGCGCTGAAGTGTGAAAAATGTATGGATTTTTAAAGCGGCATATCAAATGAAACTAGAGACAATACTTTTTACCACCAAACTTAAAGAGGTTTCCTACCAGAGGCAGTTTTGTTGGAGCTGTACCCGTAGGAGTGTTTCACAGAACTTGACATCATGCTGTTGTGTCAGGTGATGTGGTGCGCTAGAACTTTAACCCTTAAATGACAGTGTAGAGTTGTGACGTAGGCAGGCAGAGGTTGTGGATCTACGTGCAGCTTTATTAACAAAACAGGGGAAAACTCAGGACAAAGGGGAAACAAAACAAGGAAACCTAGTACAGAGCATAACACATGCAAGAACTAACAGGGAACAAGGAAACTAAAAGGACTTATATACAAAAAGGAACAAACAAGGGAATAAGGAACACCTGGGGAACAATCAGGGAAGGAGAACTAATCAGGGGTAAACCAATCATAAAAAGAAACTACAAAAGGACTACAAAAACCAAACAGAAAACAGGAACTAAACTAAACTTCAAAATAACAGCACAAAAACAAAAGACAACAGAGAACATGACAGAGCCCCCGCTTTAAGGAGCGGATTCCAGATGCTCCAAAAAGTAAAAACAAAACAAGGAAAACAAAAAACAAATTGTCCAAGGGGGCCAACAGGCAGACCAAGGGGGCACAGGGGGCAAACAGGCAGGAAGTCCAAGGGGGCACAGAGGGCAGGCAGGAAGTCCAGGGGGGGCACAATGGGCAGGCAGGAAGTCCAGGGGGGCACACAGGGCAAGGACAGGTTCAGGAGGCCTGGGAGCTGGCCACAGGGCAGGGACCGGTTCAGGAGGCCTGGGAGCTGGCCACAGGGCGGGGACCGGTTCAGGAGGCCTGGGAGCTGGCCACAGGGCGGGGACCAGTTTGGGGGACCTGGGAGGAGGCCACTGGACAGGGACTGGGTCAGGGGACCTGGGAGGAGGCAACTGGACAGGGACTGGGTCAGGGGACCTGGGAGGAGGCAACTGGACAGGGACTGGGTCAGGGGACCTGGGAAGAGGCCGCAGGACTGGAAACGGGTCAGGAGGCCTGGGAGGAGGCCACAGGACAGGGACCGGGTCAGGTTCGGGAGGCGGAGCCAAGGGAGGTGGAGCCGTGGAAGGCTCAGGAATTGAAGCCATGGGAGGCTCGATGGGCGGAGCCCTGGGAGGCTTGAGGGGTGGAGCCCTGGGAGGTTCGGGAGGCTCAAGAGGCGGAGCCCTGGGAGGCGGAGCCGTGGAAGGCTCAGGAATTGAAGCCATGGGAGGCTTGAGGGGCGGAGCCCTGGAAGGCTCGAGAGGCTTGAGAGGCGGAGCCCTGGAGGGCGGAGCCCTGGGAGGCTCAAGAGGCGGAGCCCTGGGAGACTCAAGAGGCGGAGCCCTGGGAGGCTCGAGAGACTTGAGAGGCGGAGCCCTGGGAGGCTCGGGAGGCGGAGCCCTGGGAGGCTCGAGAGGCGGAGCCCTGGGAGGCTCGAGAGGCGGAGCCCTGGGAGGCTCGAGAGGCGGAGCCCTGGAGGGCGGAGCCCTGGGAGGCTCGAGAGACTTGGGGGGCGGAGCCCTGGGAGGCTCGAGAGACTTGGGGGGCGGAGCCCTGCGAGGCTCGGGAGGCGGAGCCCTGCGAGGCTCGGGAGGCGGAGCCCTGCGAGGCTCGGGAGGCGGAGCCCTGGAAGACTCGAGAGACTTGGGAGGCAGAGCCCTGGAAGGCTCGGGAGCAGGAGCCCTGGGTGGCTCGGGAGGCGGAGCCCTGGGTGGCTCGGGAGGCGCTGGGACGGTCGAGGCTACAGGCGCTGGCTCTGGGACGGCCGAGGCTACAGGCGCTGGCTCTGGGACGGCCGAGGCTACAGGCGCTGGCTCGCTGACCGTGGCAGGCGTGGGCTCTGGCTCGCTGACCGTGGCAGGCGTGGGCTGGGGAGCAGAAGCCTTTCCTCTTCTCTTCCTCCTCCAGGCGGACGGAGCTGACAACGCTGGCTCTGGGACGGACGAGGCTGGCAACGCTGACTCTGGGACGGACGAGGCTTTAGGCTTGTTGGCCGTGGCAGGTGTGGGCGTTGGCTCGTTGACCGTGGCAGGCGTGGGCGTTGGCTCAGGAGCAAACCTCTCCAAAATCATATCCACGTACTCAATCCAAGTGTACTCACCACTCTCTGGCAACTCCTCCCATCCATGGGCAAGGAGGCCGATCTGGTAAATGGACTTTAGGTGTCGGTCCGCATAACCAGTGCATCTGGCAATGGTGCAAAACATACGGGAGTATTCGAGCAAAGGGAGGTTCGCCCGGCTCAACTGGAGGAAGATTGCTGCTAGATCCATCTGAGGGTTAGTTCTTCTGTGACGTAGGCAGGCAGAGGTTGTGGATCTATGTGCAGCTTTAATAACAAAACAGGGGAAAACTCAGGACAAAGGGGAAAAAACAAGGAAACCTAGTACAGAGCATAACACATGCAAGAACTAACAGGGAACAAGGAAACTAAAAGGGCTTATATACAAAAAGGAACAAACAAGGGAATAAGGAACACCTGGGGAACAATCAGGGAAGGAGAACTAATCAGGGGAAAACCAATCATAAAAAGAAACTACAAAAGGACTACAAAAACCAAACAGAAAACAGGAACTAAACTAAACTTCTAAATAACAGCACAAAAACAAAAGACAATAGAGAACATGACAAGGGTGTTGTGAACAGAATTCAGTTTAAAATACATTTAAATTATGCGTTGTGTATTGTGAAGCCAAAATAAAACATCCACACATGTGGACATGGGTCGCACAAGGTTAAAACTAATCCTAACCAATACTTTCAGAAATAGCAAATGTGAGATGAAAAGCATGACCACATCATTTTGTGCTGCTTCTATGACACTTTCTCTTCAGGACTCCTTTACATCACAAGTGCAACACTCTATCAGTCAAGCTACCGCACAATTCAATCACACTCGAACAAGCTTGTAAATGTAGTTGGTTACTCCAATCTGTCAAGTACGAAAAAGCACCATACAACCACAATAAAACCACTATATTCCAATTTTCTGAAGCCATTTGATCTCTTTGTTTGATAAACAGAAGCCATTATTCCGTCTCAAATCAAGTCATTAATAAAGCGCTAAAACCAAATAACATCAAACCTCACAGTTTATCTTCGCATCATGTCACAGGGTTTGATGTTATCAGCGCAGTTGCCATATAATGATTTGATTTGAGAGTGAATAGTGGCTTAAATTTCATTCTATTCATTGCACTTAGTGATCGTATCACTTCAGCCATATTCAGTCATATTGCTTACTTTTACTGTAGTTTTATGATTTTTTTTTTGGTCCTCGTCCTTATTTGACCTTTTATGAGTCTCTACTCACTTTCTTTATATGATAAATAAACCCTGTGAAGACTTTTTAAAATGAATCTTTCCTGTTCCACAGAACAAAACAAGGTTATAAGGGTTATAAGGAACATTACGGTGAGTAAATATTGATGGATTTTCATTTTCTGGGGAACTATTTCATAGATAACTTGTGTTGACTGAGCACTTGTGATCGGGTCACGTGAGATGGATGATGATACAGGTGTAAATGGGACCATTGTACCTTGACAGCCTTCTTGTTGGAGGTCAGAGGTTCTACGAGATCACCTGACTTCCATGAAAATTCTGAACTGACAGGATCGTAACTCAAACCTGATTTTGAACATGTGCACGCTCAGGTGTAACTCAACCTACATTCCACTGATAAACAGTCTAATGACAGTGAACATATGGAAGATAACAATCACAATATTCATTAAACTCAATGAGTTCATGGAAATGACTAAAGATAACAAACCCTGAATAGAACATCTTTATGACCAACATCACTCTATAAATGACTGACTCGTAGGTACTGGGCCAAAGTCCCTTTGGCTGGAAACTAAACCTGAATGGCCTGTTATGTGGACATATTTTACTGCTGATTCTGAGTCGTTTGTCACATTATGTGATTATTAAATGCAGAACCTTTCTCTGCTTGTTC
Organism: Xyrauchen texanus; assembly: GCF_025860055.1. NCBI lineage: Eukaryota > Metazoa > Chordata > Actinopteri > Cypriniformes > Catostomidae > Xyrauchen > Xyrauchen texanus. The sequence continues at coordinate 996,474 of NC_068305.1, forward strand.
TCATCTACCCTGTTATTCTGTGACATTTCCCCCTTTAAAAATAATGGCTCGCAATTCGCATTTCATTATATTTTTCATAATTTAAACCTTTTCTTTTGTTCTTGACCACATGTTTGAAACAAATGCCAGTTTCTTTAACAGTCTCTTTCAGTTTTGATGATATTTACACTTATTTTGGCAATATAATGCTCAATATTTCATTCTGTTAAGGGGGATTTACAGTTTCTACAGTTTATTTTGTTCTTATATATTAGATGTAAATAGTGAGGTATTTTGCAATATATTAGCTAGAGAACTCCCACTCTTTTTGACCCATGAATTACCATCATCTTTAACATCATTTTATAGAGATTGCACTCAAACAGAGTAATTTCTAGCTGATGAAGTATTTTACAGCTGAACAACACTGAGGAAAACATATTCATTATAGAGATCACTTTTCCTGGTGATATGAACACTAGAGGCGCTACAACAACAATGACTTTTATTCACTTTCACACAAATCACGAGTAAAACGGCAGATTATCAGTTCATAAACACTTACTTTCTGTCCTGTTCTACACACAATGCTATCTTATGACATCTAAACACATTTACTATAGGACATGACTCATTTCAACATTTGTATTACATATTTAACTACATTTACAAGCTTGTTCGAGTGTGATTGAATTGTGCTGTAGCTCAACTTATATAGAGTGTTGCACTTGTGATGTAAAGGAGTCCTGAAGAGCACACGAGTCCACACATGAAACCAAAATGACGTGGTGGTGTTTTTCATCTCACATAAAAGGCACCAGCTACTTTTATCAGCGCTGTTCACGATGCACCAATTACAGTCGTTTCTAAGCAGTGTTGGGTGTAATGCATTACTAAGTAATTAATTACTGTAATTAAATTACTTTTTCATTGAAAAAAGTAAAGGGATTACTCTTAATTTTTCAGTAATTTAATTACAGTTACTTCTGATGCAATTGTGTAAAATACTGTATAGATTATAGAACAATTCTATATAAAAAAACCCTGTGAATTTAAAATTTAAATGTAATGTCTAATATTAAAATATGTTTTTTAATATAACGCTGCCGCTTTAAATTCTTTGACAGCTCATGAATAATTTAAAAGAATAAAAAGAACAGTTTCATGTCTGTCCTTGTTTTTTTCATCTGGTCGAGGTTGATCAGGGTTTTAGAAAGTAATTAGTAATTAATTACTTTTTTTAGAGTAACTTACCCAATGCTGTTCGTAAGATTTAAAAACAAATGTATTCTGAGATGACGAGTGTTGATTTCCATTGGTATGTTACTTTCAATCCATAAAATGAATAGATTTAAACAAGCAAACTTTTCATGCACAAATGTTTCCAGTCAAAAACGTTCTTTCTTTTATGCATGCAGACCGATAGAGGATTCGCTTTCTCGGCCGGTAAGCACCCTCTTGAGGAAGACACCTTAACATTTATTTGTTTACTCTTTAGAACTCTTAAAAAAATAGGATAACATATAATATTTTGGGGCAGAGAAAAAAATTGTTTTTAATAATTGAGATTTGTTCATTTAACAAACAGACTGACTTCATACCATTTTCTTAATATTATCCTTGCAATATGTTCCTACTAACTTTCAAACCAAATCTACACCCTTGTCAGTAGATTAAGGTCGCTTTTGTTGACTTCAACTTAAAAATCTGTTTGGTAGAACATTTAACTCGCTTTTAGCGCCACACTGTGGACATTTCACCACCGAACTGCTGCGATACGCGTCATGAACCATGTAAAATTGATTTGCCACAGTCATGTTATTTTCATGGCGAGGATGTTGATCCAAGATCATGTTATACTTGTCAAATTCTTGTCACCAGACCATCAAGACTGAAAACGTCTTATTTTTCTGTGCATGTTCAGTATGATCTGAAGCCTGCTGTTCTCCACAACCCAAACGAACACTACAACTCACCTCCAATAAAACTCCAGAACGCTTGAATATCAGATGTACAGGGAACGTCCATGACGCTCATCAGATGCTAGTTGGCTGGATTGCTTATTTCAGAGGATGAGTGGGGAAAAAAAGATTCAAAATACGTTAATGAGTGCAGAATATCCCTGCTAAAACGAGTTCTGTTGAGAAAGTGATTATAAGACTCATTTCTAAAATCATAATAATTCATATATTCCCAAAGGTGTATCATCCATTGGAGAAAATGAATCTTTTCATTGTGTATCACTCATCTTGTCCTTTATTTTTAGAGTAAAAAAGTGACGGGACACCACATGGCAAATGATGACATCACTCAAGTTTAAATAAATTGACCCTGCTTCAACATCACCAAATGAGTTCATCAATATGGGTAAACAGAGGAACAATCTCACACATGGACAAGGAGCTTTAAAAGACACATTTTAAGGTTCTGGTGAGAATATGCTAATTTTAATTAAAAAAACAAATCGAAATGAAACTAAATGTGATTTCTCCATGTAAGGCCACTGTGAGAGTGCTTATCTCAAGACAGCAAAACTTGAAAATAAAGTTAGTACATTTTTATCAAATCAGAATAACCTCATTTCAAACCTCTTCCCAGTTTTGGTGTGCATTTTTTGGGGCTGTAACACTGTAAAATTAGAAGTTTTGTCTTTTATTTTAACTGGAACATAACTAAACATCCATAAAACAAGATTTAATTAAGAATGACTTGTTTTCAAAGAATATATCTTTTTGATTTTTTTATTACCACTAGCAAATAGTTTTAGTTTTTTAGTTTGTACTTGTTTTAAGCATAAATCTTAATTTTCGATTTGAACTTAAAACAAGATAGCAATTTAAATAAAAAAATTATAAAAAAAAAAGAATGATCTTAATCATAATTCTAAATCTCATGGCACTAGTATTTAGTTTTAAGACATTTTTACTGGAATAAAATACTGATGAAGACGATACCGTTGTAATATTCTTGATGTGTTGCTGGTTTGAACATATGTGTGTGTGTGTGTATGTGTGTGTGTGTGTGTGTGTGTGTGTGTTTCCGTGCACATCAGAGTGGATTTCCTCTGTCGGTCACGTTCAGCTCCTGTATGATCTTAGCTTGAATGTGTGCTTGTGTTAACAGAGTCTTTATTGCCTGTACTCTCGCCCGCATGTGATCTCTCTCTGAATCCAGTCTGCTCTGAACACGCACACAGCCTACAACAAACAACAGCAACAAACATCATCATCATCATCATCATCTGACGTATGATACACAAATAAAATATCCCTCTCAGCATGTTCATCAGATTTCATCTCCTGTGCAGTGCACACGTTCAGTTTGATGCTTCTGGATTTGGATTGGGCGTCAGGCTTGCAGTTCATTTCCACAGTGAAACAGAGCGACGAGAGCTGTCGTGTAGAGAATCAGGATTGTCCTCAAAGCTTCTGATGTGAAGATGCAAAGAACAAATGACAGACTGCAACAAGACCTGATAGTGTCAGTTAACAGAAATACTCCAGGTATTTCATTTCTTGCCATGTTTCTGTCTTTCTCTTAACAATTCCATCATAAATGAAAAGAAAAACAGACATGAGAGAAAGAGCTGTCCCTAAAACCTGGAAGAGAATTGGCATTTATGAGCCATGTGTTCCCTCAATTATAGTGTTATAGAATTTGAAATTAGAGTTCGAAAACATAAATTACACAATTATGAAGCTAAAGCTATTTAAATTGCTAACAAGATGCTACCTAAGGACCTCAACTACCACATGTATGTGAGTTCATGTGCTTGATGAATGGGACGACCGCTCTAGGCCTTATGTAGCAACTTGTTTGCAAGTTTTTCCAAGCACACAACAGTTTTAATTCATGTTTTGGGTTAACGCTAACCCTATCGAAAACCACTATGCTAAAAACCAACAGAAAGCTCTGAGGGATCCCATAGCGATTTAGTCTTCTGGGTCAGCTTAGAAATTGACATCATAACTGAACAGCTCTTTTGAGAGCTGCCGGGCCATATAGAATGAGTATGTTTTTTGAGTCCCGTGTGCAATCAGAGAAGAAAGAGGACGAATCTGTTATGACCTCCCACACTGGACACTTCACTTTGCTTCTGTTCACACAACGCCTTCTACGTCACAATCAATTCACTTTAGAGCTGTCAATTCAAACACTTCTCTGCTATCGTTTGAAGCCCACTGGAAGGTGGGCACGTGTTGTAGTTAGCCGCCCGGGCGGGTCAGAGTACAGGTCAGGGGTCATTTAGTGGCATTCAGTTTGCCATCAGGGGCTTCGTCTTTTGGTGCCTTGCCATTCTGTTGAGTTTCCTCCATGTACTGCTGCACAGCCTGAAACACAGCATCTTCAACCAGCCGTTTACTCAGACTCACCAGCTCTTCGTCGTCTGGCGGCGGGCCTTTCTTAACACCTACACACAGATACATACAGAGCTGTCAGCAGAAGCTTTTTACTGACCGCCACAGACAGACACAAATCAACAGGTCAAACACAAGTCTACCTCAGTGACGTAACGCTACAGGTCGAACAGTGAGGGCAGTGGAAGTAGGAAAATGGGGTGTAATATACTGTACCATGATAATTTACCATCTAAAAATATCTTTCTGAGCTTTCAGACTTTTTGTTCATCGGTATATTCTTTGAACAGGAATATCATCAGGAATAATGTCAGGAAGAACCATAATGATCACTTTTTTGGCCAATAACCAATATGGCAGATATTGTAAATGAACACTGTTTTGATTGTTTTCTTTAAGTGTTTACACAAAACTGATAACAATTTTTATATAATGACAATAACCAAACGTTGTCCGATATTGTAAATAACACTGTTTTGATTGTTTTTCAAAGGTTAACACTGGAATTCCAATCTCGGCCAGTGCTAAATTTAGCAGATACGATAATAATAATATTTATGTTATGACCCAGAAACATTGTGAGAGGGATATTGTAAATTAATGCTGTTTTTTGTTTAGTATTGTTCAATTTATTTTTTACACGGCAATTACAATCTTAACCAACAGTAATTTTGAGAGATACAGATAATAATGTCTTTGATATGATATTATACATTTATACTGTTGCTGTTTTTTTCAACAGCATTCACTATAAAAGTTCCAAAGTAAAACTGTATATGCTTTTGTGAAATGAGGTCTCAAAGCATTATAATGTACAGAAGAATATTCAGATAATAGTTTTGACTTTGGAAATATGGCATAGATGGAAAGCCGATATAGATACTTACAAAATAATCCTAATGTTGGCCGATACGTTAATATCATAAATCTTTTTTAAAACAGCATTTCAATTAAAGTTCCAATTTAAAATTGCACACTGTGCAATTAATATTAGGCATAAAACATTTACATTTAAACAGACGGATAACAGTTTAGTACTTTTGAAACCTGGTAGAGGAAAAAAAAAAAAGAGTAAACAGAATAAAATAAATAAAAATAAAATAATACATTTGCAATTTTAACTGATCATTAGGTTTATGTTAAGGCAATAACCAATATGAGGGCCAATATTAAAAATCTGTCTATTAAATTGTAAAATAAGCCCTGATATTATCTCCTTCTAACATCAGCCTGATCAGAAAAACCCCTAATATATCATCAGAAGCCGATACGGTGACCAGAATATTGAGCATCCCTAAAATAAGGGCTAATATCACAGTATTTATTATTTTGAACTAACACACAGTAGTGGGGGTGAAACGCTGTGTCTAGTCCCTCAGTATTAGTGCAGTAAGGGGTTTGAGGAAACACTGTACAGTAACAATGAAGAGGGGGAACTCTCAGAGAGAAACACGTACTTGTCCGTTCAGCACGCTGCCTGCTATGCAGAAGATCTGCAAGATAAACAACACATTTATAGCAACCAATTCCATGACTCACTGCAATCTTCAGTCTGGAGTGATTTCCCCATAATCAGAGCATCATAAACCATCAAAATCAACAGATGGCCTCTGATGAACCATAATGAGATCACATCTCTGCCCACTAATTAATCACTCTGTTACATATCTGTTAATCATGCTTTACTCTGAAACAGATTTGAGCAGCTGATTGGCTTTCTTGCAATCAACTTTTCTAGATTTTTAAAGGTGAAGTGTGTTATTCTGCGTCACCAAATACAATTAATGGAAATTTTTCAGGTTTCCAGAATACCCCCCCCATCTTTTATTAGTCGAACAAACGGATAGTACTGCCCCAAACTTATGCCATTGGTCAATGTGTCGGGTCTGAGGTAGGAGAAAATATTTTAACATCAAAGAATGACACACTTCAGCTTTATCGTATTGAGGATGGCATATATTTGATTCTCTTTGTTAATTGATTTGATACATATAACAAAACATAGAAAATGCATAATCTCCCTGTTCCAGGAGCGTCTGGTATCATGGAGAGCTGTATATTGTGTCTTTTGTGTTTCTTCTGAGTCAGACCACACTGCAAAATCTCAGCATCAGATTGACTTATCGAACACAAAAGGAAAAATGTTCTGTCTCCAAGCAGCAATAAAGAATGGGGACTAGAGCTTTCACGCTTCAAAAACGGAACAAAGGCACCATAAAAGTGGTCCATACGACATATGTGACTATATTCCATATCAACTGAAACCATAAGACAATTTTGAATGAGAAACAAACCGAAGTTGAAGTCATTATTCACTGATCATCTTCCCCTACAGTGAGCTGTTAACTCAAGAACCGTTATAACCATATACGTCCAATTCATAAACTGTCAATTGGATTAACATATTTACTGAAAAGATCAGCTAAAAAGAATAACTGACCCTTTGCTAAGCCCGGCCTTAAAAGTGTTTCTGACCAATCCTGTCTTAGCAACTGTTGCCGGGCCGCCATTACTCTGACACGCTTTTGCATTTTTACGATGAGAGCCTATGGAAGTAATGTGTGTTTGAGTCGTTTTAAGCGTGATCTTATCGAAATGATCACAAAAAATGTAAAAACGTTGTTGATGGGTCACTTGTAATAGTGACACGAGGCACATAGAGAGGACACGCACTGTTTTTTCTTTCTTTTTTGAGAAGAGCCTGCTATGGATTAAAGTGTGTCATTCCTCATCCCCAAATGAGCATGTATAACACCAGCGAGGACACTTCCATTTCCTCCAAAGTAAATTAAAGCTAATGACCTAACATTCATTCATTTACGTATTGATTCAGGTATTCATACAGGTGATCAAAACGAGTGTGTTATAAGACTTTATAAGCAGTTCTTTTCAATTACACTAATGTTATGATGTTTGTAATCGCTATCAAGTGACACTTTTCTCAAATGATGTGACTGTGATAATCATTTGCCTCAAGTCTGATTCACAGTCTGCAGAGTTTTCAATTTAATAATTTCTTTTACAAAAAACATCAGATAATTATGCTTTACAATGTCATTCTACATTCCAGCTCACTTAATAATATTCCATTAATAACCTATCCATTCCGTTCATGAGAATATTTTGCCAAATCCTGCGCCATTCAAGGAATCTCCCATTCATTGCTATGGGGAGTTCTGCAGAGCGAGCGACTGTAACGAGGGGGCGCAGCTTATCAAAGGGTCAATTCATTCACAAATTGGACACCCCTACTTCTCTCTTTGACTCTCATGAACACCACAGGGTTCCACTCTTTTCGACCAATGAATTTCCATAACTTTTCCAGTCATTTGTAATTTCTGAAAACCAATTTTTAAAAATCATTTTGATCCAGACTGATTCACTAATGAACAAACCAGACCATTTTGTAAACCATTTCGACCAAATAACTGGGGGTTATTTGGATTCAATATTTTAGTGCACAACGTAACTAGAAAAATGTATATTTTATTGACTATAGTAATTTCCATGATTTTCAGTGTGTTTCGCTGCAGTTTTCTGTTGAAATGAACACTAGAGGTGCTATAACAGCGGTGCGTTTTATTCACTTTCACACAAATCACGAGTACAACGGCTGATTATGACTTTATTTTTCACTCTATTACTCACAGTTACGTTATGAGTTTATGATACGATTACTCTTAACACATCATCTGAAAAACGCTTGTATTACAGACTCACCTACATTTACACTCTTATTCCAGTGTGATTATCTTGTGCAGTAGCTCACCTGATAGACTCTTGGACTTTATACCCTGAAGACCGTGGATTGAGATCAGAGAACACGCAAGCTGACATGTGAGACGAGAGTGTCATAGATGCGACACCAGATGACGTGGGTGCTTCAGAAAATGTGCTTTTCATTTCTCATTTTGTTAGATGTTGGTTTAGGGAAAGGATGTCATTTCGTTTTGCAAAATGTTGCCACGGTCACATAATGTTCATGAGACCAGGCTGGAATTTTCATTTCTGGATGAACTAACCCTTTGATAAACCTTGAAGCATGATAATCACTGCTCCTCAGTCAAGAGCTCATTCCACATTATTTGTCATCCAAACGCACAGCAGGCTAACACGACTCTCTACTCTAATGATGACATCACTAAATAAGACACTTGAGACTTCAGTCAGAGCGACAACTGCTGAGTAAGATCTTCACACCTCTAGACCGCAGTGATAATCTCAAATATTGCTGATATTCTCTTCAGCAAGACAATCCAGATGGCAGCTTTAGCTTTCAGAAGGACCTTTACCCTGAGATGGAGTTTGAGATGGGCACAATTTTTGCCATGATAATAATGACCTCTTTTGCCCTGTCACAACTGATTATAGACACACAATGGGGGGAAATGATTTGTCTTTACTGCTTGAATTATCGGTCCACAAATAGTAAATAAATAATATTTGACTTGAATACCTTCATAACAGACGGTTTCAAAATAAATACAGACAATATTTTAGAAGCATTCCATTATTTTTATATACATCTCCTTTCACAAACGGTCGCCTCTGAACTGCGCTGTTGGGACGGGGCCCCATCCGTCCCATTACGTCTTACATGGTGGATCAAAGTCAAATCATATTTGGCCTCATATCTGTCATAGCGACTGCAATTTATAAATTAAAACAACAGTTTGTGATCAGAATTTGTGCCATTTCTTCATTAAAAATGTTAATCTATCAACAGCAGGATAAATGGGTCTTAATGAAGCAGACACAATAACAACAGTGATCAGTGAAATATCATAATATATGTCAAATCCTGAGTTTTTCCTAATACAACATTCTTCATAAAAATGTTAAGAAACCCAAATCTCTAATAATCTGTAGGAATCAGGGTGTTTTTGGGCATTCCCAGCTCAATTTGGGCAAAGCGGCCATCGAAAGCAGTTCTGTTGTGCGCTGCCAAAAGAACTTCAGCTATACTCGTGCGAGGGCTTACTTGGGTTAGTGCGGTACCATTTCAATAAGGCCTGGGTATCACCAACCACCTCATAAATATATACAGTATGTCATGAATCAATTTATCGCTTATATTCCGATTTCATTATTGGATCGTGATTGAAATGGTTCTTGAGAGAATGATGCGGATTCAGTGTCAAACGCTCTCACTCCTGATAGTCTCACGCTCTGAAACGCTGCTCTCACAGTTTGTGCATATATAGACTATTGAATTAATTCTCGTGCAGACAGTGAACCTATCGGTCATTCTAAATGGTTAAACAGACTTTGAGAGACCAAACATCAGCGTGTGTGTGAGTGTTTTTCTGTTGGCATTTCCTCAGGAAACTTCATCTCCATTAAGGAAGATCCTGGGCTGTGTTCCGAACAGACACGTCTCCTGAGGGAAGTGCTTATCTGGGAGGGGTTTCATACCCTTTCTGATAGAAGTTGAGGTCAAGGGGGTCTATAATACCCAGGGAGAGCTATCCATTAGTATTTCAGTTCATTTCAATGGCAGCTGCTTGGCTGCCGCATGACACTCAGGAAGTACACAACCTATATTTTGCCATCTTGAGGTAGGGCTAATGCTGTGCTCCATGCAAAAACGGAGGCATTTCATTGCTTGATGCTGGGAAAATGATGTAAAATGCTGATGCCACATTTATGGCAGACTCAAAATAACTCTATTTTGGCCGAGGGTGTCACACATGCAAACTGTTTTACTGAGATATCTCTCTCTTCAATTGGAGGTATGACACACTTGCCAATTAATAATGGTGGAGTGGTGAGAGACATACCAACTCCCCGCATCACTCTCTCTGATTCCCTCACGTGGAACTTGCCGAAATAACAACAGCAGTACCAGGTGAGCATAAACAATGGCAAAAGAGTGATTTAGGATGTGATTCATGGAGTAACTTTACCTTGGGAAAGTGTCTGATTGTGTATATATCAGGGCTGTCGATTTAGCGCGTTCATTTAGTGCAAATTTTATAATCTAAAAAACATGATGTGTTAAAAACCATTAACGCAATTAATCATGCCCCCTGACATGTACGTAAATTCCATTATAAAAGTAAGGATTGTCCAACCATACTAGCTATGGGTGGGCGATATGACCAAAATCGTATATCACAGTACTGATATACATCACGATATAGTTACTTTTTTCTTTTTCTTTTTTATCTATAAAAATGGGTTTATTCTGTATAGTAAATAGCCATCTTGTAATGCATATTTTTGAAAAATACAAACATTGAATTAAATACTTTATAAATGAAAACTACTTCCTCTTATATGATTTTCTCTTTATGTGGAACTTGAAAAACAGAGTAAAAAAGAAATAAACTGGTGGTAAAAAATCTGCATGACAGATGACACAGTTGACGCGTGACACATTGTTTTAGCTGTTTCCTCATCAGTGCTGGTTAGAATGTCAGGCTCTCTCGCCATTTGAGATGTTTTACTTCCTCCATAGCGCTTTAAGGTAATAAAACTCAAAACTCAGTAGAACTGAGGGGGTCTGGGTAACTCAGCAAGTATTGACGCTGACCACCACCCCTGGAGTCACGAGTTCAATTCCAGGGCTCCAAAAATGCTTGGTGACAGAATCATTTTGGGTTACAATCAGTGTTTGTGATGATATTCAGCTGTCTGATGAAAACATTCAGATCAGCTTGAAGTCTTGTCAGTTCTTCAGTAAAAGAAGCAGCTCATTGGTCACTTGAGAACACACGAGCCCGCATCGGTTACAGAATTTTTTCAAGCGAGCCTGAAGTGCTTATTCAGTTTTCGAAGCCATTAACTCCCCTTATAAAAAAAAAATCTAAAGTTTTGGCAAACTAGCCATAAACGTACTACAAATTTGCCACTCATTATTTTCACATGAGCTTGTGATTTGCCACAAATGTTTGCCAGAAGTTTGCAGCTCTTCACCGGTAGTGGCGAACCTGCATCAAATCTTTGGCGACAATGGACAATTTGCCACAAATCTCATTTGTATGTGAAAATGATCAGTGCCGAATTTGACAATGAATTTGCAGCAAGTTTGGCATGAACTCACGATTTTTACAAGGGGCAACAGGGAGTCCTGACAGTCAAGGAACTAACGACCTCCCGCTAACAGACGCTAATGCAGGCTTCATCGCCCTCCGCCTGGCCAGCGATTATGATTAAGAATCTCAAGCCTGAAAATCACTGGATAAATCGGCTAGTGTGGCACTGAGTTAAGGAAACAAAACTGCTGAGCAGGTATTCAATTGTCACACAGGCGTCTCCTGCAACTGAATTGCGGAGAATAATTGATGGTATGCAATGCTAGCATATGTTCTACAAGTGTCTGATTCCCAAAAGAGAGTATAATTTACCCTGTTTACGCACCTGTCTCTGCAACGCTGGCTAAACAAGTTTTGATAACATGTAATGTAGGAACATTGACGCATTGATGCTTTTTATTTGATTAAACCTAAAAATGTTTTTGAATCCTGGGAGATAGACATATTTGAGAAACTGGGGAGACGAGCACTGAACAAGTGAAAATGATTGAAATGGGGGTCCCTGCAATACTGAGGTCATGTGACTTTGTATAAAAACTCTGGCATGAACTCACAATCTTTATCTAAATGTGATGTGGAAGCATGTCCTGAGAAAACTGTTGTCCTCGAGGTAAAAGTTGATATCTTTTTCAGTAGCCTATGAGCTGCGCTGGTGGCGACGGTGTCCTGTTCGTCATTACATCTAACATTGGGATATAAGATCATCGTTAGGTCACATTTGGTCATAACGATTGCACTTTGAAATTCAAAAAGAGCTATTCGCGATCACAGTTTGGGATTCATTTGTAAAAAATCTATCAACAGCCACTGCGGGGCAACTGGGTCTTAATGAAGCAGATGCAAAAACAATGACGGTGGTCCATGAAATATCAGTTTATCAGATATATCAGAGTTTTTCCTGATCCAACAATCCTACTGGAAATTAAAAGAGGCCCAAATCTCAATGAATCTTCTGTAAATACTGAATCCACATTAACTGAATCCACACTAGTGTAAGTCTTATCCGTGTGTATTTCTCAGGGGAGTTTCTCTGTCATTGCACAATGTAATCAAATCTGACCTTCGAGAGAGAGAGAAAGGCTACAGTAACTTCTCAGTTCAAGGCTGATGTTTCTGCAACGTCCTTCAATCCACCTCACACAAATGCAAGAAAGCAACCCACATAAGACAACACTAGGGAAAAGTGGTTTGTGTCATAAAACAGCCTCCTTCATCATGCTGAGATCTTTAACAAAAATCAAATGAATGAATGAATTGATTGGCATTGCGGTGTGTTTGTGTAACACTCCTACGCTGCCTCCTCCAGGACATATCAAAGCGCTGTATGAATGTGCAGAAGGCCATGCTGTGTGTGTATGCGTCTAACTTCTATTATTTATTTCTATCCCACTGCTTTAACACAGACCTCTCGGTTTGAGAGCATCGTGCATGCACACACATGCTGAATAAAATATGCACATATTTAAACCACCACCAGTCATGACACCAGCAGTCTCCCAAACACACTACTCTATATTTCTGTTCCATGCCATTGTTTTTTCCGTTCCTTCCTCTTCACTGATTTCATGGCATGATTCTCTCTTGCTCTCCCATGCATGCATTTATCATCCCTCGTTGTCCTTCGTTCTTTCTCTTTCTTTAACATTATTTGCATTCAAATTACGATGCAGTCTCACTGCACCAAGTGAGCATTAGAGCCGTTTCTGCACTCTGCTCAGTCAAACCCGAGGTTCTGGATCTAAAGGAGCTGTCGTTTTTAAAGGAATAGTTAACCAACAATGAAAATGCTGTCATTATTTACTCACCCACATGTCATTGCAAACTAGTACCAGCTCATTTGACCACATCTAAAACCACAGCAAATATAAAAAACACCAAAAAGCACCATAGAATAAGTCTATAAAACTTGTGCTGCATATTACAAGTCCTCTGAAGTCATAGCTTTGAGTGATGAACAAAGTTCTGATGCCAAAGGTCGAGTCCAGCATTCGCGTCAAGATTAAAAAATGTCGTCACATTCGCTTACTGCACGTAAGAACCAACGCTGTTTTGCCACCAACTGCGCCGACGATCTTGGGCTAGATGCGAGCTTCTGCGGAGGGGAAGATCATCAGTGAATAAAGTCTTAAATTATGGTCTGTTACTCACAAAAAGCTATCGTATAGCTTCAGAAGACTGTGAATAGAACACACAAGGCATATGGACTACTTTTGTGTTACTTCTGAACAGACCTTACGTACACAATTCGTTTAGCTTAGCTTCGTTCTTGGTGTAATTAGACCGGTCATGGACAATTCATTCAAGTTTCGCTTCAGAAATAAATAGACCTTGGTGTGAAGAAATCATTCATTGAAATTCACTTACCATTTTTGTTTCGCTCTTAGTGTTAAACCTTTTGCTAATTTATTTTCCAGCAGTGTCTTAAATTTCAGTCTGTTCCTTACATAATGCTATCATACAGCTTCAGAAGACTTAGAATGGATAAGTCATATGGATGAATTTATTTGGTGCTTTTTTGTAGCTCTACAGATGTGGTAACTATGAACAATCATTGAATAGATAGTTCATAGCTCCTTCTTGAAGATTCTTCAAAAAGTTCTGTTGAAAAAATAAAACAGCATACGGGTTTGGAACAACATTTTAGGGAGAGTACATAATGACAGCAAACATCGGCAATAAAGATCCTCTCCAGCCCTCCGGTACCAAAGACACCCGTTTAGAATTGCACAATCTGTCGGACCACACGACACTCTCACAAAGCTTCCAGCCATGCTCTGTTCTCTGAACACAGACACATTCAGTAAAAAGCTGCCAGACATTTACAGCCTCATACAAACAGCTCCGTTCTGCAGCACATGAGATAAGACAACGACAAAAAAAAAGCAAACGCTCCTCACGCGGATGCAGCTGACAGAGCAGCCCTGTTCACATGGAAATCTGTGTCTACATCCACAGCTCCTGGAACATCGGCTCCTGCTGTGACGCCAGCAAACACTTACTGAGCTTATCCTCCGGCCGCGAGAGAGGGAAACAGCATAACTGCCCCATGTCTGTCTCGTTCTCTCAGGGTTATCTGTCTTCAAACAGAGGACAATCCAGCCATAGTGCATGTGAGAGTGTGCGTGTCTCTCTCGTCCACTGTGATTATGCAAGTGTGTGTGTGTGTGTGTGTGTGTGTGTGTGTGTGTGTGAGGGGGTGGCTGGGAGATTGTCCGACTCTAGCTCCGCCTCCATCCTCATGCCAGCTTGAATAATTGCTTTGGAATGGACAACGGCTTATTGGTGTGTGTGTGTGTGTGTGTGTGAGCTTACTTAACTAGAACAGACCTAAAACATACATCTGGCTGCTGCTTGCACACTTTTAATCTAGGACAAGAGATTTCTATGAATATATAAACAGCAGCGTGTGATTGGGGAATGACTGGGTGATATATTGAACATTCACTTTATATTCACAATCATTAACATTAAAATTAGGCATTATCATGAACATTGTGATGATTTTAATGCATTTTTTATTGTATTTTTTTCCAGGTTAATTAAAATTTTCCAACTTTTTGTATTATTATTATTATAATTCAGTCACTAGTTAATAATAGTTCAGTTATAACAGTTCATTGTTTTATTTAGTTTCCTCAGGGTTGGAGATGGTAAGGTGTTACATCTTTAAAATACTAAATATAAGTAACTGTATTTCACTACAGTTACAATTTAAATAATTGGTAATCAGAATACTGTTACTGTTAAACAGTTAATGTAATTTGATTACTAAAGAGATTATTTTGCATTTTAATGTCATTTGTTTCATTTAATATTTAGTTCTTTCGGATGGAAACATTTATACATAGAAATGATCCAAAGTGCATTTGAACAGCGGTGAAACACTTTCTGATGAGCAGACAGAGGGCGCTCTCACAACGGTATGAGTGAAAAGGTGGATGTGACATCATTCAGGAACTTTAATAGAGGAAAAACAGCTCGTTTCTACAGCTTAACAGAAAACAGTTAGAAACACTTTGACAAATGAAACATGAACCCAATAAATACATGATTACAATAATATATGGTTTGTCCATGTTTTATATTTTTACAATAATAAACAATGTTTATGTTAGAAATGCTAACCAATGTAGCCTTTAGCATTGTATAGAAAGCTACAAATATTCCTGCCTCCTTATATGAACAGAATCCACATACAGTAGGATCAGATACAGATGTGGTTGTACTCTGTCTGTGGGGTTTTCAAGTAAGATTGGAGCAGCAGAAATAGTTAACTGAACATAAGTTGTCATGTGAACATTTAGCTTTATGCTAAGCTAAAATGCTATTTCTAGGCTTTACATGCACCGCTAGGTGCTATAATATTATTTATAATGACTTCTATCAAGAAAATTCACATCATATAATATTTGTTTTCTCTAGTAAGACCTTTGATATCAGGGCAAATATCCTATTCTTACTGAGTATGTTTTAATTGTGATCCTGTAAAATATCTAACAGCAGCTAAAAATACATTTTCTTGAGATGCAGAAGACTTTTTCAGAGAATGTATTTTTAAAATAAGTGCCTTTTGTCTCACTGTAAATGTAACAAATGACATTTTACAGCATGTATTCTGTAATCTGTAGTGGAATATATTTTAGACGTAACCTTCACACCCGTGATCGCCGCTTGTCCTGTAACTCGTGAGTATGTGAGGGGTAAGACCGAGATCTTTTCATAGACTCTGATTTCAGCATCAGTAGAAACAATGACGTTAAAGTTGATAAGTTTGATTCATTTCTATGAATCAGTACAAAGTGACTGTTTCAAAACTCTCATTCAATGATCTGTTTGCATCTTCACTCCAAAGCGTTGAGCCGCCATGTGGCACTTTTCTGATATGTAAATGTTTGAGTGAAATATATGTAGGTAAATATTTCTCTTTATTTATGTCTTGTTATGCATATAAAGGATGATTAAAATGATTAATATTCATCCTTACTTGTGTTATTTAAGCCAAAATACAGAGAGTAAAAACATGCATTCACGTAAAAACTAAACATTTTGAATCAATCTGTCTACAATGTCCGTTTCAATGATTGAAATAAAACACCCTTTAAAGTGATTTCACAGCAGAAATGCTGAAAAATATCAGGATATATTGTTTAGCTATATCACCCAGCCCATACGTTGGGGTTCTCCATCCACACTGACTGTAATGCGGCTTTACAATCTGGCATGAAACGCTCTGACAATTAAATTAGCTCATACTACGCTTGACAGTAACAATACGCCATTACATAACTCACAATTACACTCCAGCCAAGACAAAATAATGACCAATTAGGATTCATGTTCAATTAACAATGCCTGTAAATAAACTAAGAGCTCATAACAAGGGAAATCAAGCTGAAATGAGCTACAGGAAACACACACAGTCACTAAAGTAACATCAGATACTAGTAAACATGCTCTGGCACACACACATATATTCAGTGGGTGAACATGGGGCTTCAGGCAGTTATAGTGATTTAATCAAGTGTGCTTTTATCTTCTGCCTTTTTTATCCTCTAAATAAAAGCATTATGTACTAGGGTGAAACTCACAAAGCCTTTCACAAACACAGACACTGAGAAAACACCTTTCATTTATGCTGTGAAAATGCAAGTGGTAAAAAGGCTTCATTTTCTTCATGCAAAACATATTATCATATTTCTTTAGATTATGGAGTGAAGTATGACCAGGACATGAAATTTACCCGAACAAAGAGTATAAAATCAATTGATGATTGATTGATTGATTGACTGATTTATTGAGTTGTGATGTAGTGATGAAGCACTGAGATCCTTTAAAAACAAATATTTAGTAGCCAATGACGATTCTTACTTTCTTTCTTTCTGTCCATAGAGGGATGGAAAATGAATAAAAGTAATTGTCACTGTAGCGCCTCAAGTGTTCATTTCAGCAGCAAACTGGAGACGAGCAGCTCAACAATTCGATGGGGCACGTAAAAATCCTTTTGTGAAAATTTAGAAGTATAACAGCTACACTGCAAAAAATCTTTTTCTTAATCCATATTTTTCTCTTGTATTCCAGTAAAAATATCTAAACATCCTTTAAACAACATACATGTGAAGCAAAATTACATAATCTTCACAAATCTTAATATTTCATGTCAATTTGCTCCTCAAATAAATATTGCTACTGGAAAAACTGAATTCACACACACACACACACACACACTCTCTCTCACACACAAAACACACACACACACACACACACACACACACACACACACACACACACACACACACACACGCTCTCTCACACACACACACACACTCTCTCTCACACACAAAACACACACACACACACACACACACTCTCTCTCTCACACACACACACACACACACACACACACACACACACACACACACACACTCTCTCTCACACACAAAACACACACACACACACACACACACACACACGCTCTCTCTCTCACACACACACACACACACACACACACACACACACACACACACACACACACACACACACACACACACACACACACACTCTCTCTCTCACACACAAAACACACACACACACACACACACACAAGTAATATTATTAATGTATGGGGTATTAGAGTGCAGGCCGGGGTGTAGGACGGGCAGAGATGGGCAAGCACATCTCAGTGCCATCTGACAGCACACACCACTGGCGTTCTGCAGCCCGATGCGACACATTTCTCTGTTGCACTGTGCTGACTAATGCTATCACTGACTAACACCAGAACACAGTTCAAACTTGACATTTCATATCAAACAAAGTCTCCGATTGGTGGATCTTTCTCTTCAGGATTATGGGTAGTGTAGTTCTTCACCAGGAATGACTATTTAAATCAAGCTTTAATCGAAGCATTTACCATTGATGAACCACCTCAGAGCTCACAGAAGGTCTGTCTTTAAAGCATTATATAGTGTTGTCAGATGTCTATTTCCCTATGGAGAAAATGAATGGGATTTTAACTTCCAGACTGTTGCTCTGTATAAATGTCACTTTCCCCAACCCATTACCACATCACTGAATACTAAAGCAATGATCAGTGTGAGCAATATTACACACACGCTAACATGAAATCCTAAAGCTCAGCAGAGATCTCAGAACGATTTCTATAAACAAACATGTGTATCCGTCACGGCTCCACATGAGCACGAGCACACATGCTGATCAGTACTGCCCTGTAGCGCTTTTCATTTAGCAAACAATCTTCATCTGGCCCGAGTCTCTGACATTACACAGAATGCTGGGTATGAATGATCTGACCTAAAGGTCTGCCTGACAAAAATGAGAGGTAAACGTCTTCCATTGATAACATATGAATGCTATTGATATCATCCTCATGGCTCCAAATGAATGATCATAATCATCATAATCCAACTTTTGTCTGATCTCTGAGAAATTTGTTTTGCACCAAGTTGTTCAAAGTCACCCCCATCAGACATGTACAGTAAAGTGTGTAGTACAGTATGTACAGTATGCAATTCATTAGATTTGACCTTTTTATTGATTGACAGCCCAAAACAATGACTCTATTAAACAGTGTTTTCTCATCAGATTTGGGTGGTGTGTGTGTGTGTGCGACGGGTCAGAAGCTCTGACGTCAAACTAAATTAAAGTCAAAGGTAATAAGAAACACCAGAGGAGCACTATAGGAAGAGGAAAACTACATGAGGGAACATTCCAGAATACTGTGGAATGGAAGTACATTCAGGAGTGGTTCTTGGAAGAGCACAGAATTCCAAGAGAAATTCCACTGATGAGGATTACAGAGCCTATCTTGTATGATCTAATGTCCAAGAACAGAATAAATCTATAGACCAGTCACTCTTACAATACAATGAAAAATGCTACTAGAACTTCAGGCTCATTTTAAATGTATTAAATGGTCAAATTTGGGAACATTGTTATAAGTGTGATAAATAAAAAGGCCAAGGACAATTCCATGTGGCACAACATGTTTCTGACCCAATTAAACAACTGAATACACCCTGTACATGTTCATTATCTCTCTACACAATTACAAATATGCTACATAAAAAATAAATCAGGGACTATTTAATAATTTATCAATATACTTCTCACTTACTGCTCTCACAGTATTATTTACAATTCCCAAAGTAAATTTCCACTAGAAACACTACAAGCCCAAGAAGGCAGTAAATAACACTCACATCTAATTCAGTCTCGTTTAGTCTTGCTGTGTGCCCGTCCATTAGGAGTGTGTCCAAAGGAACATCTCACAGCAGGAATATTATCTGCTGAACACAAGACCCATCATATATATACCAAACCGTCAGAGCCAAACCTCTGTGTGATTTTTACCAAACGTTTTCAAACTGCTTCCCCGTCTGCCATAGTTCAAGCTACTGGTTGAGCTGGATGACCGCTCAGCACAAACAGAACAATATCAGTTTACCCTCGTGTTGCTCCAAAACCAAACGACTTTCATTGAGGTTATGCAGAAACTCAACATGTGAATCACTTTGCATCTACATAAAAACACGTTCGACCAACAGTATTCTCCAAATGAGTTCCCAGCATGCATTGCAACATGAATAAACTATATTTGGTCAGTGTTACAGGCTTATATTTATGTATTTATTTTTTGCTGTTTGCTGACTTTATAAATGCTGTTATTATTGGTTTTTGTTGCTGCTGTTAGTCAGTTGTTATGTGGTGGTTTTAAGAGCTCCGTCACTGAGGTTTATTGTGTGTCTGTGTCAAAAAATTGTACGTACAGTCTTCAAAGACATACCTCTCTCCTCAGAGGCAAAGATTGCAATTCACTTCATGCAAAAGTGACTGAAATGGTGACACACTGAAAGTTCTCATATTGCAAATTGATAGTTGCCTGAACAAGAAGATTTAATTTAATGCATTTAATGAACAAAAAAATTCACATTGACTTAACAAAGCAATGTTACGGAGGACAATTATTAACCCTATAATGCCGTGTTTAAACTATGATACACAACGTTTGACTGCTCCTGTCTCCCTCTATTTTCAAGCTGAAAAGACAAAAAAACACATGGTATGTAAGTGTCACATGTTTATGGGACTATCTGGTGGTTATTTGTGAAAAAATGCTTCAATGTTTATATCGATCTATTTAAAATGGTGTCTGACTTGTGCGAAAAGTGACTTGGCAGCTGATTTTAATAAAGTAAAAGTGACAGTTATGATTATATTGTTACTGATATTTTAAAATGAGTATTTGCAGATTATAAACAACTTGTGCTTGATTCAAATTTTGTATATTATTTTATTTTAAAAGCATTTCATGTCCACTATAAAAAAGATTCTGACATGTACTTTCTATAAGGTATATTTCAAGTGTGAACTATTATTTCTGTGTATTTTCATATGCAGCCTGCTCTGTCACTATAAAGATCTACATTATGATGTCATCTTACCAGAAGTTCATGAGACCCACAAAAAAAGTTTTACAATTTCTCTTTTTTTAAATATCAATATGGTGTTTAGTGCATAAAATACACTTGATAAAAATAGTTTTTAAAAAAAGAATATTTTATTCATATTGTATTTGATTTGCTGAATTTTACTGTGATACATTTCAATGCATTTTTTATAGAGCAAGAACAGGAAGTTGTCATGGCCAAACTCTCAAACATTTGGTATTTCTGAAAAGCCCAGAGAGTCCTCTGATACTACCCCAAGATTTACCCCTGTAGAAAAACTTACATAACAAATGTCCTACACAAAAATGAATTGCTGGGCCTCAGGAGGAGAATGACCTACATGGGACGTGGTCACGCGTGTTCCCTATTTATTTTCAATGAGAGAGAGGCAGCAGGCAGCAAAACAGAGGTGGCAGTCGAAGCGGCGGCGCTTTCCAAGCTCGTTCATTTGTCGTGCACGACTGCTTGGGATATTTCACTGTATCTCTCCAGACTGCCGCTTGTCACTGACCAATAAAAGCTGCGTTTATTCACAACCAATCAAATGACATGTAGTTTTTATGTAGTCAAAAAGAGAGTGTTTTGTGGATTTTGAATGCTCATTTGTAGTCCTCCCTTTTTAATTATTGATGTGATGTTATATATACTATACCAATCTGTCAATCAAAATATAAAGTAACATGCAGTCTGCGGAACTCATCAAATGTGGAGACAGGTGGCGAGACGCCATCAATATTTAGTTACATTGTTTAGCCTTGACACTATAGTTTTACATGAATATAAAAAATAGCTCATTATAATATTTATAATTATAAAACATTTTATGAAAAAATAAGTGCAATCACACTTGAAAACTAATACATTATTTACAGTAATCGCCTCATAGATCAGTGACTGAGCTGAAGCAGTGGCATTATTGCACTTCTACTGGCGTGTCTTGCACCGCTTCTCTTGTGAATGAAAACACCTGCACAAACCAGAAGCCGCAAGATCGCAAGCAAAGCCTGCCGCCCACCGCGTCCCATTTAAAACCTCCTTGTGTATCAAATATGAGTCTTTTTTATTTTTTACGATTTCTTTTTATAGATTGTCTAATGGTACTAATGACAGTTTAATGTCAAAAATGTATGTGTCAAATCTTACTGCGTCATGTTGCTATGTGTTCCGCAGAAGAAAGAAGGTCATGTGTATTTGGAACGACAGGAGGGTGAGTAAATGATGACAGAACATTTTTCATTTCTGGTTGAACTGTTCGTTTCGATCTGTGCACAAAGTCACAAGACACTTTGACAGATTTAATGGCTGGTAAATCACCACCAGAAACACTTGCAGGAAGTGACTAAGGAGCAAATGTGTGTGTCAGTAGACAACGATAAGAAGACAACCTCAACGGCTGAAATGAGACCACGGTCATCCTGCCTGTGAATGTATTGATCCTGTATCTATTTTAAGAGTATGACTGTGAATGAGAGCATTGATTCTGCTGGCACTGGGGTTTATCAGATAAATGAGAGAGGTCAGCATGAGCACAGGATGACGTCTCTCTAACAGAATAAACATATTCAAAAGTGTGTCACTTTTCTGCTGTTCAATATAATATTTTCTCCTATCCCAGTCTCTCTATTGTAATAGTTTGCACATGGACAGGACGCATGGAGAAGTGCACTGAAAACAACCAAACACAGTAAGACACTGAACACATATATTTCTGAGAGAGTGACTGACAGCACAATGAGAATCAACAGTGACCTCTAGTGTCACCTACCGGAACTGAAAACAACATACTTGCGCTTGATCAAATGCCTTCTGCCTCCAGTCAAATAAAAAGATGAATATTGTTTTGCTATTGGCAGTTATGAGTGGATATGTAGCACACAAAGCTAGGCTCAGAGATCAAACGGATAGCAACAGAATTTGGCTGATCAGAGTGTGCACTGCGCAGGAGGACTCACAAAGTGGATCTCACAAAGTTGATCACTACATTGCAAGTCGCTGATGCCCTCCTAACACTGACGCCACTGCACTGCCGAAACATTCAAGTTCTGTTTCAAGAGGAAATCATTTCCTTTCATTTAAAAGTGTGTTTTGTGCTCACTGTGAGAGAGTATTCTCTCTCTCTTCCTCACTCTCTCCCATACACACAAAGCGGTCGCACAAAGAAGCTGTATTATTCCTACTTACATGACAACCTGACAACAGTTTTGCCTGGGGAATGTTGTTCTGTACTGATACGCAGCACAGGTGGATGCTCTGACATCGCATATTGCAACAAATATCTCCTTATAACGAATCTGATATATAACAAGCAAATTAAGTTGATCACAACTGTCACCAAGGGGTGAAAGGTCATATCCAGTCAAAATGTGCCATTGTCACCTGCTGGTCATTGAGGCTCATTGGCAGTTGGGGCACACAATATGGGCACTCAAACACTTCCAGTGGCTTCACCTCCTGCTGCCAGTTCTATATTATACTGCAGATCAGTGGTTTAATCCTCATGTTCTGAAGCGATACGACTGGTTTTGGTTTAGAAGCAGACCAATATTGAATTAAAAATCCAGACTTATGAGTTATCATGAGTCTCGGTTTAGTTTTTAAACTGTGAAATGAAAACGCAACATCTTATTGATATATAATGAAAATGAGATACAGGAGCTGGCAACAGCGTGCAGCATCAAAGCTTGAAAAATGTGGACCCCATTGACTTATACTTTCTGCACATCTGCATCCAATTTTATTTTGTGTTCAGTGGACGACAGAAAGTCATATGAGTTTGAGACAACATAAAGGTGAGTACATGATGAGTTTAACTTTAAGTTGTGTTCATTCACTCATTCTGTGTGGTTTGGAGGGTCATTCACTACATTTTTTTAAATTGACAGTCTATGCCCAAAGATAAATGGGTTCTGGGACGATATATGGTTAACAATTAGTAATGTTTTTATTTGCCTAATGTCTTTTTCTGTTCTTTATTTAGAGGCTATTCTAAACAAACTAGAAAACAGTTATCTGTTTCAAATATTCTCGGCTAAGCTGAAACTTGTAAATGGTACTAAGAAGACCCATTTATTAAATATGATAAAATGATACATGGTGTTTTTTTCATGGCCAGTCTGTTCTACTGAAATCACAAAATATAACACAAACAAATGCACCATAATTAGTGATACACTGTCCATACCATGACATACAGTTGCTATTTCAATTACAAAACCAACATACTTTGAAACCATGACAACATGTCACCCCACTAAGACTGAAATCCCAGAATCTGCCCTGCTTTAAATATTCCTGAAATACATGTTACTTATTTCATAGCATACGACATATTAGCTCCTGAACAAAGAGTCATTTATGAGCAAGTTAAAATTGTTTAAATGTTTGCTGGGAAAGTCATTTAGAAACTGGACCTCTTGAAATCCTTCAAATTTTATTAAATAATCCTGGTTAATATCAATAATTGAATTTCCAGGGGGTCTGCTTATCTCAACAAGTATTGCCGCTGACTATGACACCTGGAGTCGTGAGTTTTAATTCAGCCAGGTCAAATTGGCCCGGTTGCTAGGGAGGGTAGAGTCACATGGGGTAACCTCCTCGTGGTCGCTATAATGTGGTTCGCTCTCGGTGGGGTGTGTGGTGAGTTGAGCGTGGATGACGTGGAGAATAGAGTGAAGCCTCCACACGTGCTACGTCTCCATGGTAACGCGCTCAACAAGTCACGTGATAAAATGCGTGGACTGATTGTCTCAGACACGGAGGCAACTGACATTCGTCCTACGCCACCCGGATTGAGTCACTACACCACCACGAGGACTTAGAGCGCATTGGGAATTGGATATTCCAGATTGGGGAGAAAAAAAAATTGCGTTTACATCCATGTATTTTCATGCAAAGTTTTGGATGTCACGTAAAAAAATACTGGATAGAAACACCATGATTCAAGTAAAGGTTCAAAAATACACACAAAAATTGAGGTAGATGCATTTTTTACGTAGTAAGAAGACGTGCATAAACTACGAAGGAAACACATTTACCGAATATATACTGTATTTTATATAGTAATAGAGTCATGTGAAGATATCATTCACTTAGATAATATCAATGATATAAGCATCTCAAATATTGCTCTGGTTATTCTGAAATGCCAAAGTCTGTCATGAAAATGATCTTCTACTATCACATCCCAGAACTGCTGCTGAACGCTAGCAAACAAGTTCATCAGAGCGCTTCGTCTGAGTACCACAAGTCATCCATTACATTTAATAAAACATTCAACTTCCATTTTCTTTTCCGTTTTACACCAATATCCCTAGAAGTGACAATTCTGTTCTCTTATGCTGCTTTATTTGCAAACGATTTTCAGATTTTATGCATAAATCAAACTGGGGTGTTCACATCTTATACATCACTGAAATGAAAGATGTGTCATTTGGAAATGACCTGTAAACCTGAGCCCAAGTAACAAACCAGACAACTATAAGAGTATATACAGATATACTGATGCACAATGACATGAGAGAAAAACAACAGCAAAACACAGTAACTACGCCAACACCGAAACAGAAAACTTTATTTGTTTTAGCGTGCATGTTGTACTGAATGTAATGTTAACAATCTGAATATTGAGACTTTTGTGAATTTTGCCAAAATGTTTAGTTACTGCATTTTGCCTTTGCACTGGTATCTGGTTTACTCACTGAAGGTGACACTCGTCTGGCAGTGGTAGTATCCATCTGCAGTCTTTTTCTTTAGCATGGAGCACAGATCCACTCTACACACACATTCGTCTCCAAATACTGCGCTCTCAAACTCTGAGAACAGAGAGGGGTCGAGCTTTTTAATACCCTGTAAAGACACACACACACAGAATATGTCATCTAGATGTGTGAGCACACAGATGGACACACACACTGGGGAAGGAAGAGAGCATACAGTAGGGGTGGAACCGTCTGTTTTTGGCGATAACCTCAGCAGGAAGCATGTCCCGGAGGAAGATTCTAGACACAAGTCTTATCTGCCTCATGATGCATCCACATCCAGTGCTATCTGCCTGTCTCTCACAAACACACTCACACACACACACACACACACACACACTCACACACACACACACACACACACACACACACACACACACACACACACACACACACACACACACACACACACACACACTCACACACACACACTCACACACACACACACACACGTTGTGTTTCCATGTTTTATGGGGACTTTCCATAGACATAATGGTTTTTATACTGTACAAACTTTATATTCTATCCCCTAAACCTAACCCTACCCCTAAACCTAACCCTCACAGAAAACTTTCTGCATTTTTACATTTTCAAAAAACATCATTTAGTATGATTTATAAGCCGTTTTCCTCATGGGGACTGACAAAATGTCCCCACAAGGTCAAACATTTCGGGTTTTACTATCCTTATGGGGACATTTGGTCCCCACAAAGTGATAAATACACACACACACACACACACACACACACACACACACACACACACACACACACACACACACACTCACACACACACACACACACACACACACACACACACACACACTCACACACTCACACACACACACACACACACACACACACACACACACACACACACACACACACACACACACATGTTGTGTTTCCATGTTTATGGGACTTTCCATAGACATAATGGTTTTATACTGTACAAACTTTATATTCTATCCCCTAAACCTAACCCTACCCCTAAACCTAACCCTCACAGAAAACTTTCTGCATTTTACATTTTCAAAAACATAATTTAGTATGATTTATAAGCTGTTTTCCTCATGGGGACCGACAAAATGTCCCCACAAGGTCAAACATTTTGGGTTTTACTATCCTTATGGGGACATTTGGTCCCCACAAAGTGATAAATACACGCTCACACACACCCACACACACCCACACCCACACACACACACACACACACACACACACACACTCATGTTGTGTTTCCATGTTTTATGGGGACTTTCCATAGACATAATGGTTTTTATACTGTACAAACTTTATATTCTATCCCCTAAACCTAACCCTACCCCTAAACCTAACCCTCACAGAAAACTTTCTGCATTTTGACATTTTCAAAAACATAATTTAGTATGATTTATAAGCTGTTTTCCTCATGGGGACCGACAAAATGTCCCCACAAGGTCAAACATTTTGGGCTTTACTATCCTTATGGGGACATTTGGTCCCCACAAAGTGATAAATACACACACACACACACACACACACACACACACACACACACACACACACACACACACACACACACACACACACACACTCACACACATCTAAATGGAGACAGGAAGTCTTTCCTTTTTTTTAAAAGGAAACTAATATAATTACTTTAGACTACCACTAACCCAACCCCAAATCTACCCCTAAAAGAAAACTTTTTTAGAATATAAAAACAAACATTCTATATATAAAATAAAACATTTTATTCTGTATATGAATCGTTGCACACACGTGTGAATCAAAAGCACGTCACACAATTAAAGCATCTTGCAATATATCCGGCCCTGTGCTGGATTAGTGTATTATGAGCAGGGTAAAGCTGTGTGTAACGTGATTGGTGGAGTGTTATTATCACATCACACCCCTCACTGTCTGTCTCTCTGAACAGATTGCTGAACTTGGCATAGGTGCAAATAGCTCTTCAGCCACACCTGAAAGATTTATCAAGGAATTCACCATAAATTATTTAATAAATGGTCAAATATTAATAAAACAATTGGCATAATTTTTTACTAATCAGGACTATTTTAAATGAATTAGTGAAGGCAAAATGTATACACTTTCCCTTCAATATTCTTTAAATGCATCCTAAAATGTTGCTGTTTATAAAATAAAAACTGTCCTTGCAATGAATTCTTCAGTTTTTTATTCATAATATCTGATATAGTTCTTAAAATTCTATTATAGTCCTATATCTATAAGTACACATCATAAAAAAGCAGCAGATCTGACGCATCTGTAGAGAATTCCTCAAGCACAGTTTACAGCTGAACATCTCGGCTGCACATTAAAGGACTTTTCACAGTGAAAAAGGTCAATTGCTTGATCGTGTCACGTGAGTTTAACTTGCTCAAGCCAGATATCAGCATTAATCCTGCCTCTAATTTAAAGAAACATATCGAGGTAAATTTTATATTTCTGCATACTAGATTCTGTGTCTATAACGTAGCCTGGAATTGAACATCTATCACTGAGATTATTGGGCTGCGGTGAGAGATTAATGCAATGTTATCATTAGGGCTGGGCAATAAAATGATCTAGATATTTATCTGAAAAAAGAGAGGTGTCCTCGATCAAACTTTTGAGTAGTTTTCTATATTTAGCCTACGTTCTACATCTAGAACAGGGGTGTTCAATACATCAATCGCGATAGCAAGAGCAACACTGGTTGGTTGATCTAGATGAAATATAAAATATCGACTTTTTATTTCCTGATGTCTGTAGCTGCGTGTTTTTTGTTTGACAGGAGCATGCTGTTTGATTGACAGGTGGCGAATATTTGAGTGTTTTACACACCTAAATGATCAAATACACTTTATAATTCCGCCAATGTCTGTCTTGGTGGGGATTTAATGTAAATGCAGTCGTTTATGTCTAAAGTGAACTTTATGTGTACAAAATGTGTATTTGCATCAAAATGTTGGACTTGAAGTGGACATGTATGTGAATTGAGCACTGTCTAGTAGACTATATATCGTATAAGGCGAAAACCACTCACTACTTTTGGCTGAATAACTTGAGTAGTTTATAAATATTCAAGTATTAGAATTAGGGCTGTCGATTTAATGCGTTAATTCAGTGCGATTAATTTTACTAAAATAATGTGTTAAAAATAATTAACGCATTTAATCGCACTTTAATTTTGAAATTTCAGCTGTATGAGCAACGCGCAGTTTATACAGTGAAGAAACACTTCAGTAGGCGTTCTTGCATTCAAAACACACGAAGGGATCTCAAGATGTGTTTAAAAATTGAGTATTAAACTATATTTAACTTGTGACCTAAACATTTTATTTTTATGATTCAACTCACCCGAGACGTTACACAAGCATGTCTGGATTGAGATTCGGAAAATTCGGAAATTACCTCATAAATACCCCACTAATTGTTTTCTTGTAGAGAGATTTAATTGTGATGTGGATATATTCTGGACATTTTGTGGTCTGCAGGCGGAAACATTTTTTCATTTATTTTGGAGTTGTCCCGACTCGACTTGCTTTTGTCTGATTTCTGCAAGATTGTTAGAGATCATATCATTCCCAGCTTTCAACTTTGTTTTTGAAAATGTTTTATTTGTTTTTTTTGCTATGACATGTCTCTTCATGAGGAATATTATTTGATTAATGTTCTGCTTTTGTTGGCAAAGTTTAGTATTCATAAATGTGAGTATGGTGCTTATAAACCATTAGTTTTCATTTTTAATTCAGAGGTTCAGCAACAACTAAGAACAATTTCCAATTTTAGTAACAAGAAAGCTGTAACGTGTATTGAAATATGTAAACAATTTGATATTTTTATTTAAACTGTTTATTTGTTTATTTTCCTTTTTGTTGTTGTTTGTCTTAATATACCTCTTGGCTCTAGATGTAAAAGTTTTGTAAGCATTAATTTAAAGAAATCATAATAAATCTTCAACTGATTGATAAATTCACTTGTGTAATGGATTGCTGTGAACTGTACACCAATGACTGACTTATGATCAATAATATGGTAGTAAACAATACATTGTATTCTAAAGCCGCTTATATTGTCTTATCAATGATGAACTCTTCTGCTACAAGAATGTAAAGCATTTTAATTATCTGAATATTTTTTTATTATATATAAATATATATATAATTTTTAAAGATAACTTTGTATAATTATATATTGATATTAATATGTATAATCTTTATATATTGAATTATTGTTATATGAGGGGCTTTCACAGCAAATATTTGTATATGCGATTAATCGCGATTAATTAATCGGGACACCATGTAATTAATTCCATTAAAAATGTTAATTGATTGACAGCCCTAATTAGAATAAATGTAATAATATTTTTTTAAATATTGTTCGTTAATTAATAATACTGACCTCTGATGCAGAGAGTGTGTTAATTGGTATAATAAATGACCAGGAAAGTAAAGACGATACAATTATTTATAATTATGATTAGCCTTTATAAAGATAGAAAAGTATCAACATTTGCAGAGCAATACTTCAGCAGAATATACCAGCAGTAACAAACTTAAAAGAAAGTTTTAAAAGATAAATATATTAGTAAGTAAATTATATTAATAAGAATATTTCAGCTCTGTAGGTCCATTCAATGTAAGTGAAGGGGTGCCAAAATGTTCACGCTCCAAAAAGCACATAATACACACATCTCCAGTGGTTTAAACCATGACTTCAGAATTGATATGACAGGTGTGGGTGAGAAACAGATTAATATTTAAGTACATTTTTGCAATAAATTCTTCTCTCTGCCCAGTAGGTGGCGATGTGCATGAAGAATGTGAATCACCAAAAACACAAGAAGAAAGTGAAAGCTAAAGTGGAGATTGACTGAGCAGGGAGGAGAATAGTAAAAAAGGAATTAAGTATTGATCTGTTTCTCAGCACATCTATCAAATCGCTTCTGAAGACATGGATTAAACCACTGGAGGCACATGGATTAGACTACTTTTATGCTGATTTATGTGATTTGTGGAGCTTCAATATTTTAGCACTGATTCACTTTCATTGTCTGGACTAGAAGATCTGAGATATTCTTATTTATAATTTTTTTGCATTCCTTGCATTGTTTGAACGTTTTATGCACAACAATAACACTCTGTCGGCATTAAGGGAAATTTAGACCCTACACATAAACGGATTTGAATGTAATTGTTTCATACATTATGAATTCAAATGGTCATCTTTTCATTTCTGTTATCATGTCTCCCTTTTATTTTTGGAATCAGATTCATATAGTGTTTATCATAGATATGTGATGTATTTTACAAGTTGGCATACAGTGTCCATTATAATGGAGCATATGTTTTGCAGCTCAGTACTCAATACTCACTACTCATGAGTACTTTTAAATGAGCTACACTTTTACTCTTACTTGAGTAGTTTTTAGGACAGCTACTTTTACTCTACTCACACAAAATATTTTGGGAAGTAACAGTAATTCTACTGGAGTATAATTTGTAAGTACTCTTTCCACCCCTCCTCGCAAAACCTGAACGATGTGGATGTGCGGTTGTTACTGAGAAATATCACAAAGCTCAATGGAGCCATTGACCAATCAGAATCCAGTATTCCAGAGAGCTGTGTAAAAAGCATTAATATTGATTAAATTTAAGGATAAGAGGTATTACATTTTCAATCTAGAGAATATTTATTAATTAATTGACTAAATTGAAGTATTTGACAAAAAGATGAGACAGAAAAAAAATCTTTCATAAAAGGTAAAAACAAAATGCCCCTGAAATCAAATCCAGGGGCAAATATTGCCCCTTAATGTCAAAGTTCATTTCTGATTCTGATGGACATGTTATGTGTCAACTACCCAAAGGCTTGGCATCAGTTAACAAGATTTGGAAGTCCTGAATGACAGTGCGTGTAAAACAGTAAAAGAATAAGGCTGAAGTTCAATGTCAGCTTAGGCTTTAAAAATGCTGCATGAGCTGCTTTGTTGAGTCTTGCTTTCTGACGGCTGTGCACGAGAAACACAGAGCTTCTTAAGATGGTTAAAGAGATGCAGGAGAGAAAAGACACAAATAACAAAAATATTAAAGATGGACTTTTGATCTCCTCACTTAGAGAGCGCTTGTGGTAATGCCTATTAGTGTTGTCAAAAATACCGGTACCCCGTTACCAAGTCGGTACACAAACAAAAAATTATTTACGATACCAGAATTTCTGAAGGTACCGGGGTACCACGTACCGGGTCTATCCAGTACCCATGCAGAGTCGGGAACTTTCGAACGCTCACAACAAGCAAAAGATGACGACAAGCAAAGTAGCTGCGGAGTCTCAACTGAATCATGTCGAAATGAAAAGTGGAAAAAGCCAGGTCATTTGAGGCTGATGAAAAGGGAAACATCACAGATCAGCAAAAGCCTATTTGTAAACGCTGCTTTCCCAATTTTCTGACGATAGGAGGAAACACATCAAACTTAATAAAGACAGACACCCGGATTTATTCAAGCAAATAAAGCAGGTGAGTTTAAAAGCATATTATCATTTACATTAGGGCTGAAACGTTTACTCGACATTGTCGAAAACACAAAATTGATGAGAAAAATGTTCGTTGTCTAATAGTCGTTTGATCTCATTTAACATAACATGAAATCAGATTAAACTGTAACGATATCGCGTGAGAGCAGCAGTTCAGAATTACACAGATCACAGATGCACTCGAAACTTTCACAGTTTATTTTATGTAGATCCCAAAGTATTAGTGAATGATTAAAAAAAAGTACATTCAGAACTGCATGTACCGTTGTGTAATAAGCAGAGCCGGAGCTCTTTAAAGGAAACATCCCGGCATAACATCTTAAATGCAGTAAAATTGCTTTATTAAAGTTCAAATAATACAGAAGCAGGTCATGTTAATAACTATAAACTCAGAACCTGGCATTTCTCTGTGTGGTCGGTGCCTCTTCTATGAGTTGCGCGAATGTCTCGATCTCAGGGGGAGAGATTGAAACTGCACCGGCTGAGAGAGACTCTGTCACGGGACGCTCATCCCTCGAGTGCGGACGCTTAATGCAGCTCGATTAGAACTTAATTATAATATCTATATATATATATATATATATGTCACTATGCATTTCTTATCATGAACAAAATTGGCAATATGCAGCTTTATTAATATGAGAGCACTTTGCACATTAGTTTGGAAATTGTTTTTATTAATTCTATTGTATGTTTGTTTATTTAGGCTTTTTTTAGTATTTGGGAAAAACTTAAATTAAAAGTTGCAGAAGTTGAAGCAAATCTTATATAAGTGTTCAAAAATACTTTAAGCATACATTGTTCAGTTTTGTTATAATTAAAAATTAATATATTTAAATGAAAGTGTTGCTCAATGGCATATTTCTGTTCTTAGTTCTGCTGCTAATGTTTTGTAGACTTTGTTAATAAAAGAGTGTTGTTTAGTAACCTGTTTTTGCTTTGGTACTGAAAATGGTATCGAGTACCATGAAATTTCACTGGTATTGGTACCGACTACTGAAATTTTGGTACTGTGACAACACTAATGCCTATACACCTAATCCATCAAATACACTTCAAAATTCTTTGTGAGGTAATAATGTAAATACAGTCAGAAATGTCTAAAATGAACGTTAACAGTGGGACAAAAATAGGCAGATCTGTGTCAAAATGTCAGATTTGAAGTGTAAATGTAACCTAAAATACCTGCTGCTGATGACGTTAATATTAATCAAACAATAATAACAGAAATAAATAAAGCACTCATTGCTCTGGCTGGATACGTTGAGTAGCTTTAAAAAGTATTAATGGAATATAATCATTCAGTGAAGACCCGTAGCTAGCAGAAAGTACTTTTATGTTACATTTATTGCTTTTATTTTTTTATTAATTTGTTTCTTTATTCGTATTTGATTACAGACTGTTGGCTTGTCTTGAATAATTACTTGAGAACTTGAAACAATGTTTACATGATTAAAAATAAGTATTATTATTTGTTATAGTATCAAAGTAGGCATAGAGAATTGTTAGATTTCACAACCGACTATGGATATATTGTTTATGATAGATTTTGCTATAATAGCATTATGAAAAATTAGATCTCATTGCATAGAAGTGTGAGCTGAAGCGGTTCTGCCTGCTGTGAGACATCACGCTCCTGTCATCTATTGCAATGCAGTCTGCAAATACAGTATTGCTGTGACACCATCACTGTTGGTTAGATTTTGAATGTAAAACAACCTTTAAATGAAAGTAAATGCAAGATTTTCCCAATGTAATCATTACATTTCTTCATTGTAATGTTTAAACCCCAAAATGGAATGAAATGATCAACAAAACAATCTTTGGGTTGAGTAATGTTTGAGGAATATCAGTACAGCGCTGCCTTAAAATGACTGTAATTCTAAAGCTCACATCATTCAGCAAAGGTACTAGAAAGCTGTTTATATCAACACACAAGAGCTCATTCAAACAGGAAATAGGAAACATTTGTCATAGTAAAAGTCTTATTTTCTATTTCATTATAGTGCACTTATAATAGATTCTGCTTTTGCTCCAATTTAGTGGCACACTGACATGCTCACAGACTTTACCCCCTGTAGCACGCGCACGCACACGCACACGCACACACACACACACACACACACACACACACACACTCTATTATAGTGACAGTGTTGTCACAGACTCTTACCTGCTTGCGTAGTTTGGGTGCTCGAGAGAGTTTCAGAAACGTCAGATGAGGTTTGAACGCTTTGTCATCTCCGGATGCAATGCCCTCTCCTCAAATGCCTTCCTCACCATCTCTGGGTGAAGAAAAATAAACATTAGACAGCCTTAGAGACAGATGCATCCTGGGATAGTCTATTTACAGCATCTCACGGACAGAACCAAGACTCATCCACTCGTCCTCAATGTAAGACAAGAACTTAATCAATACACAAAGAGAGAGACAGAGAGAGAGAGAGAGAGAGAGAGAGAGAGAGAGAGAGAGAGAGAGGGGGGTATTGTTAGCTGCTTTGATGACATTAGCAGACCGAGCACTCAATACATTTCTGTTTTATATTTTCTTTTATTTCATGCATGAATTTGTTGTTACATGTTCACAATTGATTTCCAGAATTAATATTTTTTAGATATCTCTACAAGAAAACTGCTACAATAAAAGTACTGAAATATGATGACTAGGTCTGGGCACTTATACAGATTTTTCGATTCGATTCCAATTCACAAGCTCTCAATTCTATTTAATTCCAATTCATTTGGGTATATTTAAGTTCTAATGTCCATTTTGCTTACATATAAAAGAAATTCTCTCTCAGCTAATGCTGTTAATTAAACAACTCTAAACAAGTACATTATGAAAATATACATTTTACAAATGTATTTTTTTCATGAGTTTTTCATAAATTTGGTCACATTTAACTTAATAATAAAATGTAAAAATCCAAGGGAGGCAACATTGTGACACTGAGGCAAGCAAACAGGAGACGAAGTTTTGGAGAACAAAAGTGCAGTTTATTAAATAAAAAGACAAAAAAACAACAACCATAAGACTTGACTTGACTAAGACTATGAAACCATGAACAAGAAACAAATGAAATGAATCGAAGCAAGAACAACATTACACAATCAATACACAACTAAGGACAATGTCAAACAGGAGGGCTTAAATACACAGACATGGGTTAACAAGATAACAAGACCCATGAATTAACATAACTAATAAACAAGATAACAAAACAATAATAAACAAACCAATGAGAATACAACACTAATAAACCAAAGACCAATTAGAACACAAACTTAAAACATGAGGGTCATATGACAAGACAAGGAAACCACATGACATAAAACAGGAGCAGGAAGCATAACAACTATGACACGACAAGGGACATGAACTTCAAAATACAGGACCAAATAAAAATTAAAAATCATAATATGAACAAAAACAAACATAAATGTGACATATCTCCCCTCTACGAACAGCTACCAACACCCAACATTAAACAACAACAGGAAAGAAGTTCAATAAGGCCTGGAGACCATGGGGGACCAGAGGGCGCTGGAGAACACGTTGGACCAGAGGGTGCTGCAGCCCACGGGGGACCAGGCAAGGCAGCAGGAGACCACTGGCAGTACGCCGGACAGCCAAGAGACAACAAGCAGTCCGGCGAGTGTGGAGCGTGGCCTGGCAAGACAGGGCATGGAGCGTGGCCTGGCAAGGTGGAAGTGGGCTGTGGAGCAGGGCCGGACAAGACAGACATGGGCTGTAGAGTTTGGTAGCGTGCCTGATGAGGAATCATGGCATGCTGGACTCTCAGAGGTTGGAGCCACTAGGGATGGAAGGGGTGGAGCTGCTGGAGACTCAGGGGCAGAGCCACTGGAGGCAAAGTCTCAGGGGGCAGAGTCGCTGGAGGCGGAGACCCAGGGGTCAAGTTCATATGGCAAGACAAGGAAACCACATGACATGAAACAGGAGCAGTGGTCAAGGCAGCACTGCATGACAAGACAGACGTGGAAACATGGCATGGCAGACGTGGCATGGCGAGGCAGACGTAACAGACAAGGCTTCAGGCGCTGGCCCTGGGACAGAAAAGGCTTCTGGTGCTGGCTCGTGGACCGTGGCAAGCATGGGCACAGGCTTGTGGACCGTGGCAGGCGTGGGCACTGGTTCATGGTCCGTGGCAGGCGTGGCGATGGATGTGGTGGTGGACTCTGATGGAGTTTCACTGTAGGAGTGCTGAGATCATAAACCAGTCCCACAGTAAATAGCAAACCACTCAAGAACAGATCATAGTATATATTCATCCAGAGTCCAATTAATTACTCTTGCAGGCAACAGAGAATGGATGGGTTCGCTTTATTCCATATGGAAGAACAGCTTGACCAGATGATCACCGGTCTCCTAATCACACAGTCCACAAAATTCTCAATGAGATGATTCCCCTGATGGAGACGCTTTATCTGAACTACTGGGTTCATATACTATATATATATATATATATATATATATAAATATTGTGGCAGCCTGCTTAGCAAAAGGTTGTGGTTCAGCACAGTTTAAAAGAACAAAATATCAGGAGACAGGAATACAGTGAAATCAACTTAAAGTGTATTAATAACGTCTGGGAACGGGAAACTCAAGTGGTCTTTGTCTCTTTGCGTGGTCTTCACTGGACCTCGTCCTAGTGAGCGAAGAGGGAGAGAAGACAACAATGTGATATTCTTTAAGGCACTCACTTCCTTGGTGTGGGAAGAGTCCTTTCTCCTTTGTTGGGTCAGTCCAGATAAGTTTGTCATACTGTTCATGCTCCCAGTCTCACACACACATACGAGGCATCTCTGTCCTACAGTTTGACTGCTGATTACTACCTAATGTCGAACACCTGTGGTTACCTGCTTTTATGGAGATGCAGCACACCTGTGTGAGTGGAACTCTTCATGGTCCTGATCACCTCTAGTGGGAAGTATTTCCCTTCCAGCACCATCCCCAGTGGCTTACCCTGGAAATGGGAGTGCTCTCCATAGTGCTGGCTATGCTTCTGTTGCATTGTGGGGTAACAAACTGGGGTTGGGGCACCTCATACCCCACTCCCCAGCTCCAGGTCACTGTAGGGAGTGCATTTCCAGAGGCAGTCATTCTTCCTGGACATGACAGCATCAATCTTCCTCGGTTGGAGCTTCATATTCCCCCTTCCAACTGTGTATCCTAGGTAGTTGTCTTCCTCTTGGGCTAGTGAGCACTTGGCAGGATTTTCTGTAAGGTCAGCTCCCCATAGGGCCTGCTGGATGGGATCTAGATGGGCCAGATGATCTTCTCAGCACCTGCTGTGGATCACAATATTTCCAAGATATGCAGCAACATACACACTTTTTTTCTATCTCAGTAATTTGTCCATGAGTCTCTGGAAGGTTTCAGGGGTCCCGTGGACACTGAATGGTAAGCCCTGGTACTGGAATACCCCCCCTAAACCTCTTGCCTCTCTTCGAGCCTCTGAGATCCTATCGCGTCTGAGCCTTACTATCTTCACTGGCTCTGTCATGGGCTATTACAGATGTTTGTCCTGGAATTTCTGAGAACACATCCAGGTTTCATCACAGAAGTTCCTTCAGCCCTTGGATCTGTTGGGGGGAGAGCTGACTACCGATCTTCAGGTCTGGGGTGATTGGAGAGGAGACCTCAGCTGAAAAGACACTGGTCAATGGGGTTGTGGATTCATGGCAAAGTTTTTAGAGGATTATGTGATAGATCTGCTGACTCTTTCTACGCTCAGGCTGCCAGCAGTGTTAATTTTGTTAATGAAATCACTGACTCAAATGTTCTGACTGAAAAAAGTTTTTTTTTTTTACGTCAATGATAACGAAGACGAGACAAAAAAGGCGCATCATTAAGATAATTAAAAATTTTTAATAAAGCATACTGTTGATGCGAGATAATAACAGGTCAAGATATAAACAGAAGAAGAAACATCTTGAGAATCTGTATATAGAAGATGATATTAGACATGGATTCATCTAATAGATAATCCAGTATGTTGGGGATTTCTCCACTTATTAATTCAAATTCATATTATTTATACATGAGTTTAATTGCTATATCCACAACATACTCTATATGTAATATAACAACTTACATCTGCACAGTGAAGCGAATGAAAAGGTGAACTTGAACTAAATGATGTGCTAGTCAGAGCATGCATAATTGAGTAACTTACATTATGAATACACTGTTTCTGTAAGAAACACGCTGCATGCAATGTAATATCCTTTCACAGAAAATAATAAGTCTCTAAAGCATGAAGCATTCAGAATATAGTAGGCTTACTTCTAAAATATAGCTAATACTTTAGTCTATTCATTATTATTTCAGGAGATCATGTATGTACATTTATATGTTTGATACATGTTTACAATAGAAAATGTTTATTCATTGTTTAATACATGTTTGAATATTTGATTAAAGTTTGGTCTGTTACAGTTTGACACACTTTTTATCTATTTTGCACATCATCATCAACTAAAAGATATAATTTCTGTCAGAGTAAAACAGACTAGAATGAGTGAATATGACATGACGAAATATTGACTAATTTTTATGGATATCTAAAACAAAAAACTGTGCAAATAATCAACACTGGCTGCTGTAGCTTATAATTAACTGGTCCTACCCGGTCTATCAGTTCATAGGGTCTGTGCCACATTGTAAAAACTTGCACTCTCTTGTAGGGATTAAGACCAGTACCTTGTCTCCAGGTTTGAATTCTATGATTTGGGAGCCCCAGTTT
The DNA here is from genome assembly GCF_025860055.1 of Xyrauchen texanus. NCBI lineage: Eukaryota > Metazoa > Chordata > Actinopteri > Cypriniformes > Catostomidae > Xyrauchen > Xyrauchen texanus. The sequence continues at coordinate 1,035,363 of NC_068305.1, forward strand.
TACACTCAAGCCTGTTGCATATGAGGCCTTATTTTAAATGTGCTAAGTGCAGCGCTATGCCATAAGTTATAACAGCAAAGTCAATTGGCATCGCACTAAAGTTTTGGTATTTTTGTGCAAGTATGCACTGTCTAGTCGCAGCTGGGTTTGGAGAAATTGTACGAGGAATTGGTTTGGTCAAGTGCAGTTTAATTCTGAGGTACTTCTCCAGTTATTGCACCATCTGCATCCTAGTATAGTCCATTCCCTCAAGCACCAGCGATATAAACAAAGACAGCACATTCATCAGAAGTTGGTAGTGTAAATAGACTGTGTGAAATTAATTAGAAGAATTGAAAATTGCATTCTTTTGTGTATTAACTGCGTCCTTGTTGAATGTCAGGCATATATATATGACAGTGTCATACTCCTTTTAGACACATGGAAAATGTTATTCTTGTCAGGATTTGGATGTAGGCTTTGTTAAATTATAGGGAATGTAAAAATTATTATTCATTTTCATCTACTGACAATCATGGCTAGTTTTAACAGTGATTGAATCAGCATGCACTTCACTGGTCGATTTTGATTTTGATAAATTACATTTATATTTTGTAACATAATATAATAAACATAATAAATATTTCTAAATTAATCTTGCACTTCAAACTACATGAAAATATAATCAAAATAACGAAGTGGTCAAAAAAATGATTTCAAATCCAAACATTTTATGCTCTCCAACCTCTTCTTCTGGCCTATTTGCAGTGACTTAAAAATCACACTAAGACAACAGTTGGAAAAATACTAATAAAAATTAGAACATAAATACAATTGTAAATATCAACATAATAACAATAATTGAAAAATAAACTATGACCTATAGATAGTTTAACACAAAAAGGACAGAACTTTTAGGAATTACAGATTGATTGAAAATTACACCATACTCATCGCTGGAACATATATTAATCCAAAGCAATGGCTACAAGCATTATTGAGGGTACATGTGCTCACAATGTATATTCTGCAGGGCCCATACGTTCTTCCATGAATAAGAGTGTCATGTCATTCTAAAATGTTGTTTCCAAAAACATCTGTATTATAGTGTAATATAAATTGAATTATTGTGACTCCATTCACCTGCCTGTTTCATGCTTTATAACGTTGATAAATGGTTAGGTTTAGAAATGGGGTTGGTAAGGGGATCTAAAATATCAATATGATATTGTATTTCTTGGTATAATAAAACATATTGAAGTTAATTGTCCGAACTGAGTAGAGAACGTTCTGTGCGTGACGCATTCATGGTGCAGGGAAAAACATCCCTATGATGACGACTCGCTTAAGAGACTGCTCCGAAATATCCTAGAGACCTGGGGCTGGACTCTATTGACTCGGTCCAGTAAACGACTGCATGACAACATGCTAAAACCACTCTTTACTTTAGCAACAGAATAGCAACGCCCTAACAACCACCCATGACACCACACGATTATTGCACAGCCAAGCAACACTCGCCTTTTATTCTGTAAAAACCACAATGAATTATAATGCATTAAAATAACAAATATGGCCAAATAAATATGATACCAAATAATAGCACTTGGTTAACTGAATCCAATACATTTGACGAAACATATTTCAGATCATCATCTGTAATGCAGAGAGAAGATGAGTGATGTACCTGCTATGAGTGCGAGTGTGCTCAGATGTTCTCCTTCTGCAATCTGAACAAATGCCACTTCCTGTTTGAAATGTCCTACTCCACAGAAGGGCAGAATCAGACTCCTGCCGGCCAGCAGAGCGCTCAGAGTAGACTCCAGATCTGAGAGTGTAGCTGCAGCGCTGACACACACACACACACACAGAAGCATCATCTACGAGCAGTATGGTCACTGCTATCCTGTTATGCAAGTCTTTCATGTTCAGAAATCATTATTTGTGTTGTTCTGTGAATCATGGCACGTCATCATCATTCAATAACAGATACAGTAATTACAGTCACAGTACATTATAATTACCGCTGTGGTTTCAGATGAATGTTATCGTGAGTAAAGATTTTTGTCTTGGTTTCTAGTAAAAATGTCTAAACATCCTAAAAAATATAATTCACCTGAAAATGAAAATTCTCTTATTTACTCAACCTTATGTTGTCCCAATCCCATATGACTTACTTTCTTTCATGGAGCACACAAGTTGAACTTGAAAGAATACTCTGGTCACCCTTTTCCATATAAAGAGAGTGAATGGGAACTGGGGTTGTCAAGCCCCAAAATGACAAAAAAAGCACCATAAAAGCAGCATATAATTGGTCCATATAACTCATGATAAATATTCCAAGTCTTCTTCAGAGAATGTTTCATAAATCTTGGTGAGGTTTTAATTAAACATAAACTCTGCAATGCAATTTTGCTTCTCAAGTTAACATACTTTGTTTTTAGGATGTTTAGATTTAATTTTCCCCTGGGAAACAAGACTGATTGTGTTCTAGCTTTGTGACAATAAAAAGACACTTTATTTTACATTGATACTTGTCAAACAAATAAATAAATGGACATGAAATATTGATTTAAGTTTAAACATTTTATAACATGAGAATAAAGAGAGCATGGAGTGATATGAAACTAGCACAGCTAAACAGGAAATTGGTTTCCTGGGACAACGGTCAATAATAGAGTTTAACGCACATTTTTACTAGGGTCTCTGGGATACTGGATTCTGATTGGTCAATGGCGCCATCTAGCGGTGAGATATTTACCAGTAACAACCGCACATCCACAACCACTCGTCTGGTATTTATAATCATCTTTACTATATCTCGGATCCCTGTGCGATCTCTACAAGTAAGATAATACAATTATTTCAATTCAAATCAATGTTTCATGTGCATTTATTTGGTAGTCTTGTAATAAGCTGGATAATGAGGAGTAAGATATTAATTAATTACAATATAAACACCAACAGAACTCCAACACAAACTGGAGGTGGATTTCAGATGTTCAGTGATTTATTTCTTCTCATATAATTTCAAATCAAGCTAATATTTTATGTCCATATATTTATTTATTTGGCAAGTAGTCTTGTAATAAGCGGGATAATGTACAATCAGATGGTTGATGTCTGCTTTGCGTCAAGGTCCAAATCTACCTGCCAAGGTTTATTTTGCCATAACAACCGGCTGACTGTACATTGTGCCTTACTTACATGAAAATAATTGATTACAGAATGCCATGATTGACCAATAAAAATCATGTTGATGATGTTTGGACCCCAAAGTACAATGTGAATGCAGACAGAAACTATGTATGTGTGTGTAAGTGTGTGTCTGTGTTAAAGTTCTTACAGATCGACCTGCTCCTGTGTACTCAAGTGTGTCACCAGTAGAGTGATGTGTAAAGTGTTCACAGGTATCAGCGCTCGCGAGAGACGTGAATCCTTCTCAATCACCAGATTCTGCAGCTCCTCCACCATCTGCTTGATCTGGCACACACACACACACACACACACACACACACACACACACACACACACACACACACACACACAGACACGTTGGTCTACCTATAATTATGAGAACCTTCCATAGACATAATGATTTTTATACACTACCTACTATAGATTCTATCCCCTAAACCCAACACACCCCCTAAATCCGACACAACCCCTAAACCCGACACACCCCTAAACCCGACACATCCACTAAACCCGACACATCCACTAAACCCGACACATCCACTAAACCCGACACAACCCCTAAACCCGACACATCCCCTAAACCCGACACATCCCCTAAACCCGACACATCCCTTAAACCCAACACAACACAACCCCTAAACCAAACACAACCCCTAAACCCGACACAACCCCTAAACCCGACACAACCCCTAAACCCGACACAACACCTAAACCCGACACAACACCTAAACCCGACACAACACCTAAACCCGACACATCCCCTAAACCCGACACAACACAACCCCTAAACCAAACACATCCCCTAAACCTAACACAACCCCTAAACCCAACACAACACAACCCCTAAACCCGACACAACCCCTAAACCCGACACAACCTCTAAACCCGACACATCCCTTAAACCCAACACAATACAACCCCTAAACCAAACACATCCCCTAAACCTAACACAACCCCTAAACCCGACACAACCCCTAAACCCGACACAACACCTAAACCCGACACAACACCTAAACCCGACACAACACCTAAACCCGACACATCCCCTAAACCCAACACATCCCCTAAACCCAACCCCTAAACCCAACACAACCCCTAAACCCAACCCCTAAACCCAACACAACCCCTAAACCCAACACATCCCCTAAACCTTACACAACACCTAAACCCAACACATCCCCTAAACCCAACACAACACCTAAACCCAACCCCTAAACCCAACACAACCCCTAAACCCAACACATCCCCTAAACCTAACACAACACCTAAACCCAACACATCCCCTAAACCCAACACAACCCCTAAACCCAATACAACCCCTAAACCAAACACATCCCAACCCCTAAACCTGACACAACCCCTAAACCCAACACATCCCCTAAACCCAACACATCCCCTAAACCCAACCCCTAAACCCAACACAACCCCTAAACCCAACACAACACCTAAACCCAACCCCTAAACCCAACACAACCCCTAAACCTAACACAACACCTAAACCCAACACATCCCCTAAACCCAACACATCCCCTAAACCTAACACAACACCTAAACCCAACCCCTAAACCCAACACATCCCCTAAACCTAACACAACCCCTAAACCAAACACATCCCCTAAACCTAACACAACCCCTAAACCCAACACATCCCCTAAACCCCCTAAACACAACACAACCCCTAAACCCAACACAACCCCTAAACCCAACACATCCCCTAAACCGAATACAACACCTAAACCCAACACATCCCTTAAACCCGACACATCCCCTAAACCCGACACATCCCCTAAACCCGACACATCCCCTAAACCCGACACAACACAACCCCTAAACCAAACACATCCCCTAAACCCAACACAACCCCTAAACCCAACACAACCCCTAAACCCAACACATCCCCTAAACCCGACACATCCCCTAAACCCGACACATCCCCTAAACCCGACACAACCCCTAAACCCAACACAACACAACCCCTAAACCAAACACATCCCCTAAACGCAACACAACCCCTAAACCCAACACAACACATCCCCTAAACCCAACACAACCCCTAAACCCAACACAACACAACACCTAAACCCAACACATCCCCTAAACCTGACACATCCCCTAAACCCGACACAACCCCTCAACCAAACACAACCCCTAAACCCAACCCCTAAACCCAACACAACCCCTAAACCCAACACATCCCCTAAACCCAACACAACACAACCCCTAAACCCGACACATCCCCTAAACCCGACAAATCCCTAAACCCAACACAACACAACCCCTAAACCAAACACAACCCCTAAACCCAACACAACCCCTAAACCCAACACAACACCTAAACCCAACCCCTAAACCAAACCCAACCCCTAAAACCAACACATCCCCTAAACCTAACACAACACCTATACCCAACACATCCCCTAAACCCAACACATCCCCTAATCCTAACACAACACCTAAACCCAACCCCTAAACCCAACACATCCCCTAAACCTAACACAACACCTAAACCCAACACAACACCTAAAACCAACACATCCCCTAAACACAACACAACCACTAAACCCAACACAACACAACCCCTAAACCAAACACATCCCCTAAACCTAACACAACGCCTAAACCCAACACATCCCCTAAACCCAACACAAACCCTAAACCCAACACAAACCCTAAACCCAACACAAACCCTAAACCCAACACAAACCCTAAACCCAACACAACCCCTAAACCCAACACATCAGTTAAACCCAACACATCCCCTAAACCCAACACAACCCCTAAACCCAACACAACACAACCCCTAAACCCAACACATCCCCTAAACCCGACACATCCCCTAAACCCGACACATCCCCTAAACCCGACACAACCCCTAATCCCGACACAACACAACCCCTAAACCAAACACAACCCCTAAACCCAACACAACACCTAAACCCAACCCCTAAACCCAACACACCCCCTAAACCTAACACAACACCTAAACCCAACACATCCCCTAAACTCAACACATCCCCTAAACCTAACAACACCTAAACCCAACCCCTAAACCCAACACAACCCCTAAACCCAACACATCCCCTAAACCAAACACAACACCTAAACCCAACCCCTAAACCCAACACATCCCCTAAACCCGACACAACACAACCCCTAAACCAAACACATCCCCTAAACCCAACACAACCCCTAAACCCAACACATCCCTTAAACCCAACACATCCCCTAAACCCGACACAACCCCTAAACCCGACACAACCCCAAAACCCGACACATCCCCTAAACCCAACACAACACAACCCCTAAACCAAACACATCCCCTAAACCCAACACAACCCCTAAACACACAACATCCCTTAAACCCAACACAACACATCCCCTAAACCCAACACAACCCCTAAACCCGACACAACCCCTAAACCCGACACAACCCCTAAACCCGACACATCCCCAAAACCCGACACATCCCCTAAACCCAACACAACACAACCCCTAAACCCGACACAACCCCTAAACCCAACACAACCCCTAAACCCAACACATCCCCTAATCCCCTAAACCCAACACATCCCCTAAACCTAACACAACACCTAAACCCAACCCCTAATCCCAACACATCCCCTAAACCTAACACAACCCCTAAACCCAACACATCCCCTAAACCCAACACAACCCCCTAAACCCAACACAAACCCTAAACCCAACATAAATCCTAAACCCTAAACCCAACACAACCCCTAAACCCAACACATCCCTTAAACCCAACACATCCCCTAAACCCAACACAACCCCTAAACCCAACACTGTAGCGTGGCCACATAAAGGGGATGTTATATATATAAGGTTTATGACATAAAACTAATTAAGTTAGTCATTATTGCCTTTAAATTGTATTGCTTTTCCCCTGTATTCTGTATTTCCTCATCTGTGGTGTATTGATCCCGATTTCTGTTCACGCGAGAACTTCGCCTGGTTCCGCGTCACGTGTTGTACTGCCACGTACAGGAAAAGACTATTATTTTCTATTTAAGGAACCGGTATGCCGGTTTTCAAGGGAAGACGCTCATTCTAGAGTACGCTTATTTCTCCAAACCATTGATTCACAATTAGATTTACACTAGACTGACCTGGAAGCGCTAGGTCGCCGTTCCTCTGGGAAGTATATACATTTGGCTCGCTGCCAGGATTACTTTTATTCTGAGGACATTCGCCAGTCAACATCAACACAAGATCGTGCTCATTGGACTATACAATATCCCGGTGAGGCTGATCCAATCACTTTCATTGCCTCTGAGCACTCTGGACTTCACTTTTACATGTATATACACCAAATCTTGTAGTATTGTAAATATTATTTGGGGTTTGTAAATATACTTAAGTTTATTGGTTTTTCATCAGTGTTGATATATTTTTTTATTCCACGCCATAGCCTATCTATAGAAACAGTTCAGTTTGTTCCCATTATAGTGTGAAACTCCACTTAAAGATTTTGGGGAGTGTTACAACACAACCCCTAAACCCAACACATCCCCTAAACCCGACACAACCCCTAAACCCGACACATCCCCTAAACCCGACACATCCCCTAAACCCGACACAACCCCTAAACCCAACACAACACAACCCCTAAACCAAACACATCCCCTAAACGCAACACAACCCCTAAACCCAACACAACACATCCCCTAAACCCAACACAACCCCTAAACCCAACACAACACAACACCTAAACCCAACACATCCCCTAAACCTGACACATCCCCTAAACCCGACACAACCCCTCAACCAAACACAACCCCTAAACCCAACCCCTAAACCCAACACAACCCCTAAACCCAACACATCCCCTAAACCCAACACAACACAACCCCTAAACCCGACACATCCCCTAAACCCGACAAATCCCCTAAACCCAACACAACACAACCCCTAAACCAAACACAACCCCTAAACCCAACACAACCCCTAAACCCAACACAACACCTAAACCCAACCCCTAAACCAAACCCAACCCCTAAAACCAACACATCCCCTAAACCTAACACAACACCTATACCCAACACATCCCCTAAACCCAACACATCCCCTAATCCTAACACAACACCTAAACCCAACCCCTAAACCCAACACATCCCTTAAACCTAACACAACACCTAAACCCAACACAACACCTAAACCCAACACATCCCCTAAACACAACACAACCACTAAACCCAACACAACACAACCCCTAAACCAAACACATCCCCTAAACCTAACACAACGCCTAAACCCAACACATCCCCTAAACCCAACACAAACCCTAAACCCAACACAAACCCTAAACCCAACACAAACCCTAAACCCAACACAACCCCTAAACCCAACACAACCCCTAAACCCAACACATCAGTTAAACCCAACACATCCCCTAAACCCAACACAACCCCTAAACCCAACACATCCCCTAAACCCGACACAACCCCTAAACCCGACACATCCCCTAAACCCAACACAACCCCTAAACCCAACACAACACAACCCCTAAAACAAACACATCCCCTAAACCCAACACAACCCCTAAACCCAACACATCCCTTAAACCCAACACAACACATCCCCTAAACCTAACACAACCCCTAAACCCAACACAACACAACCCCTAAACCCGACACATCCCCTAAACCCGACACATCCCCTAAACCCGACACATCCCCTAAACCCGACACAACCCCTAATCCCGACACAACACAACCCCTAAACCAAACACAACCCCTAAACCCAACACAACACCTAAACCCAACCCCTAAACCCAACACACCCCCTAAACCTAACACAACACCTAAACCCAACACATCCCCTAAACTCAACACATCCCCTAAACCTAACAACACCTAAACCCAACCCCTAAACCCAACACAACCCCTAAACCCAACACATCCCCTAAACCAAACACAACACCTAAACCCAACCCCTAAACCCAACACAACCCCTAAACCCAACACATCCCCTAAACCTAACACAACACCTAAACCCAAGACATCCCCTAAACCCGACACAACCCCTACACCCAACACAACACAACCCCTAAACCCAACTCCTAAACCCAACACAACACCTAAACCCAACACATCCCCTAAACCCGACACAACCCCTAATCCCGACACAACACAACCCCTAAACCAAACACAACCCCTAAACCCAACACAACACCTAAACCCAACCCCTAAACCCAACACACCCCCTAAACCCAAAACATCCCCTAAACCTAACACAACACCTAAACCCAACACATCCCCTAAACCTAACACAACCCCTAAACCCAACCCCTAAACCCAACACAACCCCTAAACCCAACACATCCCCTAAACCTAACACAACACCTAAACCCAACCCCTAAACCCAACACAACCCCTAAACCCAACACATCCCCTAAACCTAACACAACACCTAAACCCACAACCCAACACAACCCCTAAATCCAACACATCCCCTAAACCCAATACAACACCTAAACCCAACACATCCCTTAAATCCAACACATCCCCTAAACCCAACACATCCCCTAAACCCGACACATCCCCTAAACCCAACACAACACAACCCCTAAACCAAACACATCCCCTAAACCCAACACAACCCCTAAACCCAACACATCCCTTAAACCCAACACATCCCCTAAACCCAACACAACCCCTAAACCCGACACAACCCCTAAACCCGACACATCCCTAAACCCAACACAACACAACCCCTAAACCAAACACATCCACTAAACCCAACACAACCCCTAAACCCAACACATCCCTTAAATCAAACACAACACATCCCCTAAACCCAACACAACCCCTAAACCCGACAAAACCCCTAAACCCGACACAACCCCTAAACCCGACACATCCCCTAAACCCGACACATCTCCTAAACCCGACACATCCCCTAAACCCAACACATCCCCTAAACCCAACCCGAAACATCCCCTAAACCCGACACATCTCCTAAACCCGACACAACCCCTAAACCAAACACAACCCCTAAACCAACACAACCCCCTAAACCCAACACAAACCCTAAACCCAACACAACCCCTAAACCCAACACCAAACACAACCCCTAAACCCAATACATCCCCTAAACCCAACACAACCCCTAAACCCAACACAACACAACCCCTAAACCCAACATATCCCCTAAACCCGACACATCCCCTAAACCCGACACATCCCCTAAACCCGACACATCCCCTAAACCCAACACATCCCCTAAACCCAACACAACCCCTAAACCCAACACAACCCCTAAACCCAACACATCCCCTAAACCCGACACATCCCCTAAACCCGACACAACCCCTAAACCCAACACAACAAAACCCCTAAACCAAACACATCCCCTAAACCCAATAAAACCACTAAACCCAACACATTCCTTAAACCCAACACAACACATCCCCTAAACCTAACACAACACAACACAACCCCTAAACCCAACACAACACAACCCCTAAACCAACACATCCCCTAAACCCGACACAACCCCTAAACCCAACACAACCCCTAAACCCAACACATCCCCTAAACCAAACACAACACCTAAACCCAACCCCTAAACCCAACACAACCCCTAAACCCAACACATCCCCTAAACCTAACACAACACCTAAACCCAACACATCCCCTAAACCCGACACAACCCCTACACCCAACACAACCCCTAAACCAACACAACCCCCTAAACCCAACACAAACCCTAAACCCAACACAACCCCTAAACCCAACACCAAACACAACCGCTAAACCCAATACATCCCCTAAACCCAACACAACCCCTAAACCCAACACAACACAACCCCTAAACCCAACATATCCCCTAAACCCGACACATCCCCTAAACCCGACACATCCCCTAAACCCGACATATCCCCTAAACCCGACACATCCCCTAAACCCAACATATCCCCTAAACACAACACATCCCCTAAACCCAACACAACCCCTAAACCCAACACAACCCCTAAACCCAACACATCCCCTAAACCCGACACATCCCCTAAACCCGACACAACCCCTAAACCCAACACAACAAAACCCCTAAACCAAACACATCCCCTAAACCCAATAAAACCACTAAACCCAACACATTCCTTAAACCCAACACAACACATCCCCTAAACCTAACACAACACAACACAACCCCTAAACCCAACACAACACAACCCCTAAACCAACACATCCCCTAAACCCGACACAACCCCTAAACCCAACACAACCCCTAAACCCAACACATCCCCTAAACCAAACACAACACCTAAACCCAACCCCTAAACCCAACACAACCCCTAAACCCAACACATCCCCTAAACCTAACACAACACCTAAACCCAACACATCCCCTAAACCCGACACAACCCCTACACCCAACACAACACAACCCCTAAACCCAACCCCTAAACCCAACACAACACCTAAACCCAACCCCTAAACCCAAAACATCCCCTAAACCTAAAACAACACCTAAACCCAACAAATCCCCTAAACCTAACACAACCCCTAAACCCAACCCCTAAACCCAACACAACCCCTAAACCCAACACATCCCCTAAACCTAACACAACACCTAAACCCAACTCCTAAACCCAACACATCCCCTAAACCTAACACAACACCTAAACCCACAACCCAACACAACCCCTAAACCCAATACAACACCTAAACCCAACACATCCCTTAAATCCAACACATCCCCTAAACCCAACACAACCCCTAAACCCGACACATCCCCTAAACCCGACACATCCCCTAAACCCGACACATCCCCTAAACCCAACACAACACAACCCCGAAACCAAACACATCCCCTAAACCCAACACATCCCCTAAACCCAACACAACACCTAAACCCAACACATACCTTAAACCCAACACATCCCCTAAACCCGACACAACCCCTAAACCCGACACAACACAACCCCTAAACCAAACACATCCACTAAACCCAACACAACCCCTAAACCCAACACATCCCTTAAATCAAACACAACACATCCCCTAAACCCGACACAACCCCTAAACCCGACACAACCCCTAAACCCGACACATCCCCTAAACCCAACCCGACACATCCCCTAAACCCGACACATCTCCTAAACCTGACACAACACAACCCCTAAACCAAACACAACCCCTAAACCAACACAACCCCTAAACCCAACACAAACCCTAAACCCAACACAACCCCTAAACCCAACACCAAACACAACCCCTAAACCCAACACATCCCCTAAACCCAACACAACCCCTAAACCCAACACAACCCCTAAACCCAACACATCCCCTAAACCCGACATATCCTCTAAACCTGACACATCCACTAAACCCAACATATCCCCTAAACCCAACACATCCCCTAAACCCAACACAACCCCTAAACCCGACACATCCCCTAAACCCGACACAACCCCTAAACCCAACACAACACAACCCCTAAACCTAACACAACACAACCCCTAAACCCAACACATCCCCTAAACCTGACACATACCCTAAACCCGACACAACACAACCCCTAAACCAAACACAACACCTAAATCCAACCCCTAAACCCAACACAACACCTAAACCCAACCCCTAAACCCAACCCCTAAACCCAACACAACACCTAAACCCAACCCCTAAACCCAACACAACCCCTAAACCCAACACATCCCCTAAACCTAACACAACACCTAAACGCAACACACCCCCTAAACCTAACACAACACCTAAACCCAACACATCCCCTAAACCAAACACAACACCTAAACCCAACCCCTAAACCCAACACAACCCCTAAACCCAACACATCCCCTAAACCAAACACAACACCTAAACCCAACCCCTAAACCCAACACAACCCCTAAACCCAACACATCCCCTAAACCTAACACAACACCTAAACCCAACACATCCCCTAAACCCGACACAACCCCTACACCCAACACAACACAACCCCTAAACCCAACCCCTAAACCCAACACAACACCTAAACCCAACCCCTAAACCCAAAACATCCCCTAAACCTAACACAACACCTAAACCCAACAAATCCCCTAAACCTAACACAACCCCTAAACCCAACCCCTAAACCCAAAGCAACCCCTAAACCCAACACATCCCCTAAACCTAACACAACACCTAAACCCAACTCCTAAACCCAACACAACCCCTAAACCCAACACATCCCCTAAACCTAACACAACACCTAAACCCACAACCCAACACAACCCCTAAACCCAACACATCCCCTAAACCCAATACAACACCTAAACCCAACCCGACACAACCCCTAAACCCAACACATCCCCTAAACCCAACCCGACACATCCCCTAAACCCGACACATCTCCTAAACCCGACACAACACAACCCCTAAACCAAACACAACCCCTAAACCAACACAACCCCCTAAACCCAACACAAACCCTAAACCCAACACAACCCCTAAACCAACACCAAACACAACCCCTAAACCCAACACAACCACTAAACCCAACACAACCCCTAAACCCGACAAATCCCCTAAACCCGACATATCCCCTAAACCGACACATCCCCTAAACCCAACATATCCCCTAAACCCAACACATCCCCTAAACCCAACACAACCCCTAAACCCAACACATCCCCTAAACCCGACAACCCTTAAACCCAACACAACACAACCCCTAAACCAAACACATCCCCTAAACCCAACAAAACCCCTAAACCCAACACATTCCTTAAACCCAACACAACACATCCCCTAAACCTAACACAACACAACACAACCCCTAAACCCAACACATCCCCTAAACCTGACACATACCCTAAACCCGACACAACACAACCCCTAAACCAAACACAACACCTAAACCCAACACCTAAACCCAACACAACACCTAAACCCAACCCCTAAACCCAACACATCCCCTAAACCTAACACCTAAACCCAACACAACCCCTAAACCCAACACATCCCCTAAACCTAACACAACACCTAAACCCAACCCCTAAACCCAACACAACCCCTAAACCAAACACATCCCCTAAACCCAACCCGACACATCCTCTAAACCCGACACATCCCCTAAACCCGACACATCCCCTAAAACCCGACACAACACAACCCCTAAACCAAACACAACCCCTAAACCCAACACAACCCCCTAAACCCAACACAAACCCTAAACCCAACACAACCCCTAAACCCAACACCAAACACAACCCCTAAACCCAACACATCCCCTAAACCCAACACAACCCCTAAACCCAACACAACAAAACCCCTAAACCCAACATATCCCCTAAACCCAACACATTCCTTAAACCCAACACAACACATCCCCTAAACCTAACACAACCCCTAAACACAACACAACACAACCCCTAAACCCAACACATCCCCTAAACCTGACACATCCCCTAAACCCGACACAACCCCTAAACCCGACACAACACAACCCCTAAACCAAATACAACACCTAAACCCAACCCCTAAACCCAACACATCCCCAAAACCTAACACCTAAACCCAACACAACCCCTAAACCCAACACAACCCCTAAACCCAACACATCCCCTAAACCTAACACAACACCTAAACCTAACCCCTAAACCCAACACAACCCCTAAACCAAACACATCCCCTAAACCCAACCCGACACATCCCTTAAACCCGACACATCCCCTAAACCCGACACATCCCCTAAAACCCGACAGAACACAACCCCTAAACCCAACACAACCCCTAAACCCAACACCAAACACAACCCCTAAACCCAACACATCCCCTAAACCCAACACAACCGCTAAACCCAACACAACCCCTAAACCCAAAACAACACAACCCCTAAACCCAACATATCCCATAAACCCGACACATCCCCTAAACCCGACATATCCCCTAAACCCGACACATCCCCTAAACCCAACATATCCCCTAAACCCGACACAACCCCTAAACCCAACACATACCCTAAACCCAACACATACCCTAAACCCAACACATCCCTTAAACCCAACACATCCCCTAAACCCAACACAACCCCTAAACCCAACACATCCCCTAAACACAACCCCTAAACCCAACACAACAAAACCCCTAAGCCCGACATATCCCCTAAACCCAACACATTCCTTAAACCCAACACAACACATCCCCTAAACCTAACGCAACCCCTAAACACAACACAACACAACCCCTAAACCCAACACATCCCCTAAACCTGACACATCCCCTAAACCCGACACAACCCCTAAACCCGACACAACACAACCCCTAAACCAAATACAACACCTAAACTCAACCCCTAAACCCAACACATCCCCAAAACCTAACACCTAAACCCAACACAACCCCTAAACCCAACACATCCCCTAAACCTAACACAACACCTAAACCTAACCCCTAAACCCAACACAACCCCTAAACCAAACACATCCCCTAAACCCAACCCGACACATCCCTTAAACCCGACACATCCCCTAAACCCGACACATCCCCTAAAACCCGACACAACACAACCCCTAAACCCAACACAACCCCTAAACCCAACACCAAACACAACCCCTAAACCCAACACATCCCCTAAACCCAACACAACCCCTAAACCCAACACAACACAACCCCTAAACCCAACATATCCCATAAACCCGACACATCCCCTAAACCCAACACATCCCCTAAACCCGACACATCCCCTAAACCCAACATATCCCTCAACCCGACACAACCCCTAAACCCAACACATACCCTAAACCCAACACATCCCTTAAACCCAACACATCCCCTAAACCCAACACAACCCCTAAACCCAACACATCCCCTAAACCCGACACATCCCCTAAACCCGACACATACCCTAAACCCAACACAACACAACCCCTAAACCAAACACATCCCCTAAACCCAACAAAACCCCTAAACCCAACACATTCCTTAAACCCAACACAACACATCCCCTAAACCTAACACAACCCCTAAACACAACACAACACAACCCCTAAACCCAACACATCCCCTAAACCTGACACATCCCCTAAACCCCACACAACCCCTAACCCGACACAACACAACCCCTAAACCAAACACAACACCTAAACCCAACCCCTAAACCCAACACAACACCTAAACCCAACCCCTAAACCCAACACATCCCCTAAACCTAACACCTAAACCCAACACAACCCCTAAACCCAACACAACCCCTAAACCCAACACATCCCCTAAACCTAACACAACACCTAAACCCAACCCCTAAACCCAACACAACCCCTAAACCAAACACATCCCCTAAACCCAACCCGACACATCCTCTAAACCCAACACATCCCTAAACCCAACACATCCCCTAAACCCAACACATCCCCTAAAACCCGACACAACACAACCCCTAAACCAAACACAACCCCTAAACCCAACACAACCCCCTAAACCCAACACAAACCCTAAACCCAACACAACCCCTAAACCCAACACCAAACACAACCCCTAAACCCAACACAACCCCTAAACCCAACACAACCCCTAAACCCAACACAACAAAACCCCTAAACCCGACATATCCCCTAAACCCAACACATTCCTTAAACCCAACACAACACATCCCCTAAACCTAACACAACCCCTAAACACAACACAACACAACCCCTAAACCCAACACATCCCCTAAACCTGACACAACCCCTAAACCCGACACAACACAACCCCTAAACCAAATACAACACCTAAACCCAACCCCTAAACCCAACACATCCCCAAAACCTAACACCTAAACCCAACACAACCCCTAAACCCAACACAACCCCTAAACCCAACACATCCCCTAAACCTAACACAACACCTAAACCTAACCCCTAAACCCAACACAACCCCTAAACCAAACACATCCCCTAAACCCAACCCGACACATCCCTTAAACCCGACACATCCCCTAAACCCGACACATCCCCTAAAACCCGACAGAACACAACCCCTAAACCCAACACAACCCCTAAACCCAACACCAAACACAACCCCTAAACCCAACACATCCCCTAAACCCAACACAACCGCTAAACCCAACACAACCCCTAAACCCAAAACAACACAACCCCTAAACCCAACATATCCCATAAACCCGACACATCCCCTAAACCCGACATATCCCCTAAACCCGACACATCCCCTAAACCCAACATATCCCCTAAACCCGACACAACCCCTAAACCCAACACATACCCTAAACCCAACACATACCCTAAACCCAACACATCCCTTAAACCCAACACATCCCCTAAACCCAACACAACCCCTAAACCCAACACATCCCCTAAACACAACCCCTAAACCCAACACAACAAAACCCCTAAGCCCGACATATCCCCTAAACCCAACACATTCCTTAAACCCAACACAACACATCCCCTAAACCTAACACAACCCCTAAACACAACACAACACAACCCCTAAACCCAACACATCCCCTAAACCTGACACATCCCCTAAACCCGACACAACCCCTAAACCCGACACAACACAACCCCTAAACCAAATACAACACCTAAACTCAACCCCTAAACCCAACACATCCCCAAAACCTAACACCTAAACCCAACACAACCCCTAAACCCAACACATCCCCTAAACCTAACACAACACCTAAACCTAACCCCTAAACCCAACACAACCCCTAAACCAAACACATCCCCTAAACCCAACCCGACACATCCCTTAAACCCGACACATCCCCTAAACCCGACACATCCCCTAAAACCCGACACAACACAACCCCTAAACCCAACACAACCCCTAAACCCAACACCAAACACAACCCCTAAACCCAACACATCCCCTAAACCCAACACAACCCCTAAACCCAA
Organism: Xyrauchen texanus; assembly: GCF_025860055.1. Lineage (NCBI taxonomy): Eukaryota > Metazoa > Chordata > Actinopteri > Cypriniformes > Catostomidae > Xyrauchen > Xyrauchen texanus. The sequence goes on from NC_068305.1 coordinate 1,053,394, forward strand.
CACAACACAACCCCTAAACCCAACATATCCCATAAACCTGACACATCCCCTAAACCCGACACATCCCCTAAACCCGACACATCCCCTAAACCCAACATATCCCCTCAACCCGACACAACCCCTAAACCCAACACATACCCTAAACCCAACACATCCCTTAAACCCAACACATCCCCTAAACCCAACACAACCCCTAAACCCAACACATCCCCCTAAACCCGACACATCCCCTAAACCCGACACAGACCCTAAACCCGACACAACACAACCCCTAAACCAAACACATCCCCTAAACCCAACAAAACCCCTAAACCCAACACATTCCTTAAACCCAACACAACACATCCCCTAAACCTAACACAACCCCTAAACACAACACAACACAACCCCTAAACCCAACACATCCCCTAAACCTGACACATCCCCTAAACCCGACACAACCCCTAACCCGACACAACACAACCCCTAAACCAAACACAACACCTAAACCCAACCCCTAAACCCAACACAACACCTAAACCCAACCCCTAAACCCAACACATCCCCTAAACCTAACACCTAAACCCAACACAACCCCTAAACCCAACACAACCCCTAAACCCAACACATCCCCCAAACCTAACACAACACCTAAACCCAACCCCTAAACCCAACACAACCCCTAAACCAAACACATCCCCTAAACCTAACACAACACCTAAACCCAACACATCCCCTAAACCCAACACAACCCCTAAACCCAACACAACCCCTAAACCCAAAACAACACAACCCCTAAACCAAACACAACCCCTAAACCCAACACATAACCTAAACCCAACACATCCCCTAAACCCAATACAACACCTAAACCCAACACATCCCTTAAATCCAACACATCCCCTAAACCCAACACAACCCCTAAACCCGACACATCCCCTAAACCCGACACATCCCCTAAACCCGACACATCCCCTAAACCCAACACAACCCCTAAACCAAACACATCCCTTAAACCCAACACAACCCCTGAACCCAACACATCCCCTAAACCCAACACAACCCCTAAACCCGACACAACCCCTAAACCCGACACATCCCTAAACCCAACACAACACAACCCCTAAACCAAAAACATCCACTAAACCCAACACAATCCCTAAACCCAACACATCCCTTAAATCAAACACAACACATCCCCTAAACCCAACACAACCCCTAAACCCAACACAACCCCTAAACCCGACACATCCCCTAAACCCGACACATCCCCTAAACCCAACCCGAAACATCCCCTAAACCCGACACATCCCCTAAAACCCGACACAACACAACCCCTAAACCAAACACAACCCTAAACCCAACACAACCCCCTAAACCCAACACAAACCCTAAACCCAACACAACCCCTAAACCCAACACCAAACACAACCCCTAAACCCAACACATCCCCTAAACCCAACACAACCCCTAAACCCAACACAACCCCTAAACCCAACACAACACAACCCCTAAACCCAACATATCCCCTAAACCCAACATATCCCCTAAACCCGACACATCCCCTAAACCCGACATATCCCCTAAACCCGACACATCCCCTAAACCCGACACATCCCCTAAACCCAACACAACCCCTAAACCCAACACAACCCCTAAACCCGACATATCCCCTAAACCCAACACATTCCTTTAACCCAACAGAACACATCCCCTAAACCTGACACATCCCCTAAACCCGACACAACCCCTAAACCCGACACAACACAACCCCTAAACCAAATACAACACCTAAACCCAACCCCTAAACCCAACACAACACCTAAACCCAACCCCTAAACCCAACACATCCCCTAAACCTAACACCTAAACCCAACACAACCCCTAAACCCAACACAACCCCTAAACCCAACACATCCCCTAAACCTAACACAACACCTAAACCCAACCCCTAAACCCAATACAACCCCTAAACCAAACACATCCCCTAAACCCAACCCGACACATCCCTTAAACCCGACACATCCCCTAAACCCGACACATCCCCTAAAACCCGACACAACACAACCCCTAAACCCAACACAACCCCTAAACCCAACACCAAACACAACCCATAAACCCAACACATCCCCTAAACCCAACACAATCCCTAAACCCAACACAACCCCTAAACCCAACATATCCCATAAACCCGACACATCCCCTAAACCCGACATATCCCCTAAACCCGACACATCCCCTAAACCCAACATATCCCCTAAACCCGACACAACCCCTAAACCCAACACATACCCTAAACCCAACACATCCCTTAAACCCAACACATCCCCTAAACCCAACACAACCCCTAAACCCAACACATCCCCTAAACCCGACACATCCCCTAAACCCGACACAACCCCTAAACCCGACAAAACACAACCCCTAAACCAAACACATCCCCTAAACCAAACACATCCCCTAAACCCAACAAAACCCCTAAACCCAACACATTCCTTAAACCCAACACAACACATCCCTTAAACCTAACACAACCCCTAAACACAACACAACCCCTAAACCCAACACATCCCCTAAACCCGACACATCCCCTAAACCCGACACATCCCCTAAACCCGACACAACCCCTAACCCGACACAACACAAACCCTAAACCAAACACAACACCTAAACCCAACCCCTAAACCCAACACAACACCTAAACCCAACCCCTAAACCCAACACATCCCCTAAACCTAACACCTAAACCCAACACAACCCCTAAACCCAACACAACCACTAAACCCAACACAACACCTAAACCCAACCTCTAAACCCAACACAACCCCTAAACCAAACACATCCCCTAAACCTAACACAACACCTAAACCCAACACATCCCCTAAACCCAACACAACCCCTAAACCCAACACAACCACTAAACCCAAAACAACACAACCCCTAAACCAAACACAACCCCTAAACCCAACACATACCCTAAACCCAACACAACCCCTAAACTCAACACATCCCCTAAACCCAATACAACACCTAAACCCAACACATCCCTTAAATCCAACACATCCCCTAAACCCAACACAACCCCTAAACCCAACACATCCCCTAAACCCGACACATCCCCTAAACCCAACACAACACAACCCCTAAACCAAACACATCCCCTAAACCCAACACAACCCCTAAACCCAACACATACCTTAAACCCAACACATCCCCTAAACCCAACACAACCCCTAAACCCGACACAACCCCTAAACCCGACACATCCCTAAACCCGACACAACACTACCCCTAAACCAAAAACATCCACTAAACCCAACACAATCCCTAAACCCAACACATCCCTTAAATCAAACACAACACATCCCCTAAACCCAACACAACCCCTAAACCCAACACAACCCCTAAACCCGACACATCCCCTAAACCCGACACATCCCCTAAACCCAACACATCCCCTAAACCCAACCCGAAACATCCCCTAAACCCGACACATCCCCTAAACCCGACACATCCCCTAAAACCCGACACAACACAACCCCTAAACCAAACACAACCCTAAACCCAACACAACCCCCTAAACCCAACACAAACCCTAAACCCAACACAACCCCTAAACCCAACACCAAACACAACCCCTAAACCCAACACATCCCCTAAACCCAACACAACCCCTAAACCCAACACAACCGCTAAACCCAACACAACCCCTAAACCCAACATATCCCCTAAACCCGACACATCCCCTAAACCCGACATATCCCCTAAACCCGACACATCCCCTAAACCCGACACATCCCCTAAACACAACACAACCGCTAAACCCAACACAACCCCTAAACCCGACACATCCCCTAAACCCGACAAAACCCCTAAACCCGACACAACCCCTAAACCCAACACAACACAACCCCTAAACCAAACACATCCCCTAAACCCAACACATTCCTTAAACCCAACACAACACATCCCCTAAACCTAACACAACCCCTAAACACAACACAACACAACCCCTAAACCCAACACATCCCCTAAACCTGACACATCCCCTAAACCCGACACAACCCCTAAACCCGACACAACACAACCCCTAAACCAAACACAACACCTAAACCCAACCCCTAAACCCAACACAACACCTAAACCCAACCCCTAAACCCAACACATCCCCTAAACCTAACACCTAAACCCAACACAACCCCTAAACCCAACACATACCCTAAACCTAACACAACACCTAAACCCAACCCCTAAACCCAACACAACCCCTAAACCAAACACATCCCCTAAACCCAACCCGACACATCCCCTAAACCCGACACATCCCCTAAACCCCACACATCCCCTAAACCCGACACATCCCCTAAAACCCGACACATCCCCTAAAACCCGACACAACACAACCCCTAAACCCAACACAACCCCCTAAACCCAACACAAACCCTAAACCCAACACAACCCCTAAACCCAACACCAAACACAACCCCTAAACCCAACACATCCCCTAAACCCAACACAACCCCTAAACCCAACACAACCCCTAAACCCAACACCAAACACAACCCCTAAACCCAACACATCCCCTAAACCCAACACAACCCCTAAACCCAACACAACCCCTAAACACAACACAACACAACCCCTAAACCCAACACATCCCCTAAACCAGACACATCCCCTAAACCCGACACAACCCCTAAACCTGACACAACAAAACCCCTAAACCCAACACATTCCTTAAACCCAACACAACACATCCCCTAAACCTAACACAACCCCTAAACACAACACAACACAACCCCTAAACCCAACACATCCCCTAAACCAGACACATCCCCTAAACCCGACACAACCCCTAAACCTGACACAACACAACCCCTAAACCAAACACAACACCTAAACCCAACCCCTAAACCCAACACAACACCTAAACCCAACCCCTAAACCCAACACATCCCCTAAACCTAACACCTAAACCCAACACAACCCCTAAACCCAACACAACCCCTAAACCCAACACAACACCTAAACCCAACCCCTAAACAAAACACAACCCCTAAACCAAACACATCCCCTAAACCTAACACAACACCTAAACCCAACACATCCCCTAAACCCAACACAACCCCTAAACCCAACACAACCCCTAAACCCAAAACAACACATCCCCTAAACCAAACACATCCCCTAAACCTAACACAACCCCTAAACCCAACACATCCCCTAAACCCAACACAACCCCTAAACCCAACACATCCCCTAAACCCAACACAACCCCTAAACCCAACACAACCCCTAAACCCAACACCAAACACAACCCCTAAACCCAACACATCCCCTAAACCCAACACAACCCCTAAACCCAACACAACCCCTAAACACAACACAACACAACCCCTAAACCCAACACATCCCCTAAACCAGACACATCCCCTAAACCCGACACAACCCCTAAACCTGACACAACAAAACCCCTAAACCCAACACATTCCTTAAACCCAACACAACACATCCCCTAAACCTAACACAACCCCTAAACACAACACAACACAACCCCTAAACCCAACACATCCCCTAAACCCAGACACATCCCTAAACCCAACACAACCCCTAAACCTGACACAACACAACCCCTAAACCAAACACAACACCTAAACCCAACCCCTAAACCCAACACAACACCTAAACCCAACCCCTAAACCCAACACATCCCCTAAACCTAACACCTAAACCCAACACAACCCCTAAACCCAACACATCCCCCAAACCTAACACAACACCTAAACCCAACACATCCCCTAAACCCAACACAACCCCTAAACCCAACACAACCCCTAAACCCAAAACAACACATCCCCTAAACCAAACACATCCCCTAAACCTAACACAACCCCTAAACCCAACAAATCCCCTAAACCCAACACAACCCCCTAAACCCAACACAAGCCCTAAACCCAACACAACCCCTAAACCCAAAACCAAACACAACCCCTAAACCCAACACATCCCCTAAACCCAACACAACCCCTAAACCCAACACAACACAACCCCTAAACCAAACACATCCCCTAAACCTAACACAACCCCTAAACCCAACAAATCCCCTAAACCCAACACAACCCCCTAAACCCAACACAAACCCTAAACCCAACACAACCCCTAAACCCAACACCAAACACAACCCCTAAACCCAACACATCCCCTAAACCCAACACAACCCCTAAACCCAACACAACACAACCCCTAAACCCAACATATCCCCTAAACCCGACACATCCCCTAAACCCAACACATCCCCTAAACCCAACACATCCCCTAAACCCAACATATCCCCTAAACCCGACACAACCCCTAAACCCAACATAACCCCTAAACCCAACACTTCCTTTAAATCCAACACATCCCCTAAACCCAACACATCCCCTAAACCCAACACATCCCCTAAACCCGACACATCCCCTAAACCCGACACAACCCCTAAACCCAACACCAAACACAACCCCTAAACCAAACACATCCCCTAAACCCAACACATTCCTTAAACCCAACACAACACATCCCCTAAACCTAACACAACCCCTAAACACAACACAACACAACCCCTAAACCCAACACATCCCCTAAACCTGACACATCCCCTAAACCCGACACAACCCCTAAACCCGACACAACACAACCCCTAAACCAAACACAACACCTAAACCCAACCCCTAAACCCAACACAACACCTAAACCCAACCCCTAAACCCAACACATCCCCTAAACCTAACACCTAAACCCAACACAACCCCTAAACCCAACACATACCCTAAACCTAACACAACACCTAAACCCAACCCCTAAACCCAACACAACCCCTAAACCAAACACATCCCCTAAACCCAACCCGACACATCCCCTAAACCCAACACATCCCCTAAACCCCACACATCCCCTAAACCCGACACATCCCCTAAAACCCGACACAACACAACCCCTAAACCAAACACAACCCCTAAACCCAACACAACCCCCTAAACCCAACACAAACCCTAAACCCAACACAACCCCTAAACCCAACACCAAACACAACCCCTAAACCCAACACATCCCCTAAACCCAACACAACCCCTAAACCCAACACAACCCCTAAACCCAACACAACACAACCCCTAAACTCAACATATCCCCTAAACCCGACATATACCCTAAACCCGACATATACCCTAAACCCAACACATCCCCTAAACCCAACATATCCCCTAAACCCGACACAACCCCTAAACCCAACACATACCCTAAACCCAACACATCCCTTAAATCCAACACATCCCCTAAACCCAACACAACCCCTAAACCCGACACAACCCCTAAACCCGACACATCCCCTAAACCCAACACATCCCCTAAACCCGACACATCCCCTAAACCCAACACAACACAACCCCTAAACCAAACACATCCCCTAAACCCAACAAAACCCCTAAACCCAACACATTCCTTAAACCCAACACAACACATCCCCTAAACCTAACACAACCCCTAAACACAACACAACACAACCCCTAAACCCAACACATCCCCTAAACCAGACACATCCCCTAAACCCGACACAACCCCTAAACCTGACACAACACAACCCCTAAACCAAACACAACACCTAAACCCAACCCCTAAACCCAACACAACACCTAAACCCAACCCCTAAACCCAACACATCCCCTAAACCTAACACCTAAACCCAACACAACCCCTAAACCCAACACATCCCCCAAACCTAACACAACACCTAAACCCAACCCCTAAACCCAACACAACCCCTAAACCAAACACATCCCCTAAACCTAACACAACACCTAAACCCAACACATCCCCTAAACCCAACACAACCCCTAAACCCAACACAACCCCTAAACCCTAAACCAAACACATCCCCTAAACCTAACACAACCCCTAAACCCAACAAATCCCCTAAACCCAACAAATCCCCTAAACCCAACACAACCCCCTAAACCCAACACAAACCCTAAACCCAACACAACCCCTAAACCCAACACCAAACACAACCCCTAAACCCAACACATCCCCTAAACCCAACACAACCCCTAAACCCAACACAACACAACCCCTAAACCAAACACATCCCCTAAACCTAACACAACCCCTAAACCCAACAAATCCCCTAAACCCAACACAACCCCCTAAACCCAACACAAACCCTAAACCCAACACAACCCCTAAACCCAACACCAAACACAACCCTAAACCCAACATATCCCCTAAACCCGACACATCCCCTAAACCCAACACATCCCCTAAACCCAACATATCCCCTAAACCCAACATATCCCCTAAACCCGACACAACCCCTAAACCCAACACATACCCTAAACCCAACATAACCCCTAAACCCAACACTTCCTTTAAATCCAACACATCCCCTAAACCCAACACAACCCCTAAACCCAACACATCCCCTAAACCCGACACATCCCCTAAACCCAACACAACACAATCCCTAAACCAAACACATCCCCTAAACCCAACAAAACCCCTAAACCCAACACATTCCTTAAACCCAACACAACACATCCCCTAAACCTAACACAACCCCTAAACCCAACACATCCCCTAAACCCTAAACCCACACAACCCCTAAACCCGACACAACACAACCCCTAAACCAAACACAACCCCTAAACCCAACCCCTAAACCCAACACAACACCTAAACCCAATCCCTAAACCCAACACATCCCCAAAACCTAACACAACACCTAAACCCAACACATCCCCTAAACCCAACATATCCCCTAAACCCAACATATCCCCTAAACCTAACAACACCTAAACCCAACCCCTAAACCCAACACAACCCCTAAACCCAACACATCCCCTAAACCTAACACAACACCTAAACCCAACCCCTAAACCCAACACAACCCCTAAACCCAACACATCCCCTAAACCTAACACAACACCTAAACCCAACACATCCCCTAAACCCAACACAACCCCTAAACCCAACACAACCCCTAAACCCAAAACAACACAACCCCTAAACCAAACACATCCCCTAAACCTAACACAACCCCTAAACCCAACAAATCCCTAAACCCAACACAAACCCTAAACCCAACACAACCCCTAAACCCAACACATCCCCTAAACCCAACACAACCCCTAAACAGAACACATCCTTAAACCCAACACAACACAACCGCTAAACCCAACATATCCCCTAAACCCGACACATCCCCTAAACCCGACATATCCCCTAAACCCGACACATCCCCTAAACCCAACATATCCCCTAAACCTAACACAACACCTATACCCAACACATCCCCTAAACCCAACAACACCTAAACCCAACCCCTAAACCCAACACAACCCCTAAACTCAACACATCCCCTAAACCTAACACAACACCTAAACCCAACACATCCCCTAAACCCAACACAACCCCTAAACCCAACACAATCCCTAAACCCAACAAATTCCCTAAACCCGACACATCCCCTAAACCCAACACAAACCCTAAACCCAATACAACACAACCCCTAAACCAAACACAACCCCTAAACCCAACACAACACCTAAACCCAACACAACACCTAAACCCAACCCCTAAACCCAACACAACAGCTAAACCCAACCCCTAAACCCAACACATCCCCTAAACCTAACACAACACCTAAACCCAACCCATAAACACAACCCCTAAACCCAACACATCCCCTAAACCTAACACAACCCCTAAACCCAACACAACACCTAAACCCAACACAACACCTAAACCCAACACAACACAACCCCTAAACCAAACACAACCCCTAAACCCAACACAACACCTAAACCCAACACAACACAACCCCTAAACCCAACACAACACAACCCCTAAACCCAACACAACCCCTAAACCCAACACAACACCTAAACCCAACACAACCCTAAACCCAACACATCCCCTAAACCTAACACAACACCTAAACCCAACCCATAAACACAACCCCTAAACCCAACACATCCCCTAAACCAAACACAACACCTAAACTCAACACATCCCCTAAACCCAACACAACCCCTAAACCCAACACAACACAACCCCTAAACCAAACACATCCCCTAAACCTAACACAACCCCTAAACCCAACAAATCCCCTAAACCCAACACAACCCCCTAAACCCAACACAAACCCTAAACCCAACACCAAACACAACCCCTAAACCCAACACAACCCCTAAACCCAACACAACACAACCCCTAAACCCAACATATCCCCTAAAGCCGACACATCCCCTAAACCCAACACATCCCCTAAACCCAACATATCCCCTAAACCCAACATATCCCCTAAACCCAACACAACCCCTAAACCCAACACATACCCTAAACCCAACATAACCCCTAAACCCAACACTTCCTTTAAATCCAACACAACACCTAAACCCGACACAACCCCTAAACCCAACACAACACCTAAACCCGACATATCCCCTAAACCCAACACAACACCTAAACCCAACACTTCCTTTAAATCCAACACAACACCTAAACCCGACATATCCCCTAAACCCAACACAACACCTAAACCCGACATATCCCCTAAACACAACACAACACCTAAACCCGACATATCCCCTAAACCCAACACAACACCTAAACCCGACATATCCCCTAAACCCGAAACATCCCCTAAACCCGACACATCCCCTAAACCCGACACATCCCCTAAACCCAAGCCAAGGACCCCCAAATATGATGATCACGTTATGATGGACCCTGTGTAAAATGTGGAACTATATTAAAAAAATTACAATAGTTTACAATAGTTTACAAATTAAATATAATTTGTGTTTAAACTGTCACTATACTGAAGCCAAAGCAAATTATTAGGGCTGCCGATTTAACACTTGATTTATCGATTGAATTTACTGCGGGTCATACCTTTGGGTTGGTGATTGGCACTGAGACAAAGTAGTTTGGGCAAGCTGTCTCCTTTTTCTTCTTTTTCTTTTCATCCCCATCTTCCTCACCCTCCACTCGTCCACTCTCGCCTCTCTTGCGCTTTTTCTTCACGCTTGATTGTGAGCTGGCGACTGAAGACGCAAAAACATGCATTCAACCATCACAGTCATAAATCTAAGAGTGTTAATGCAGAAAACCAATCGCAGACATATCTGAAGGACAGAAGCTTTTCTCAACTGTTTGGGAGAAAAGTGGTATTGATTCTGAAGGCACAGGGTGGCAAAGAAGCCATGTGAAAGCGCACAACAAATGTTTAATTCATTGCGTGTAGCCAGCTGGGACATTTGAATGCGAGAGCAGCAGCTGCGGTACTAGGATGATCCACGTATTGCTTGGCAACCGAACATCAGCCCTCAGTTCAGCGTCAGTCTCTGTCTGCAATGTCTACAGCACTTCATACAATGATTCCTCCACCTGGAAGATGATAGGAGCCTATAAGAGCTGGACGAGAGCTTGATTCAGAAGGTAAGCGTCCATTAGTTCTGCTTTTGTTCTAGAAGGAACTGCTGATGACACTGTAGACCAGGACTATTATAGTTCAAAGACGTCCAGAAAATCTAGAATTCAAAATCAAATTTAAACCTTGGAGTAAACAGAATTTTGGACTATTCTTTACCATTTATAGGTCACTATTAAATGTAAGCAAAGTTAACTCTGTTTCAATGTTTAGATTTATTTGTTTGCATTGAATCACACAATAGTCTCTTTGTCACATTCTCAAATCATGCTGGAGAACATGATCATCAGGTTTTGTTCATGTCAGCTCTAGTGCATGCTGTCATTAAAGTGAAACAGGACACACTAAACACTACGAAATTCTGAATTTCATGATTCATTTTTCCAACCAAACTATTATGCTGATAACAGAATTTCTAAAAGGAAGAAAAATTTGTGTTAAAGGAATATTCCGGGTTCAACACAAGTTAATCTCAATCAACAGCATTTGTGTTATAATGTTGATCACCACAAAACATTAATTCAACTCGTTCCTCCTTTTCTTTAATAAAAGCTCAAATGTGTGTTATAGTGAGTCACTTACAATGGAAGTCAATGGGGGCAATTTTTGGAGGTTTAAAGGCAGAAATGTGAAGATTATAATTTTATAAAAGCACTTGCATGAATTCTACTGTTAACTTTTATTATGGTTTTAGGGTTTGTTGATTGTTATATAAGTTGTATAATTGTCTATATCTTTCCACAGATGTGGTCAGTGTGTGATTTAATGACAGTAAAATCATGTTAACCCACATATTGTTCATGTCTTGTGTCTGTACTTTTGAAACAGTATTTTATTGTGTACAGATTAAACCCCATTGACTTCCATTGGAAGTGTCTCACTAGAACAAACATTTGTGCTTTATTAAAGAAAAGGAGGAACGAGTTGAATTAATGTTTTGTGGTGATCAACATGATGACACAATTAATGAGATTAACTTGTGTTGAACCTGGAATATTCATTTAACCTTGTGCGACCCCTCATCTACATGTGTAGACGTTGCATTTTGGCTTCACTGGGCACACTTAAATTCATTTAAACTGACTGAATTCTGTTCACAAGACTCTAGACTGTCATTTAAGAGTTAAATTCTGCCGCACCGAATCACATGACACAACAACATGATGACAATTTCAAGGAACGGCTGCAGTGCCAACAAAAGATAAAAATAAATAAAAAAACACTAAGTTTTTTCACTGAAACCTGTTTGGTTGTAAAGAGTAGCGTCTCTAGTTTCATTTGATATTTAAAAATCCATTCATATTTCACACGTCAGCATGCTTATGAACATGATGTCCAAAAACGTGGAAAATTAGACCTTATTGCCTCAAAAGTTGAAAAATCACATTAGTTATTTTTTTTTATAATTTTCGACATTAAATCATCTGTGGGTCATTTCACTTCATTTTAAAATAAATGTTGTTATATTTTTATCACTGTTCAATACAGTCATATTAACATTAGTAAATGCATTCCTATATTTACTGTACATTATCACATTGAGAATAAATGTATTCATCCAAAAGCTGATAAATGTGTCTTTCAGAGACTTTATATGGAGTTATGATGAAAATAAGATCAAACTGTTCTGAGACCAGTGCAGACAGACAGCACACTGGAGGTGAAGTCATGCACTAAATAGGGAGCAAGGGAGCATCCTATAGCTCTCCTATAACTGTTCTGAGACCAGTGCAGACAGACAGCACACTGGAGGTTAAGTCATGCACTAAATAGGGAGCAAGGGAGCATCCTATATCTCTCTATAACTGTTCTGAGACCAGTGCAGACAGACAGCACACTGGAGGTTAAGTCATGCACTACATAGGGAGCAAGGGAGCATCCTATATCTCTCTATAACTGTTCTGAGACCAGTGCAGACAGACAGCACACTGGAGGTTAAGTCATGCACTACATAGGGAGCATCCTATAGCTCTCCTATAGCTGTTCTGAGACCAGTGCAGACAGCACACTGGAGGTTAAGTCATTCACTAAATAGGGAGCAAGGGAGCATCCTATAGCTCTCCTATAACTGTTCTGAGACCAGTGCAGACAGACAGCACACTGGAGGTTAAGTCATTCACTAAATACGAACAAGTGAGCATCCTATAGCTCTCCTATAACTGTTCTGAGACCAGTGCAGACAGCACACTGGAGGTTAAGTCATTCACTAAATAGGAACAAGGGAGCATCCTATAGCTCTCCTATAACTGTTCTGAGACCAGTGCAGACAGCACACTGGAGGTTAAGTCATTCACTAAATAGGGAGCAAGGGAGCATCCTATATCTCTCTATAACTGTTCTGAGACCAGTGCAGACAGCACACTGGAGGTTAAGTCATTCACTAAATAGGGAGCAAGGGAGCATCCTATAGCTCTCCTATAACTGTTCTGAGACCAGTGCAGACAGACAGCACACTGGACGTTAAGTCATTCACTAAATAGGGAGCAAGGGAGCATCCTATATCTCTCTATAACTGTTCTGAGACCAGTGCAGACAGCACACTGGAGGTTAAGTCATTCACTAAATAGGGAGCAAGGGAGCATCCTATAGCTCTCCTATAACTGTTCTGAGACCAGTGCAGACAGACAGCACACTGGACGTTAAGTCATTCACTAAATAGGGAGCAAGGGAGCAGCCTATATCTGTCTATAACTGTTCTGAGACCAGTGCAGACAGCACACTGGAGGTTAAGTAATGCACTAAATAGGGAGCAAGGGAGCATCCTATAGCTCTCCTATAACTGTTCTGAGACCAGTGCAGACAGACAGCACACTGGAGGTTAAGTCATTCACTAAATAGGGAGCAAGGGAGCATCCTATATCTCTCTATGCAGTTAAGTGCGTTCACTCCTAAAATCTGATGAAAAGTTCAGTTTCAGGCTGCAGATGATGTTTGGATCATGGGACAATGATCATCAGTTCATAGATTCACCATTGACCATGTTAAGAAAACATGTCTATAAAAGATTTGTTCATTTAGTGCACGTATGAATTAACAGTGTCTGCAGTGTTCAGTTATAATGTGTGTGCGTTTTCAGCACTCAGGCAAGAATTTCAGATAAATCCATTCGATTTCATAGATACATGGTGTTATTTCATTTTAATTTCCCTCTTCCCCTGAAGTGTCACCCAACAGATGAAAACACGTGCTGAGCTTCAGAGGGATGAAATGTGATAACGGTCATTCACAACTTACTTGCTTAAATGATTGTTAAAGGGAAGTCTGTTTGGAACGACCCTTGCATAGACATAGTACACTAGAAAGCATCTGATTGGACAAAGTTATCAGGCTCTATGTGATGTTATGGTTTTGCTTGGGACCTTTCAGACTGCAGATTTTAAATGCTTATATCTTCTGAAAACGAATTTTGTCAATGTTTAGAAGTACACTAGCATATAGACGACCTTACAGCTAATAGACTAAAAGTAACAAAACTTCCATTTTGATTTCATGTGGTCTCTAAAGTCAGAACCGTGTCGCGTGTACACTCACAGCCCAGCTCTTTCCAGATCTCTGTGTTTGCAAAGGGCAGTTCTGCCATCAGACTGTCTGTGCATGGAGTCTCGTTCTCTCTCTTCTTATTGGCTGACCATTTCTTTCGGCCTTTCTTTGCTTTTTTCACTTTCTTACCACCTAAAAACAAAGGAAATATGATATCAGTCATTGATGCTAGATTTGGTAACTACCCCAAAAATTGACTTCAAAATACCCTTGCATTAGATAACAAAATATCAAATCAAGCGTCTGACTCCAGCCGTGACATCTGTGTGAACAAGAGAGGAGCGGACGTCATATATCCACTAAAAATCAATAAGACAGTTGCTTAAATTAGTTGTCATTTTTAAAGGGCTCAGAAAAGTGAAGCTAGTTCTGAGAAAAGCTCTTGCATCATTTGTTTGCAGGGGACACTTGCTCTGAGATTTAGTCATATAATAAAATGGCATTCAGACATTCTGTCTTCATTTTGAACACTATAGCTCTTGTTTGATCATTTCAAATGTAGTAAACATACTGTATACTTGTGAAATGTTTTGCTTGAAAACTGTGGTTGAGTGATGCTTCTTTAAAATGAATGGAATTTGTTTTGATATCATTTAGTCTTAGCTGAAGACCCCAAATATGAGGATCCATTTACAAAAATATAAAAGCAGATATTTCCATATACACCGATCAGCCGCAACAGTAAAACCACCTGCCACAATATTAATTGTGTAGGTCCCCCTCGATTATCTGATCCACTGATGTCAATCGTGTGGCGGCAGCAGTAGTGCATAAAATCATGCAGATACGGGTCAGGAGCTTCACTTTAGTTGCATCACATCACAAACAAAGTTTTTAGGTCGCACATCTTACATTTATTCATATTTCATTTGATCCATTAAAATCCCTGCATTCAGAATTGTGCCCTGCACATCTGTGTTTAAATGAGGACGCAAGAGCGTGTCCTCATCTTGTGCTGTTGTTAATGTCAAGCCTGAGTGTGATCTGTTCTCTGAACCGCTGGATTTGTGCTTATTACCCCCTGCCAGCCCAACTGCCACCAACAATCATGCCATGGTCTAAATCACTGACATCAAATTTTTCCCTATTCTGATGGCTGATGTAAACATTAACTGAAGCTCCTGACCCGCATCTGCATGATTATATGCACTGCTGTCACATGATTGGCTGATTAGATATTCGCATGGATGATTGTTGTGCCAGACGGGCTGGTTTGAGTATTTCTGGGATTTTCACACACAAAACTCTCTAGAATTTACTCCAAAAAGAAAAATGGTGCCAAAAAGAAAAATCATCCAGTGAGCTGCAGTTCTGTGGATGAAACACTTGTTGATGAGAGAGATCAACAGAGAATGGCCAGACTGATTAGAACTGATCAAGTCTACAGTAACTCAGATAACCGCTCTGTACAATTGTGGTGAGAAGAATATCATCTCTGAATACTATTCTGAGATGCTATGTTGGTGGCACGAGGGTACCTACACAATATTAGGCAGGGGGTTTTAATGTTGTGGCTGACTGGTGTATATGGCCCTTATATACATACAAATTGCATTAAAACTATAAAGACAGAATTTTATCAAAATAAATGCATTTTATTTGTCAATGTATTGAAGCTAAAATAATAATAAAACTAATTATACTCATATATATATATATATATATATATATATATATATATATATATATATATATATATATATATATATATATATATATTATAAATACGCCTTTCATGGACCGATGAACGCTTCACAAAGCATACACACACACACAAAAGAAAAACTTTTTATAAAAGACTTTTTCTTCTTTGCCCTCATTGCGGTCCACTGGGGGTCCCCCAACCCTAGTTTGAACACCCCTGATCTTTTGTAATGACATTATGATGTGACAAGTAATGTCAAAAACACTTTTTGTGTCCACTGTAAATCAAGTCAGATTATTTTACTGTCGCTTATAAAAGAAGGCTGTAAATCAAACACACGCTGAACCTCATTCTCTTATTTTGCCTTTATACCTTTGAATTCAGAACCTGTGAGCATGTCTCTCACCCTTAGGAGTGTTGTTCAGTTCAGCATCTCTGCTCGTCTTGGCAGTGCTCTGTTGTTGTTGTTGCTGTTGTTGTGTGGACACAGAGTTATTGTTTTCCTCCATGAGACTCGATTCATCTTCTCCACATGCCACGCTGCGTGTCTCCACAACATGCAGCATATCCATAAAACACTTCTTCTCTGGATGATATGATTGAGATATGGCACGCACAGGAGGCTTAAAAGTGCGCACTTTTGAGTGGACGTCTACAGAAAACACTCTGGATACGCGGTTTAATATTCGAGCGAACAGAAAGTGACGTCTAATCATTTCAAATTAAACGAATATGAGTATGAAACTCGGTTTGTGTATGTCACTGCTGGATCTGAACTAACTTATGCAATTAAAAGGTTTTTTCGCAACAATCGCTGGTTCAGTCTATGATCACGGAACTTAAATTGTGTAAATATGCTCACAATTCGTATGATCTTACAGTTACAGTTTTCTTCGTTTTTTTTTTTTGTTGGGGTGTGTAAATGCTTTTATTGCACTAGCGTTCATGTTATAAATAGATCATGCAATGTTTACTGCAGCGAAGACAAGTCACAATACTAAACACATGGTACGGAGAGTCAGAGGGGACCCGCGGTGCTCATCAACAACGCGTTTTAAAAAATGTGTAATAATTTACAGACTTTTAATGCCTTTCTTCCGTGGAGCACAACGTTTTTCTTAAACTGAAATTGAACGTGGAAGTTAGGAGCACTATCAAGCTCCAAAAAGTACAAAAGTGCCTTTACAATTAGCATGTTTACATGTAGCGCAATAGATCTCAATAGTCTGGATCCTGAAGAAATAATCCTATAAATTTTTTTCCATAGGGGAATTTATTTTTAATAAACCATTAAAGACAGACCTATCATGTGCTTTGATGTTGTTGATCGATGGTATATGCTTCTGTTGAAGCCTTCAGTCAGCATTATTTCAACGTTATTTTTTAGAAATCGTGTTTAATAGCTGAATTCTTTTTGAAGAACTACACTATCCATGATCCTGGAGAAAAAGATCAATAATCATGGTGAACAAAGCATGCCAAAAGAGCTCTCAAGTTGCAATCCCTACATTTGCAAACTAACTGAGTGGTGGTGGTGTAGTGGCTAAAGCACAGGGCTGTTAATCAGAAGGTCACAGATTCTAACCCCACAGCCACAACCATTGTGTCCTTGAGCAAGACACTTAACTCCATGTTGCTCTGGGGGGATTGTCCCTATAAGTGCACTGTAAGTTGCTTTGGATAAAAGCGTCTGCCAAATGCATAAATGTAAAATTCGAATATGTTTCAATAAAATCTGAATGTGTTGATTTTATACTTATAAGAAATTACTTTAAACCAATAGATTTATATTTATCAATCATTTTAATTCGATTACCTCATTTGCAATGCTTCAGTGGAGTACAGTTAATTCCCTCATTAAAGACATTAAGTACACAGTCTTGTACTGCGTCTTTCAGAATCAGAATCAGCTTTATTGTCAAGTGTGCTTACACATACAAGGAATTTGTCTTGGTGACAGGAGCTTCCAGTGTACAACAATACAAACAATACCAAAAACAGCAGCAAGACATAGGTAAACCCCTAAAACTTGGAGTAAGAAATGTTGTTATTCTAAAAATTTTCTTCGTCTTTGACAAGGTTAAATAATGTCCAAAACATACTCTGTAGTTTGTGGTTTAAAATGTATCTGTTAAGGGTGAAAATGAAAACATCCCCGCTTAGCAAATGGTGTCATCCTCTTCTCTTCTTCTACTTCTCCTCTGTACCTGCACCGCTCAGCACGACCGTCATCCAGCGCGAAACACACACAGCGTGAGAACCCGTTATGTAGTGTTGTGAATCAACTAAGTTGCTCCAAAGCTGTGTCTCACACTTCTTTCCTTTTACCTAGAGTTGTTCTGATTCCGAAACCATATCGGTGAGTACTGGAGTCAGTATCCTGAATCACCATGGTACACCTATAATAAGTGTTTATTTTCGGACTATTTTAGTCCAGCGGGTCGCCGCCACTGTGGAGTAGCACAGGACCTGGGTGACTCGTCCATAGTCATAAACGGAGAGAAGTAGCGCCGGTTACAATGTTCTTCCGCAAGACGCATGCAGTTCTGTTTATTAACTGCTAGAGCGTGAAACAAAAACAGCAGCGCGACAAATAAACTGCGTACCTGTGTAGTGCGTACGTGTGTCTCTGTTGTTAAAGTTTATCGTTAATTTGATACTCATTTTAACAATCGGGAGTCATGTAAACATGATATCATACTACATTTGATCCAAGATGGCGGCGCGGTAGCACGCAGCGGCCACTCCGGATCCACAATGGTCCTATTTTTGTTAAAAAAGCCCGACTTTTGCAACACATGGACATCGGAGCAACCGGTGTTCGTGTCTACCATCGCCAGACACAACTGAAATATAAGACTCATGCAAAAACCAAACTGCATGATGACCTGCAGGAGGCGCTACGCGTACTCGGCTTGCTGCGGAGACCAGGCCTCCAGCCCTCGGCGTCGCCTGATGCCGGTGGCCGGGGGAGAGGACGTCGTAAGCGGTGTGCGAGAGCGAAGCGCGGAAAGAGGGCGGGGTCCATGCTAGGCTAAAACAAACCCTAGCCGGCCGGCTCTCCCGTCTATCCTGCTCTCAAATGTTTGCTCCCTGGACAATAAACTGGACTATATCCGACTCCAGCAGGCTACGCAGCGTGAGTTTAGAGACTGCTGCGTCTTTGTTTTCACGGAGACGTGGCTCAGCGACAGAGTTCGGATGCCGCCATTCAGCTAGACGGGCTCGCCTCGTTTCGTGCCGACAGAAATACAGCTCTCTCGCGGTAAGACTCGCGGTGGTGGCTTGTGTGTTTACATCAACACGAATGGTGCAAGAACTCTATGCTAGTCTCTAGTTACTGTTCATCGCTGTTGGAGCTTGTGACTGTTAGATGCAGACCTTTTTATCTACCACGGGAATTCAGCACTGTTTGCATAACCGAGTTTACATTCCCCAGCGCTAACGCTAAGGAAGCGCTCTGTGAACTGTATGGGGCTATGAGCGAACTGCAGAACGCTCACCCCGACGGACTGTTTATTGTCGCCGGAGATTTCAACCATGCAAATCTCAAGACAGTGCTCGGCTCGGCTACTCAGACCACATCTCTGTTATGTTAATTCCAGCATACAGACCGCTCGTCAGACGCACAAAACCGCTTCAGAAGCAGGTGAAAACCTGGCCAGCAGGAGCCATCTCTGCTCTTCAGGACTGTTTTGAGTGTACTGACTGGCACATGTTCAGGGAGGCTGCAACATATGGCGATTCTACCAACTTGGAGGAATACACAGCATCAGTGACCAGCTACATCAGCAAGTGCATTGATGATGTCACTTTCTCCCAAGACCATCACCACACGCTCCAACCAGAAGCCGTGGATGACTGCGGAGGTGTATGCGCTGCTGAGGTCCCGAGACTCCGCCTTCAGAGCAGGCGATAAGGCAGCCCTAAGAACAGCTAGGGCCAAACTGTCACGGGCAATCAGAGAGGCAAAGCGCGCACACGCCCAGAGAATCCACAGGCGCATGTGGCAGGGCATCCAGGCCATCACCAACTACAGGACAACATCAGTTGCCTGTGACAAAGATGCCTCCCTTCCAGATGCACTGAACGACTTCTACGCTCGGTTTGAAGTGCAGAACGACGTGATGGCAAGGAAGTCCACCCCTCCTCCCAACGACCAGGTGCTCTGTCTTAGCACGGCAGATGTGAGGAAAACTCTACGTAGAGTCAACCCACGGAAGGCTGCTGGAACAGACAACATTCCTGGCAGAGTGCTCAGAGGATGTGCAGTCCAGCTAGCAGATGTTCTTACCAACATCTTCAACATCTCTCTGAGCAGCGCCGTCGTTCCAACGTGCTTCAAGGCCACCACCATCATCCCCATGCCAAAGAAGTCTTCAGTGTCCTGCCTCAACGACTACTGTCCCGTCGCACTTACACCCATCATCATGAAGTGCTTCGAGAGGCTCGTCATGAGGCAGATTAAGACCCAGCTGCCCCCTCACTAGACCCACTGCAGTTTGCGTGATCGTTCAAACCGTTCAACGGACGATGCCATCACCACAACCCTCCATCTGGCCCTCACCCACCTAGACAATAAGGACTCATACGTTCGAATGCTGTTCATAGATTTCAGCTCAGCATTCAACACAATCATTCCCCAGCACCTGATTGGAAAGCTGAACCTGCTGGTCCTGGACACCTCCCTCTGCAACTGGATCCTGGACTTCCTGACTGGGAGACCTCAGTCAGTCCGGATCGGGAACAGCATCTCCACAACCACCACACTGAGCACTGGGGCCCCCCAGGGCTGTGTGCTCAGTCCACTGCTGTTCACTCAGCTGACTCATGACTGTGCAGCAATGCACAGCTCGAATCACATCATCAAGTTTGCCGATGACACGACCGTGGTGGGTCTCATCAGCAAGAACAACGAGTCAGCATACAGAGAGGAGGTGCAGCGGCTGACGAACTGGTGTAGAGCCAACAACCTGTCCCTGAATGTCGACAAAACAAAAGAGATGGTTGTTGACTTTAGGAGAGCACAAGGTGAACACACTCCGCTGAACATCGACGGCTCCTCTGTGGAGATCGTCAAAAGCAGCAAATTCCTTGGTGTTTACTTGGCGGAGAACCTCACCTGGTCCCTCAACACCAGCTCTATCACCAAGAAAGCCCAGCAGCGTCTCTACTTTCTTCGAAGGCTGAGGAAAGCACATCTCCCAACCCCCATCCTCACTACATTCTATAGAGGGACTATTGAGAGCATCCTGAGCAGCTGCATCACTGCCTGGTTTGGGACTTGCACCGTTTCGGACCGCAAAGCCCTGCAGAGGATAGTGAGGACAGCTGAGAAGATCATTGGGGTCTCTCTTCCCTCCATCAAAGACATTTACAAAAAACACTGTATCCATAAAGCAACCAGCATTGTGGACGACCCCACACACCCCTCACACAAACTCTTTACCCTCCTCCCGTCTGGCAAGAGGTATCGAAGCATTCGGGCCCTCACGGCCAGACTGTGTAACAGCTTCTTCCCCAAGCCATCAGACTCCTCAATACTCAGAGACTGGTTTGACACACACGTGTCCTGAGTTGCACTTTAATTACTGTCACTTTATAACTGTCTGCTACCTCAATAACTGCTATGTGCATAGAACATTATCTCATAGTATGTTATGTTTACATTTTAGAAACTGTCATCTTTTTGCACTACTGTGTACTGGTCGGCGCTGCACTGTGTCTATTGTCCTGTTCATTGTCAGTAATTTGTTGTACTGTCCTGTACTTTTTGCACATGTTTGCACGTGCACTTTATATAGGTATATATAGGTAGTTTATATAGGTATTTTATTTCGTTGTGTTGTCTCATGTGGTCCTATGTTGGTCCTTTGTTGTTTTTATGTAGCACCATGGTCCTGGAGGAACGTTGTCTCGTTTTGCTGTGTACTGTACTAACTGTATATGGTTGAAACGACAATAAAAACCACTTGACTTGATCACGTGCGTCTTTTCTGGTCAGTCGTCATGGAAACATGAAGCCCTGGCGTTTGGACCACAGTTAAAACAAACATATCACTGTATACCACCAGTATGTGTGAAAACACTCACTGTGGCTTTTTAAATGAATTGTTAATCATTCCTAGATTTATATCTGTTATTTTTCAGATGTGGCTGACTATCAAACTAGACAATAAAAGAAAGTTTAATGTTTTTATTTTGCTGTATTTATTAATTCCTCACACACAGAGGATTTAACCTGAACCAGGCTTAACTCCTGAACTCCTAGCATTACTCTCTCTCTCTCTCTCTCTCTCTCTCTCTCTCTCTCTCTCTCTCTCTCTCTCTGTATGTGTGTGTGTGTGTGTGTGTGTGTG
Organism: Xyrauchen texanus; assembly: GCF_025860055.1. NCBI lineage: Eukaryota > Metazoa > Chordata > Actinopteri > Cypriniformes > Catostomidae > Xyrauchen > Xyrauchen texanus. The sequence continues at coordinate 1,076,384 of NC_068305.1, forward strand.
TGGCCTGCCAGTGAGCAATGGACATACGACAGTTCTTTAAAAGAAAAAAGACAGATTCAGGTGAGAGACCAGGGACAGTCCATAATGACCTCTGTCTTGTTTTTTTTGTTTTTTTTGTTCTTCTGAAAAGTGTTAAGCTAAAGTAACAGATAATGCAAACCAGCTATCTGTTGTTGTATCAAATTATTATCTAGGCTATTTTTTAACTGCTTTTATAATTTTTTTTTATTTCAAACCCACAATGGAGAATACAGCTTCTCTTGTGAAAGGAATTTGTGATTTAAAAAAGTTTCTAAGCCCAATAATAATAATAATAAAGACATTTAAAATGGCACGCTCTGTGTGCCTTTTGATCATATCCTTAGAATCTGTAAATGGTCTTCATAACATTTTTGTGACATGACAAACTGACCTCAACTCTCCTGCCTACAATATATTTGTGTATGATTGTCAGTGCCAAGGGAAAGAGAGGGAGATGGAGAAGGAGAAAGGGAAAGAGAGGGAGATGGAGAAGGAGAAAGGGAAAGGGAGAGCATGCAGGAAGAACCAGGTGAGGAAACAACAACAATAAATTGACATATAGTGAATAGTGGCAAGCAAAACAGTAACTACTCATACTCCTATACTAAGTTATTGGCATTAAGTAGGCTATATTACATTTACTTTTTGTAACATTATTTTACACCACATTTCTTCATAATAAAGGAGGAGGAAAACAACAGGAAGAGTCCATAAGGGATGAGAGGGAATTGACTAGTGAAATAAATGAAGAGACAGAGGGAGTGCAACATAGAGACCACCGAGCCAAAGCAACAGAGACAGAAGAGAGCTGTTCAAACTTAGGGGATAAGGACACTGGTCCTAAACAGTTAAAGCTGTCTCAATACCCTCATACTCAGTTTGGCACACAAAAAAGAGCCTTTCAAGAACCATTTTTTGTAAATAATTTATAGAAGATGAATTACATTTTGTTGTCCAAGTACCTGTTACTTTGTTCAATGAAAATAAAGTTGAATCTAATCTAACCAATCTGATGACTGTTGATACAAAAGGAGGCACATGGAGTTAACGGTCAGGAAAAGCAGCTGAGTGAAGAAGGTTTTGTGTTTGTTACAGGGGGCTTTCTGTGTGAACTCTCACAATTAAGCTGGTGCTCTGAAAAGGTCTAAAAAAAAAGAAGAAAAAAAAAGAGTTAGTTTTGGAGTTAGTTGAACCAATGTTAAAATGATAAAGTTATTTTTCAATAGACATATTTTTTGTTTATGTGTGAAAAGAGGGTGGGTGGTGGCAGTGGGGCTCATTGGGTGCTCAGCACCCCTAAAGCTCTGACCCTAGAATCGCTCCTGGTACACACACTCACCTTCATACATACGCACATACACACGTAGTGCAAATCTAATACAATCTGTATAAATTAAACTGTGTATTGCACATAATTATTGCTCAATGGGGCAATTTAATTGTTCATTAGATGGATGGCCTGAGGGAAAAAACTTTTCCTGTGTCTGACGGTTCTGGTGTTCAGAGCTCTGAAGCGTCGTCCAGAAGGCAACAGTTCAAAGAGGTAGTGGGCAGGGTGAGTGGTGTCCAGAGTGATTTTACCAGCCTTTTTCCTCACTCTGGAAGTGAACAGTTCTTGAAGGGGGGGGCAGGGGGCAACCAATAATCCTCTCAGCAGACCAAACTGTCCTCTGTAGTCTTCTGATGTCTGATTTCGTTACTGAACCAAACCAGACAGTTCTAGAAGTGCAGAGGACAGACTCAATGTTTGCTCAGTAGAACTGGATCAGCAGCACCTGTGTTAGACTTCTTCAACTGGCGAAGGATGTTCAACCTCTGCTGGGCCTTTTTCACAATGGAGTCGATGTGGGTGTTTCACTTCAGGTCCTGTGAGATGGTAGTGCCCAGGAACCTGAATGACTCCACTGCTGCCACAGTGCTGTTTAGAATGGTGAGTGGTTCAATGTCGGGGTGTTCCTCCTAAAGTCCACTATCATCTCCACTGTTTTAAGTGTGTTCAGCTCCAGGTTGTTTTGAATGCACCAGACAGCCAGCCGTTCAACCTCCTTTCTATTGACTGATTTTCAAATACTATTTTGTTTTAAATGTTTTAAAGTTTGTAATGTTTTGATTCACCTCAGAGCTGGTTGATTTGGTTCATGGCTTACAACTCTTTTATTAAAGATTTTATGAAATGCCTTTGAAAAGAAATTCCAGAACTAAGATGCGTGAACAATTGGTGGGGAACTGTTGCACTCTATAAGCTGAAAACTACTAAAAATCGTCTCATTGAAAAAATCAGACAATACAAGAAAAGCGTGTTTGCATTAGATTTAAAATCATCAAATATTCTCTGCTTTTGACAGCAAAACGTAAGCAGTCATGTGCACAACACTTGTGCTCATTGGATAAGCAGGTTCGAAAGGTGTTTACATTTATTGCAAAATAAAATAATGGGCAAAAACTACGATGTGCCAATAGGTTTATGCTTTAATTGTTTATGACCATACTCTGATAGAAGAACAGTATTTAAGGTGTTTACATGACCTTACACGTTACAGGCTTACTAAGCATAATCGGTGTGAGAACGTGTGTGTGTGAACGTGCTTAATACCATAAAACTTGTCAATACAACTTGTGCACTATATTGTGCACAGCTCTCAAATCTCATCCACACATGTGCATAGTCAGACTTGAATCATCAAGAGGCGTGCAAAAATCACAGTGCAAAAAATATTTATGGTGCTCAAAGAATGGGCTTCATTTTCTTTATAAAGAAATGTCATTTTTTATTTTGGGGTGAAATGTGACCTGGGAATTTTTTACTTTTGTCATGATATACACCTCGTGATGAAGGCTTGCCTCATGAATATTAATTATGTAACGTGACATTCACCCAGCAGCCAAAACTGATTGGCTAAAAGGCAGAATATCTTTTGTTTCTGCACCTGATGCTTTAGGTAAAAACAGTCTGTTGATATTTTCATTTTTAATCACTGCAATGTGACCAATGTGTAATAATAAAATCTTTCAAAAGAATTATAAATTATATTGTTGAATTCTTGATTCTGATTGGTTGACAAGGTGTTGATTTTCAATGGCTGTGTTTACTGCCATAACTTTAACATTATTAATCAGACTTCCAAAAAGTTAAAGGTGCACTCAATAAAAACGTTTATCTCCTTAAGAAATGAACTGTAATTTTACAATATATGTAGATTCATGATGATTGAAATACATAAAAATTCCACCCATTGCAATGGCCACCATGTTGGAATGTTAACTTTAATGAGGGTTTTTAGTACTTATCCTACAAATCCTAGTCCTATTCACCCAAAAATCATCACCAAGCCGCACAAAACTGACCAAACAGAATTAATATTTCTGCCTTTATTCAAAAGTTATGCCAACATGAATTTATTGTCAAAGTAAAACAGCAAGTGAGGCTATATCTCAGCAACAAAACCTTTTTTTTGCTTTTTTGGGACCATTATTGGTGACTGCAACACCTATGGGTCAAGAAATCTCTATAATAGCTTTTTTACCCATGAAACATTTGTCCTAAAATCATGAAATTAGTTTGTATGGATTTCGTAGGTCATACGAAATTAGATGATACCAATTTTGCCATTCCCTGTCCATCATGTTTTGTTTTAATACATGAAGATGTATTTAAAATAAAAATACAAAATACCGTAGTTTAATTGTATCAAATTAAAATACCAAATACTGTGTGGAAATATGTTCTTGAAAATGATCTCTTACACAATACATGTCAAATTGGTCATTCAATGAAAGATCACTATTAGGCAAACCAATAGTCTTTATATACATATATATCTTTATTTACATTTTGTCAAACAAACCACCAGTAATAAATCCAAAAGTCACATCAAAGTCTCACATTGACCCTTTAAAGATACCAAAAATTAAGTTGCAATGCAACATATATGTTGTGTTCATATACTTCCAAAATCCATCACATTTTTACACTGACCACTTTAATTCAGTCACAAACATGACATTTTTTTTTAATTACAGTCAAAATATTTCAATAATATGTACTATAATTCAAAGAATTGACATTTGTTATGCAAAATAATAGTACAAATATGCAGGCATAGTGCTGAGGTCTAATGTATTTATATCTGTGACACATTTCAAGTTCTCTTCTCAAGGAGAGTTGTAAATGTTCAATGCAAGTCTTTTATTTTACACACTTTTACACAACCAGGTTTACTTTTCAGCAAAACACGTTGCTCGGCCACGCCCACATCACCACAATATCAATGAACAATATTTTGCTCTGTGGTCATATGAAAGGTTCAATAGTTGCTGTTCATTTGGACAAGGTATGAGTTACCATGTTTTTGGGACATAGCAGCTGATATATAAACTATGGTAATGATTTATTTCAAAGTACCACAGTAATTTTTTTTTTGTAAAAGTTAAGTAATGTAAAGCAGTCACAGAAAGCTGTGCGGTATGTGTCAACCTCATTCCTCAGGCCTCATGAGACACACTTGTGACAGACACTAGGGGCTGTAGCCTTTCGCCTCCTCATTACTGCGCCCGTCTCCCATGCCAGAGACCCCGGTTTGAATCTCGGTCAGAGCTGGTTAACAGGACTGGTTATGCTAACACCAACAACTGACTAGCTAGCGCTAATATCATGTGCTAGTGCTGATAGTTTTTTCCCCTTGGCAGTGCTCTTTTATTCCTTCATGTTAACTGAAGGCAAATCTGAATGATGTTCCATTTTAGCTCGATCTAGCTAACGATAGCTAGTGAACTCACTAAATATAGTTAGACTAGCTCACTAACTGGCTGCTGACAAGGGCTGGGTATTGCCAGCCACCTCAAGATACGATACATATGAGAGCACTTTAATCTATTATCAATTTAGTCTTGGTGTTTTTTGTTATAGCATTGATCTTAGAGAGTAATTATTTCACGTTCACAAACTCTGTGGGAAGAAACACAAACTGTCTAACTGAGCACATATTCTGATAACACAGGTATTGTTTGCAGTGCTGTACAATGGCAGGAGTGCTCCTCTGTCATTGGCTGTGTTTTACTTCTCTTTCACACCCTTGTTTGTGTTGTGTAACATTAGCCGCTTGGGTTTCAGGCCTAGGAGGGGAGCACAACTATTCAAGCCAAGAGCACAGGAGGAACAGCAAACAGGAGTAAAGGAAGGAGAAGTTCTCAGACCTGTTTGTCCAGGTGATACCATCCGTTTGCAATGCGATGTTTACCTGAGAACTTTCAGCCTGTCACCTGGAGTTTGAGGTGAGCGAATCAGATGCTTGTATTGAGTGTACTCATGCTGAGGGCTGGAGTACTGTGGTCAGGACTTAATCATCACGTGACTCTTGACAAACACACTAACCACATGTTATTTATTATAATGCCTCTACAAAAGATCGTCATTTTTTACTGTGAAAATAACCAGGATGAGGATGCTTTCTGAAACATGCAGATTTACACTTTTAATCAATTTTTAAATATTCTACATGTTTATCTGCATGCCTGATGTACACAGTAAAATAGTATGAGTGTAGTTATTACCTTAAAGGGACAGTTCACCCAAATATGACAATTCTGTTATAATTTACTCACCCTGATGTAGTTCCAAACACATATTACGAATTTATTTCCGTCTGTGGAACACGAAAGGATATGTTAGTCCAAATGTTATTCTCAGTCACCATTCATTTAGTCAAACAGATACGGAACAACATGAGGATGAGTAAAGACCCCGGCACACTCACGGGGAAGTGCTTCTTCATTCTTCACTCAGAGCCAAAAAAAAAACAGTTTGAAACAGCTGAGCAACGAAAAACTGTTTACAAACATTCAGACACCGACTGCACCGCTGTGAGAGGCATTGAGAGGAGCATTTAAATATGAGGACGCTCAAGACTACACGTAAAACATCTGTAACTAATATAACATTAAAATGTGTAATCAATGACTCATTCTAGGAGTAGAATTAACATGAGTTCAGTGATGATGATTTAAAGTCATTTCTATGCAGTAGATAATGTGTCATTCTGAATTCATGGCACTAATGCACTTAGGTGGTCATAATATGTCCGATTACATTCACAGTAACACTGATACTACTGCAGAGATGGGCGTATAAAAGAGTGTTAATGGGTAGAATACAGACTGATGAATGATGATTAGAGGCATATCGACATGTCAACAGCTTTCACTGCAGACGGCACACGAGTGAACAGAGTAAATGGACACTTAAGAGTATTTGAGTAGATTTCATTACTTTTACAGACTAATTGAAACTAAATCGCATGACATGGAGAATGTCTGAACGATCGTACAGGTGTAGGTAAATGTGCACTAGCCCAGTAATAACTGCACATTGGTGTGCTTATATTGACTGATCATTACTGATTGAACGGGAAATTAGCAGTTGGGCTCGAAGTAGGCGGAGCTCCAGGTCACACATACGATGACGTGGACCAATGGCAGTAAGAAGGGGTTTAGCATGAAGATTTCATGAAAGTTTGGCGAGCTGTTACAAACCACTGAAACAAACTCAAAACAAACAAACTTTTTTTTTTTTTTTTTTTTATTTCATAGGAAGTGTGCCGGCATCTTAATTGATGATAGATGTCATTTTTGGGTGAATAATCCCTTTAAGGAGCTATTTCTATTTGACCTGACCCTTACCAATGACTTTTGCTGGTGTAACCTCAGCTCATGTTTGACTTAACTTAGATGTTGCCACATGAAGTATGTTTTTAGGTTATTTGACAACATTTGTGACAGTGTGTGCAATTCATGTCATACTTAATGCCAAGTATTGCCGTTCCAAAGTCCAGGCAAACGTATGCACTTTCACTTTACATTTGTCAGATGAACAAACATCACAAACAATCCACTCATTAGCCAATAACAACATGAATTGCAAAAGTAACAGTATTTCTTCCTGTGTTGGTGGCTTAAGGCCCATATGTCCCTGTATGTGTATATGCAACGAAGGCCAAACTTAGCATCAAGAAGCTTTAAAAGCATAAGAATCAGTGTATCCTGTCTCCAACACTAATCCCCTTTAATGTTAACTCTGTCCACCGGCTTTGGTCAGCAGTCAGCTCAGCAACATGCTATTTTTAAACTTCAGGTATTAGCACAGTTTGCACCAAAACCTTTACAGATTCTGACTGTAAGTATCAGAGGTTGTACCGCCGTCCATTCCACATTCAGTTACGATCACTCTTTTGCCATGATCCTTTCCAAATATCTGTACAATCATGCTGTAGGATTCGTCAAGAAACAAAGGGAGAGCTTATAATTAGGGAAGATCTTGTGGAAGTTATATCAGGCTTATCAATATCTTTCGGGTTTTCAGAGTCGTCTCAGCTGTGTTGATCGGAGGATAACACAGTAACAAAGGTAAACCTCTTCTGTTCATTTATTCCTGTTTGTGCTTTCTCTTTATAAATGAACATTGATAGTCTTTCCTTTTTCTCTCTCCATCTTCCTGTCATTAAATCATGAAAAAATTGTGGATGGATTATGACCGTATTCTCATCTGGATATTCGTCCATCCTCTGGTGAGTGGCAAGTTTTGCCTCATCATACCTGAAGACTTTGTGTGTGTGTGTGTGTGTGTGTGTGTGTGTGTGTGTGTGTGTGTGTGTGTGTGTGTGTGTGTGTGTGTGTGTGTGTGTACAAAATACCCCCGAAATGTGTCCGGACTCACTTAAAAATGTTTGAATCATTGTATTAGATAACAAATAGAGTTTTTCTTGTAACTTCATGTAACTTTTCCACAAGTCATTTCCCCTCAAGCTCACACAGTCAAGCCACGGTCACATTTTCGCTCCATTCAAATCCTTTATTTCAAGTAATTACGTGATAGGGGTCTGGGTATCTCAGTGAGTATTGACACTGACTATCACACCTGGAGTCGTGAGTTTGAATCCAGGGTGTGCTGAGTGACTCCATTCAGGTCTCCTAAGCAACCAAATTGGCCCGGTTGCTAGGGAGGGTAGAGTCACATGGGGTAACCTCCTCGTGGTTGCTGTAATGTGGTTCTCGCTCTCGGTGGGGCGTGTGGTGAGTTGAGCGTGGATGCCGCAGACAATAGCGTGAAGCCTCCACACGTGCTACGTCTCCTCGGTAACGCCCTTGGTAAACTTTATTTTCTCTTATTACAATATATGGACTTGCAGTGGTGACTTTATTTCTCACAATTTAATCTTTTTTATGTAATTATGAGATATAAATGAGAAATAAAGTCGGAATTACAGGAAATAGTCACAAATGTGAAATATACAATAGTTGCAATTGCTTATAAGATACTCGCAACTATATCCCCTAATTGTGACTATTTTTCATAAGTGCAACTTTATGTCACTCAATTGCAACTTAATATCCAACAATTCTGACCTTATTTGTCATTATGTAGACTTTCTTTCTCACAGTTGTGACAATAGACTATAAAGAAAGATGGCCGACACCCCTTCACTCTTTTCCATTGGTGAGAACTGAAGCCGCCAGTGTCCCGATATGGCACTGACATCTTGGGACTTGAGTCTGCGCAGTTGCGATTTCGGGACCAGACCTGCGCAGTAGTGAGCAGGAAGTAAAGCCGCAAAATCAATCGAGACGTTTTGGCTTCTCTTTTGAGGGCTTGTGTGGCACACTTAGTTGTGACCTAAAGTCGACTTGATGTTACAGTTGTGCAGATACAACAGGGCTAGTTTTAGAGGGTGCTGGGGTGGGTTATTCAACATATCTATTGCTTTGTGAACTGAAATGTTTGTTATCTTATGCAATGACATTCAGACTTTTTTCAGTTTGTCTTTAGAGTTCACATATTTTAGGGCCCCTGTGAATAATTTTCTTTGAAATTATGCAAATTGGAGTTGTCAGTGCTATAAATATCGAATAATATCTTTGTATGGTTGCAGTGGTTTTATTGCTTGTGTGACATGCATGAACACGTGGAACAAAATGTGTGTTAAAATGTTTGAAGATGTTAAGCAGGATGTAGTCAGCAATGTGTGCTCATTCCTGTGTGATGTGTTTGTCTTCTACCGGATCAGCATTTTGGTCATGTCACATTCTGTGCTTACCTTTGATGCTATCTGATTAAGTGTATTCCAGTTCCTGAACTTGACCACACTAATGAGCAGACCCTCACAAAATCTGCACCTACAGAACGCTTGTCATCCTCAAAGTCCAAACATCTCATACCCCTCGTGTGTTCATTTATTCAATATTTAATTTTTGTTTACTTCTTTGCCATGTGATTGTTTCTTATTGCCTTTGCTATGAAACACACACACACACACACACACACACACACACACACACACACACACACACACACATACTAGTGTGCATTATATAATTTGATGTCAGTTTTTAATCGCTGTTGTCTTTAGCTTGCACACTAGTTTATGGCACTATTTTCTATTAAGCTGCTTAAAAATATATTTATTGTGGGAAGTGCTATAAATCTAAATAGAATTACAAACAATAATAGTTTAATATTAGGTAGAAAATAGGGTAGTTGGGTGGCAAAATATATGCTGTGAACATAATATAAGGTAAATGTTTTCCAGATAATATTAAAATAATTTGTTTTTGATTTAGAATAATGACAAGTAAAAATAAGTGCATGTGTTTAAGTAAAAGGCATTAATAAAATGTGGGTCACAATATACTGTATATATATATATATATTAAATTATATTTTATTTATATACATATATGTGCATATCATTATACAGCTACAAAGACAGTTGCTTTAGCCTGAAAAACATTTTATGACAAAGAGAAAAACGAATAAAGTGTTAGTGTTCATGTGTTGAGTTTATGTCATGTTATTCCGACGTTATTTTTATCATTTTATTATAAGTCGTGTGGTTTTGAATATATCCACTAGCTGTCGCAATTTCACTTCCAGTCAACTGTCCTCGTGTGGAGTTGTCCGCAGTTCAGTGGGCAACGTCCTCACTATAAACTACTTTCAGAGCCCACCAATAAAAGGTGAGTATTGTGGACAGACAGCAAGACCATCCAATCATATGTCAGGCTTTCTTTCCACCCGCCAATCATAATGCAGAGGCGGGTTCTCACTGGCTGATCATCGAGGGGATGGTTTGCGTGTTTCACTACGTTGGCTTTTCTCCCAGAAAGGTTTCGGTGTGGGAATTTCAATTGTACATTTGTGAGACTGTCGGAAGCTATTTGACTGGAGACCGCATCGCTAAAGTTGTGTTGAGTGCGTCTAGACTGAATCAGGTACTGCTTATTGCTGTTTTTGATCAGTATCGTCAGTGTTTATGTGTATTTTCCAGTGGTACTGCAACTGGATTCAGCAGCGGAGGATAGATGGTGTCTTTTTCGAAGATTAACCCGAATATTGAATCGTTGCTACTCGTTTGTATGAATTTTCAATGCTGATGATGTGTGTTTAGTGTTGTGCTTCTTCTGAATCTTCCTCTTGGATTCAGTGAATAATGATGTTTTATATGCTGCTGCATTGCTCTGATGTTTGTAAATGTCTCTGAACAGCTTAACACGATGTATTCAAAGTGTATTCGCTTGTGATGTAAATGTTTGTGTTTTGAAAGAGTAACATATGGACATATTCTCTATAGACCACATCAAATCCGCCCACCCCCAATAGAGTCTTTATGTAACTCTTTAATCTCCAGTCGTGATGTTTACACGGTGCTTTTACAGCATTTACACGTCTGAACCCCATCTGTGCCATCCTTACCACACCGCTGGATTGCAAACTGCATCACATCAGCGCACGTTAAAGCGGCTGGATACAGTATTAATCACGTTCAGTGTGTTTTGTTGGGGCTTTTCGCTGAATTGCAGCGGCACGTGCCGTAAATACATTGTGCTGCCCGCATGGCTGGCGCGCGATCACAGCTCAGAGTGTGAGTGTGAGTGTGAGTGTGAGTGTGAGTGTGAGTGTGAGATTACACACCCAATCACACATCTGCATGCTCCCTTGCTGCTTGTTTAAATTGCTTGGCGTGGTAGTGTTTAGAAAAGGGATGTGCACGGGTATTCGAATATTCATTCTGCAATACTTATTCGAATAGAAATACTATTTGCATTTTGCAAAGTTTTGCTTTGCTGGCCATATATACACTATACAGTGAGATAGATGCATGTTACATCCTGAATACACAAACTAAAACGGGCAGTTCTAACAGAATGCACTGGGTGGCGCTGTTGAGTGTGGACACTAGTTGATCACATTTGTTGAGCAAACGGTTCTGTCAGTACGTTCAGATGGACACCAAAAAGCATGTTATTGTGAATGTGTGCTTATTGTGAGACAGCTGGATTCCTGTTTAAATGTACTGGATAAGCGGTGTACACTTGTATATGTGTTGCTCGTCAGAAAGCAGCATCCATTTAGCGACGTAATCCCACGTCTGTAAACAACAAACATGGCATCCGAGAAAGACTTTGCTAGCTGAGGTAAGGGAAATTCCATCATTTAAACTGGTGTGTATAAATGAGTATAATTTACTGAGCACTAGGGCTGGGTGATAATACGATATCAATATCGATATTTAGCCTGTGTTCTATATCTAGACATGTGTGATGCTAAAAACACTAGCAGTTTGGCTTTCTTATCGTATGTTTCCACTGGTGCGTAGTGAGCGAATGTGAGCGAGTGCTTTCAATTCCTTCCTATGGAAGCCAAGCGGCAAGCTCGCGAGGTGGATTGTAAAATTGACAGCAGCGCGGGGCAAGTGGTTCCTTAGCGTTGGGAGTGGCTTTGTGCAGATTTCTTCCGCGTTCCGGACCCCAGATTGATTCCATCTTGACGGCAAGACATCATGACGACGGTTATGACCTCTCATCGTCTGTAGTGAGCAGTGCGATAAAACAACAGTTTTTAATATTATATTCAACATTCTAAACGTTTTCTTCTGCAGTATAGCTGCTAAAGTAAATGTACGTTGTTTTAAATGAGTTTTAGATATTTATATTGAAAAAAAGCCAAATCAAAAACATATTTTGTTGCAGTGAATAATGGGGTGAAGACTGTAACCTTTCTGTTCACTTCAGTCCATCTTTAACTCACAAAAAAACTATCTGTCTCATATTAATAAAGCTGTGTATTGCCAATTGTCTTCATGATAAGAAATGCACAGTGACACATATATTATGATTCAATAAGTCACGAGTAATCATGTTATAGTCTAGCTGCATTAAGCGTGAAAGAGTGTGCATCAGCCGGTGCAGTTTCAATCTCTCCCACATAGATCGGGACATTCACACGACTCATATAAGAGACGATGACCGCACAGAAAAATGCCAGTTTCAGAGTTTGTAGTTATTTACATGATCTGCTTCCATATTATCAGTCTACGTCATTAGCGGTTTCTTTTTCTTCCTTTTGCATGAGCTTAAATACTTTGATTCTATTCTTTTTTTTGTTTTCACGCATTGCTTGTTTAAATATATATATGTTGTTTTGATTATAATTAGAAGCTTGTTTTTTAATGGTGATGCAACATTTATAAAAAAATATATATATTTTACAATGTATCTTCATTTCAATAATAGAATATTTGAATATAAAAATGTTTTTATCAGCTTTAATAACCAATTATTGATGAATGCCAATCCCTAGTTTAGAAGTACTAATGTGTAGTGGAATAACAGTGGAAGAGTGTGAGTTTGATGCCATCTTCTGCAGCGTTTTTTATATACAGGAGACCTTCAGTCCAGCTGTGCTCTCATATCCTACAAACACAACCAGAAAGGCGATGTGATAAAATGACACATACTTGCAGTGTAGACAACTCTTGATTTTGAGTTTGTAGTTCAGGCGTGACATTATCGCGCACGCACACTAATGCGCATGCACACGAACACGCACGCTAACACACTCACATATACAGTCACTAACAAACACGCACATCTTGATCTCTTAATAAGCGTTTCTCAGATTAAGCAATTTGTTTTTTAAATGCTTTGTAAGGAAAGGAATTCAACTTGGAAATGTCTTTCGTTTGGTTCAAGTCTGTTGTGTTACATCTGATTGAACGGCCCCTGACCTGTGCTCATAGTGTGAGCCGCTTCACCGCCAAGTTCAGCCTAATACCACTGCTATCTGGGAATATTGCTACACTATATATACAACTGTAATGAATAAAAAACAGTGTGGTATTTCGCTGCTATTATTATGTATACATCATATATATATATATATATATATATATATATATACACGCACACACATTTTATTGTTGTTGTAATTTGAATGTTATTTTTCACATAAGATTGACGTTATGATGATCTACAATGAACATGTTGCAAGCTGCAGACAGCGGAGTGAGAGACGAGCGTCTCTGTGTTTGAGTGCGCATCAGCCGGTGGAACTTTAAATCTCTCCCGGTCTCGACTCACGCTCAGATTGCTCGAAACTCACATGACCACACGTGCCACTCCCTAAACTGAGACTGACTGGTCATCTTTTTATTAGCGTGTAGAAAATGTGCAAACAGCTCTCAGAGAGAATGGGCTGTCACGTCCACACATGCACTTATTTATTTAATATAATCACAGCATTTGCCATCATAGAATCGCATTGCATTGTGATTAATCGTGCAGCACTAATAAACAATATTATAGGTTATAAATATAGGGTATAATAGGAGACAACAGTGGTGATAACTTCACCTTGGACACGAGCGTAAGCGTGCAGTGTAAACAAAGATGCAAATGAATTCCTTGCAATCAGCTGTCTTCTAACTGGGAACCATCGCACTCTGAATTGGACTGCAGCAAATGTACCCAGTGTTAAAGCCTCCTTAATGTTTCAGTTTCAAAGTCATTTTATTTAGTCTGGAGCCCTGCCGCATGTCTAAAATTAAAATGTACAAAATTCTAATTCTAATCTTTTTGCTATAAATGTAGCTCCATAGTATATCACCCTTCGGAAGTCTAGACTAGAGTTTGGTAATAACTCCATATCTGACTTGGCATTCTTGGATGGATGGATGCATTGTATTGATACTAATATAAAGTTACTGAGCTAATCTTTTTTTTTTTTAAAGAAACAAAGCAAATGTCAAGGCATGGTTTCAAACTCATTTAACGTATCATTTCGGCAGTTGTTTTGACAATAAAAGGCATAACATGTCATATGATAATGTTTCAGCCCCTCTGTAGTGTCGGCCACTTAAAGCCATTTCAGGCGCAGTGGGGATTTGGTCGTAGTTGAGTGTCAGGTTTTTGGTGGGGCATGGAAGTGTAGCTAAGGTTTGTTGGGTGAGATTTGAAGGTTTTAATTCCAGTTGGATGGTTTTCCACTGGTACTGTTCCTCCGTCACTGAATCTGCAATTATAGCATAAGACCAGACCATCTGTCCGTTCAGAGTCTCTGTGAGTGGGGTTACACACAGGGATGGATTACCGACCGGGCCAATGGGGCAGTGCCTAGGGGCCCTTTACTGTCCGGGGGCCCTGGGCTTTAAGGTTGCACAACCCCCCCCCCCAGATCTAAAACACATCAACAATGAAAACTTTTGGCAACGAAACACGAACATTTTGGAATATTGCAACTTTAAAATTGAGCTTTGAGTTTGAACGTTTATAATTAACTACGTGCAAACAATCCATCAGTAAGTAAGATCCAAATGAATTTCTCAGAAGCCATTAGAAATAAAAATGTGGGTGTTTTACTAAATTTGTTGGATATTCAGGTGTGGTCTGAGAGGTCAAAGGGTCCCTGGGGGGTTTGATTGAGCCCTGTGGCCTTTGGGAGTTCCAGAGTTGTTTTTCCTGCTGGTCCGTGTGGAGTTGTTGTCCCTGGTGTTTTAGAGATTACATCATCCTTTGACTAAATATTAACCACATACTCGGCATCAAGTCAAAGTGATGCACTGCTGTTCTTTATGCACAAACATCATAACCATTCATAAAGGAAGGGCTGTTGATTGTTTCCCTTGATATTGTTATTGCGATTTATTCATTTTGATAGAATTGACATTAAAAACTCTAGTTAAGGGCAACTTCCTGTCATATTCTTTATGCTACACACATACATGTAGATTTTCTAACAAAATGAGCACAGAAAATGCTCCCAAAAAATAATGTTTTTTTTTCTGGCCATAGACTAATCTAAATGCACTGGTTCATCATTGCATTGATGTCTCTGATCAGGTACCTTTTATACCGGGTAAAAGGGGGAAACATTATGAGTGGAACTTCCAATATCAGTACAATAACCTAACGAATAGAGTATCCTTAAATGAATAATAGTTGCCTAATGAGTTTGTGACCGATATTAAATCAGGGCTCGACAGTAAGGACTGCCTGATGGCCTGTGTGAGAAAGATCGAGCCAGTTGCTAGAACTGTCACTTGCCTGATCGGGCCAGTGCTGCATTTATAACATTACTGCAAGCAAACAACAAGCGAGAGCACAAAAATGACATGGAGCAAATTAAGTCTTCTAAACGAGGAGGATATACGGACATCACATTTTCCCCCATTCTGATGGTTGATGTGAACATTAAGTGAAGCTCCTGACCTGCATCTGCATGATTATATGCACTGCTGTCACATGATTGGCTGATTAGATATTCGCATGGATGATTGTTGTGCCAGACGGGCTGGTTTGAGTATTTCTGGGATTTTCACACACAAAACTCTCTAGAATTTACTCCAAAAAGAAAAATGGTGCCAAAAAGAAAAATCATCCAGTGAGCTGCAGTTCTGTGGATGAAACACTTGTTGATGAGAGAGATCAACAGAGAATGGCCAGACTGATTAGAACTGATCAAGTCTACAGTAACTCAGATAACCGCTCTGTACAATTGTGGTGAGAACAATATCATCTCTGAATACTATTCTGAGATGCTATGTTGGTGGCACGAGGGTACCTACACAATATTAGGCAGGGGGTTTTAATGTTGTGGCTGGTGTGTGTGTGCGTAGTACTGTGCAGAAGTTTTATGCTCATGATTCACGAAAGCGTTTGTCTTAAGATGGTTATTTATATCTTCAGCTTTAGTGTGTCAATAGGAAATATCAATTTTAGACTCCCAAACATTACTAGCAAATAGAATACAATAGAAGAACAGGGAGCCCTGCAACAGATGTCAGGGCCCCCACAGAGACCCCCACTGAACATCGAGTCAGTCTGAGATTATATAAAGAGACAGAAGCAACTGAGACCGAATAAATAGATAAAAGATCTGTGATGAATTCTCCAAGAAGCTTGAACATCTGATCTGCCAACAACCAAGAGAAACTGTGTCCAGGTGTATCTAGGAGAATTGGGGCTATTTTAAAGGCAAAGGTGTTCACACCGAATATTGATTTAGCTTTTTTATGTTTACTGGACTTTGTATGACATTAAGTGATAAATGAAAACTATTTATGACATTATTTTTGTAGACATCCTCAATATGCAACATTTTTCACAAGTGCCGAAAACTTTTGCACAGCACTGTGTGTGTGTGTGTGCACACAAGAACTTCCCAGATCTTCAGTGTGTCTGATCGTGCAGAGGTTGATGAGAAGCACACACATCTTGAAGCTCAGTTAATACAGGTACTTTACTAAAATAACTGACAATTCAGTTTGAAAAATGGTTTATTGCACATTATTATCATGCAGTAATACAACAGATAATAAACAGCTTCACCCTCTTTGTGTCACTTCACTGAAGCATTATGCCTTGACCATTTTAAGTGTGCTGCAAATGCAGATGGATATTGAGTCTCTGTGGGTGAGTTTCCTGTTGGAACAGTTTGCTGTGTCCTGATGGTGCCCTCCTAATACTGTGGCATGCTGGGACAGGGATTGCTCAACCATTCGGAAGAGGTTTGGGAATATCCCTCGCTGAGAGAGCTGGCCGCTTGTTCCATCCACCTGGAACAGCTCGAGGCCTGCTGGGACTAACATAGGTTACATCAGTACACCATCAAAAGAGACACCACCAGACTTGCCATCCACAATAAAGCGCAACAGTGCCCAGCCACTTGTTCAGCAAACTTGGTTCCGGATGTATTTTTCTCATTCATTTCTTTCATAGGGATTTCTTAAAATCCTTCATAAAAGAGTTGCAATTCATCAGCCAAACCAACTAGCTCCAAGGTGAATCACAACTTTATAATCTTTAATGAGAAACAAAACACTATTTGAAAATCAGACAAAAAGACAATGGTACAAGACTATGTACATAATGTCTTTAATGAGAGAATTAACTACAATCCACTGACTTATTGTGTAGGCAATCGCTTAATGAAAATTAGCCCATAGTACCACTTAGCATCCAACCAGTGGTAATACCCGTGTTAGTCTGTTTGAACGTGAACACCACACCGGTTTGAAAATGATGCTATTGTGGCAAGTCTACTACGCAAGAAAAACCTTGTTTACATTTTTAATCATCAGGTTAATCTCTGCTTTGAGATCAAAACGTACAAAAGCATGTGTGCAGGAGTTTATCAGTTTCCAGCTCAGCATCAGAGTTGATACCCTTAGCAGAGCTGACCCATCCTGAATTACATTTACAGATATTTCACAGACAATATGAAGGGGGATCAACTTTGCCCCAGTGAGCATGCTTCTTTGGAACTGATTAGAAAAAGACGAGAATCCCGCCTGGAGTTTGGCATGTTCCCAAATATAGTTAAAAACGGCTTATCCGTTGGACTCCAATTTAGTGTCCAAACCTTTCACCTAAACCACAAGAGAAGTCATTTGGATTGAATGTGCTACTCTTAAAATCACAGGCATGTATTAAAGTTGAAAGAGCAGTTGTCTGAGTTCAGGGATGTCCTGTGGATAACGGCTGCATTTGTCTTGCAAACACTGCTGTGTGCGTTACTGTCTTTCGGCTCTGTCCTGCCAATTAAGAGAGTCCCACTGGATTAACTCAAACACACTGCTGTTATAAGAGCCGGGATAGTTCTAAAAATATTGCGCGACATCTTGCAATGTTTTTTTAACTCGTCCTGCCACGAGCATTGCTTTAAGACAGCGTTTCAAGTTAAAAATGGTCACGAGTTGTGCACATAGCACGTCACAAATTCCCCACTTACACTGCTCATATGGGGGGTATTTATGCACTTTGGGAGGCTGCAGATTGAAAGTTTTATTATTACTTTAAAGACATACGCAAAACATTTCAAATATAGCACTGTTATTAAAAGTGCTATATTATCCGTGAGAGATTAAAAATCAGCCTAGAACAGGGCAATAGTGGCACCACATGGAAATATTAGCTAATAATTAGCTTTGCTGAAAATATGGAATTAAGTTTCACACGTGTGCTGCTTACACGTGTTCACTTATTACATTTAAATATTTTAAATTAAAGCTGTTTTTCTAAAATAATATTGTCTCTGATTACATCTAAACATTGTTTTCAAAAATACTTATTTAAGGGAAGTGTATGCTTATCCAGTTATATAATGTCCCTACTTAAAACCCTACTGAAATGTACTGATTATCAAATCAGACATGACATTTGACAGCATTATTATACATTTTCAGCATTATATATATAATATGGCACTATCATTAAACCTCTGTAAACTTTAATTTCCTCTCACGCAGTAAGTGCAGATCACTCGGTGAAGAATCTTAACTTTAGGACAGCCCCACTGGCGTCAACACTATGAAACATAACTATAGCTCAGAGAATAGCGCCACATTTATTAGCAATGTTTGATGGAGGAAACACTTTTGGAAGACCCAGATGACGTGCTGCGCTTTGATGACAAAACACTCAAAATAATTACAGACTCCCCTGAAATATGAAAATGCAGTCAGCAAAATGTTTATTTCTGACGCCTTGAAATTAAAAGCATGCCGATTTTGTTTCTCCATTTTCATCGAATGTTTAATTCACAGCAGCCGCTTGTGTGTCGTTGGGTGCTTGGTAACAGACATGAGTGTTGATTATCGAACTCAATGGAAAGGTTTAGGATTTCCTAACTCAAGAAAAGATATGATTTTGTAAGATAAGATAAGAATCCTAAATCAAGATAGTACCTTTTCTGTCAGTCACCCCAACATAAAGAATCAGCAACAGACAACACCTCACAAATAAACATGTGAACAATAACGGGAACATTGCTTACAGCAGGCGATTTAAAGTCCGATCATGAATAAAATTGACATTTTTGTTGAAAAGCGGTGAAATTGTACAGAAGTATTGCTTTAAATAATGAGGACGATTTAAGACAACTTTTAAAATTTACTCGCTGATATTAACTACACTGACGCTTAAACAATACGAGAAGTGGCATCTTTAATTCATTACTTTAAAATCGCCACAGCTAAAAATATGAAACGTATTTTTGCCACGTGTAAATAAAGCATTTTTTTAACCATGGATTCTAAATTCTTGCGGTTCAATTAACAGTGACATTTATTATCGCGGTTAATAGTAAATCTATATAATAACAGCATCAATACTCCAGAGGCAACATTTTAAGACATCATGGATGTGCTCCCGAAGTGGAGGTTGCACGTCGAGCCCTGTGCACTGCGAGTGAGGAGTGCAATTGATGCGTGGAGCTGCCACCTATGTAGAGCGTTTAAAATCGGCCTCTTATGAGGCTTCATCTCAGTTAGCATGCTGCCATAGAAGACAGCTGCCAGCTGTAGGCAGGAGACAGTGAGGTAACTCCATAAGTTTTGGAACAGACCCAGTGACATGTTTGCAAACAGACGTTTAACCGAGACATACGCATAATGGATTTTCATATCATGCGCCAATAATTACAGATGAAATGTCATGTGCAGGCAGATAAGAGCCATCTTTAAATCAATCAGGGTTATAGAATGAAAACTTTCTATTTTAGGCAGTTGTCCTCAGGATCTGGTAACCGTGAAATCCCTATTTATTTGGGGATTTTTTTTTTCTGTCTGATGTGTGCACGATTGGTGATGAACTACGGGGTTTTGTGACACTAAGTGACAAGAAATATGATTTCGTTTTCTCATGGATCACTTTCCTTTTTTTGTCAGGGTAAAACTATTGTTTGACGCTCAACTTGTGACAGGTTAAGGCAAAACTGGGGTTGAAGAGGGTTGCTGCGGTTACATATTTAAAATACAAATGAATCTTTTTACATTCAAATTCTTATGGATTAAAAATAAGCCTTATTTGGAGAATAATTATTTCCCTAGCAAGTTTACCCATCTTAAGGTTTAGTGTGCTCTTCATTGCCCAATAAGAATACTATTGAGATCTGGAAGATTCTACATGCTGATAACCGCCAAGATGCCTGAATCTTTCCCCTCTGCAGTTTGAACTGAATGAAGGAGATTATTACACGCCCTGCTGACTGTTTTCCAGTGTGTCAGGAAAGAATCCTCTCACTGTCTTCCTCTGCTGCCGTGGATTCTGTCTGTCAACACCACATGAGCTTTGTGTGGCCGGCTCGGGGGTCCTCTCTCTGACCGCCCTGATAATGTCTGTTCAAAGCAGTGAATGCTAATTGGTCCTGTTCCCACTGACACTCTTGACTCAGGGCCATCTACAGGGGAGGCCAGTATTCCTAGCAATCTGCATTTTCTGTGCTCAACATGGCACATTAGCCATTGGTTTCAAATCACCTTCCCATGCCTTAATGATCACCCCTGCTCTTGTGATACATCTGATAAATGCTCCCTGGTTAAAGCAACGTGTCATTATGTTGAAGTCGTGTCATTATGCTGTCATTAGCTTTGCTTGGCTGCCCTTTTTTCTGCAATGAAAACCAGAAATGTCAGATTGTGAGTGTCAACCTATCAGACTTCCTGCATCACATCCCACCAGTTTAGTTTTTGGGCGCACACTTTCCCATGAATTATTCCAGTGGACTTCATTGGGAATCTCTCTCTCATCAATCTCTGTTTAAAAAAAATGTCTCACCTTTTGCTTCCTCCTAATTCCTATACTGTGAGAATGTTTCTTAATGGAATCGCTACAAAAAGGAAAATTCACACATTTTTCTCACCCTCTTGCCATCCCAGATGTGATTGCGCTTCCTAGATGGCGGTAGGATGTGAAATCGAGCTTGAAATCATGATCACCCTGGAGACTGCCGATAGGGCTGTCCCGGTGGCAATTTTTACCACCACGATGGTTAAGGGCCAATCACCACCGGTGAACGATGTTATACGTAGGGCTGGGTGATATGGCAATTTTTTTTTATCTCTTTGTTTTTGTTTTTTTTCATACATAAGGATAATTTATGATTATTGTATTTTTCAAAAAAGTAACACTTTTTTGAAAAAGTGTTACTTTTTACATGTTTCTTATTACAAGGTGTGTAACAAAGTGAAACACACAAAGTTGTCAACAGCATGAAAGTAAAACATGCTTTTAAAAATAAAATAAAACTGATCACAAATAATAGTATAAAGAAAGAAAACTACAAAATACCTCAGCTAATTTAGTTTTTTTTTTTATCTAAATCAAGTCCATCTAGAAATCAATATCTAGAAATAGTCATGTTTATCTAGAAAGTATTTTTAGAATATCAATCAGTTTGTATGTATAACCATAAGCACCTGCAGATCGAGTCCAGATATCAGAAAAATTTCACTCTATTTGAAAAAGCAAAAATCAGTTTAAAATAATGAATATTATATGATAAATAATTCCTAATTTAGTTACTAAAGATCTAATACTATATTATACTCATTAAATGGAATCATTTCAGGAATTAATTTCAAGTTTTTATAAGGTCTTTTATGTAAGATAACATGTTAACCTCTTCCCAATCCTGTAAAATTAGCCTAAAACGCCTAATCAAGGCATACCCAAAGTAAATTTAAAGCTGTTCACAGAATTACTGTAAGTGCTACTGATTTTGAGTAATAGAAGTTTGAACACAATGAAATAGAAGTTTGTTTTTCCGCCTGAAATTTTTTTTTGCATACAGATGCCTGCAGATAACTATAACTTGTAGCTATTAGCTTGAGAACTCAATGGGATCACAGCATGAAGCCTTACCTAGTCCAAGTTCAAATGTTATAACAATACCATTAAAAATGAATATTTTACACATGTTTTTCTAAGGGTACACCCAGGCGTTTTACAAAAGTGCCTTTTGGATACTCCAAAAGGACCCTTTGGTAACCTAGGACAAAAAGGCTCCTACTTTTGAACGCTTCAACGTAGAGTCATAATTTTGTGCTCTAATGAAAGATGACACGTAGAGCTATCATATTCCATATCCAGATCCACTATTAGTTTTGCTGACACAGAGTAAGTGATGCATAAACACATTAGAGTTCCTTTTCCCTTCTTGAAACTAAATGTTGTGCATATAAAAGAGTCAAAACTAGTGCTATGGTGGACAATTTGTTTATATAAAAAATACACAACAAACTATTTACATGAATTTTTACACAAAGTATTTACAAACCATTATAAAATTGTACATGTTTCTAGCAACATGCCAGTCATTGTAGCAGTCACATTTGGGTACAAAGCACATAGGCACAACACAGGAAGAGTACTTCACTGGTGTCTTTGCATGACACTGCCTGCACTTCAGACGACCAGCGGTGCAAGATTTGGTGATGTGCAACGGCCTGTGATGTGCTCTTCGTGGAGCAGGAGATACGGGTCTGGCTGTGGAGTGAGACCCCAACTCTGCCAGCTCCTCAGCAAGGGTCTCTCTGAAAGCCCTCCTCTCTTGATGAGGTGCTGTCCTGCGGCTCCACTTTATGTGGCCCGCATCCGGCTCCCAATCGCTATCTGATTCAGTGAGAATAAATAAATGTAATTTACAAAGCTAGACACAAATTTTCCATCTTTTCTGTATTCTATATATATATATATATATATATGTTTTTCTTTTCGACTGTGTAAATATGTATTATTGTATGTATATTTACTGTAAATACTGTATACTTTGCCAATGTACTATGGAACAAATAGATGGGCCTACACCTCCCCCATGAATTCAGCATTGTAACAAATAGATGGGCCTACCCTCCCCCACATCCCCGCATTGTAACAAATAGACTCTCAAACACAACATATATTCTTATTTTCAACTTATATTTATTGATTTATTTATATATGTATTTAGTCATTTACATATATATATATATATATATATATATATATATATAAATACATATTTACAGTAAATATACAAAACATCTATATAGCATGTCAATAGATCTGAAACAAACAATGAACCTCACACACGCACAAACAAATACAAAAAACACGCACAAACGGTTCAAACACTCACTGAGGAAACACACGACAAAGGGTAATTACAAAATGTGTATTCATTATTCAAACTAAAGCTTATTTATGCGGAATATACAGTATATATGTTATGAAACACAAGAAAATACTTACTTGTCCAGAGCAATGTCTCATCTCTCCATAAACATTTCCTCTGCCTCCGAATTATCCGTATTGTTTTCAGAAATTTCATCTCCAAACTCATCATTTCCACAGTAAATGCCTTCTTATATCACATCCTGGGGTGAAAATCCTGTTTTTCGCGTCTGTTTCACCATATTTAAATCGCCAAATGTGTAAACAGTTCCAAAACAACACTCCAATGGTTTTACGCACAGACGCACGACACACTCGGTAATGGCAAGGCAATTACAGAACGCACACACATTACAGAACCGTGCTCTAATCTTCCCACTAAAGCCACATATCACTGTTTTCAGAATTTCATTGGCTATACGATGCGTCAGTCATTTCCACTCTTCGATGTAATTGGTTTGATCAGTAAACAAAGGAAAGTGGGTATGCCCTTACATTCGACACAGACGAATGGTGGTTGGGTATTGAAGGCTTTGGACAGGACATGGAAGCTCCTATTGGGTCAAATGAGGTGTCAATCGAAAGGCCAGAGTGCGTGCTTCCATTTTGATACCGGATATAGGAAATGTTTACATCTGAACTGAAGTTATTACCGATAATATGTGAAAGTTTAGGTACAGCTGCCAGGTGCTTTGAAATGATGCAACAAGAGTCGGTGGATATTTATTGATGTAATAATGTGATTTGGACTAAACATTTTACTTGATTTGATCATTTGGACATTTGACAATGAAACAACACCGTTTTTGTCGGGAAGTTATGGATCAGTGGAATACTATGATGCTTCATAGGTGAGTTGCCTAAATTTTGTTATTGGTTGTTTATATGTTGGTGGTCTGACAAAGATATAGATTGTACCTGCTGTTGTGATTGTATCTTAAAATGGTTTATATCAATAGAAAATCAAGAAATTTAGCTTTCCAAAGATATGTGGCATGTGTACCAATGTAACACACAGCAGTTTTGTTTATCGCATACTTTTATTTTGTACATTTAAGGGCCCGTCCGCGGGCTGTCTCAGTCCATAAAGTTAACATCACGTGCATAACCACTGTTGGCAATGTACCACCATGGTGGGGTGGTTGTCACGGTGATGCAAGCAGCCCTAATGATGTCAAGATTTATAGTGAAAAATGTGTTACATTATGGTTTGTTCTCACCCCAAATCAATTAGATCACTTCTGAAGACATTGATTAATACACTGGAGTTTTATGGTTGACATTTATGCGACCTTTATGTGCTATTCTTCTAAAAATCTTCATTTGTGTTCTACAGAAGAAAGTAAGTCATACACTTCTGTGATGACATGAGGGTGAGTAAATGATGAGAGAGTTTTCATTTGTGGGTGAACTGTCCCTTTATTTAGGTTAACACAGAAAAACACATGCCTTGTTGAAAGAGTTTGACATTATCGCTCAATGCTTTTAAAATTTGGTTAATGATGGAAAATTATCAGTTATCACAGATGTATGAATTTTAATAGTTCCCTCTATATTTATTCACTGTAACATGTAGATGAGAATGAATAAGTGAATCCACACAGACAAACAAATCAAATCAATAATTTGGTCTTTCTGTCAGACAGAGTCTACGTGAGTAAATCTGCTCTCTATCTCATGCGCAGCAGACTTTGAGTTTAGTTGTGGATGTACTGTGAGCTGAATCTCGCTATTCACAATAAAGGAAGCACGTTTTTCCATATTTTTTGGAACTTCTGTTAAAGGTGGATTGGCCGAAACCTATGTAAACTTGCTATTTCAACATTCAAATGGCGATGCAATAAATCTATCGCTTCTGTTAGGGCTGGGCGTGTGATGTTGGACCGGTCTCTTTTTCTGTTGCCATTTTCAGTACATTTGCTAAACTGTTGTACACTGCCAAATATGTAACACCAGTGAGTATCAACCACCCCTCCCCATAAGAAACATCCTCCTCCATTTTCTGTACTGAATTTCTTGCAGTGACCCTTACGTCTACCCACCTGTGTTACTACAGTGTTTCCCCTATATGCATTTTCAATGTCTCCAGTAATGAAAGCACCCACATTCTACATTAACACCCACAGCACCCACATTCTAAACGGCACTGACAAAAACAAAACAAAAAAAAAAAAAAACAGGAGAAAACTTAAATTAGAAGGCTTTTCCGTTCTCAGATCTCAATGCTTAAAAATGTTACCATGAATTTACTGCAGTAACACTAACTGCACTGTATTACTAGTTATGATAGTTGTGGCAGAAAAACTTTCTAAATGTATTTAAACTGCTGTTTTTTCATCACTAAAATGCCATAGTTCTTTATATAGAAACCATAGTTACTAACCATGGTAGTGAGTAGGGATGAGTATTCTGGTCATTTATTGTCTACTCGAGGACTTGAGGGTTAATGACGTGTACATAATTGGATAATAACATGTCTGACAAACATCTATGGCTGTTGCATTGAGTCTTGTTGTTCCAGTGTATCGTCAATTCATTATTATAGGCTGTTATAAAATAATGTGTTACAAAATGTACAGACGATTGCGTATGTCTGTGCTTCCTTCAGGTTTACTGTAGTAAGCACACACCAGTTTCTTTAGTGACTGTCTGAACTGTCTATTTTCAAATTGGGTGTTTGCTTAACAGGAGATGCCTTAACCATCATCTTTTTAATATTTGTATTAAGTTGAAGTTCAGTTTTGAAGATGCTGCATTCTGTTCTATTTAGCTGCACTCTATCTAACTGTTTGAAACTCTCCCAGTGTGTGTGTGTGTGTGTGTGTGTGTGTGTGTGTGTGTGTGTGTGTGTGTGTGTGTGTGTCTCCCCAAGTGTTCACCCCTGTGTGGATAGTGCAATGCTCCATGTTGTTGCTGTGTTGATTCATGAAGTGTTCCATTCAACTGTGTCTGAATTTCCATCTTTCAACTGGGGAAAGTGCAACAGAATGACAATTTATATCAGATATTTAATTTGGAAACTGCATCTCCCATTTCATGGAGATGCAGGTGTGTGTTACATCACCCAGGGCAGGGAGGTTTATAGTCAGTGAGAAACATTCACTTTTATTAAATAATATCCATTGATGAGACAAAGTTCTTACATTTTAAATGATAATAAAACGTGTTTAACAAATGTTTTGCTGAGACTGGTGTTCAAAACACAGTTAATTACACTCTTTTCATTCCTGTAACCATAGCATTGCAGCATCATATATCGGTTTCGTTGCTATGAGACTTCTGACAATCAGTGTACCCCTCAAAATCACAACAATCTCAAAATTAAACTCCCCCTTTGACACGTTTGTGCTTAGTTGTCAGGTAATTGTTACTGGATTTCAAATTAAGTGAGAAGTCACTTCATGCGTGATCACCATTCGATCATCGTTTTCATTTTTGATCACAGCAGCCATGTTCAAGTACTCGAGTATTCGTACCCATAGTAGTGAGGAGCCATGCTTGGTTTTAAATGGTTTGCATGAACTATTACAAATATCATTGTTAAAACTATGGATACTATGGAGGAACTATGGTGCCTTTTCATAATTATGGACCAAGCTATCAGTTTTCCATCTGTGTAAAATCTGTATTCTTTTATGCTCTCTGATTGTTGGAAAATGTAAGTTGTTTTGTTTGCCTTCAGACATTCCTAGAGATGACTTCATTTAATTAGTAGGAGCCAGGGGCGTGTCTAGGAGAGGCTGGGGGAGGCAGTGCCTCCCCTAGGATAAGCTCTGCCTCCCCTGAGAATTTGAGAAATAATCTGTCCATCTGATTAGAGGCGGCAGCAGCCGATTTTGCCGGGGCTTCAGCCCCGAATGTTTTGAGTGTAGCCCCGAATGTATTTTGAATAGTTGACTGACAAATATGAAACAGGACAAAAGCCTATGTAAACCCCCGAAAACATAAGTTGCCTTATTTCATTGTGCTTTGGCTTTGCACATACTGCATACAGCCTGTAAAAATAGACATAGGCATAATCTAGCCTATAGAATAAGTTCCTTTGCTGTCGGTAGCCTATGGGTGACTCCGTTTCTTCCTCTCTGTTGAATATGCAGCAGGTAGAGGCGGAGCTTGCACAGTCGTTGACATCAACTAACGTTTCTTAGTGGCGAGTTAACGGCAATTAGCAGGAAAGACAGCAAAAATGAAGCAAATGAGGCTTTGGGGATTTTTCCGAAAGAAGTCAGTGGGTAAGAATTCACATTTGTTTTTGTCTTTAAAGTCTTAAGATCATCATCTAGCTGGCTTTCACCCACAGTAGGCTAAACCTCAAGAGTTGTAGCCTCTAACCTCCTTGTTTAGATTGACGCAGCTTGGTAGCTCCGAGTTAATGCAGTCGCCTCTCACGCCGGAGATTGCGGTTCGAGCCCCGTTCGGAGTGTACTTTTCTTGTTTATCAGGTGTTGTTTTCGCTTAGGATAACCAATAAGCATTAACATAACATGTATGTGTGACTTGTTTTGTGATATTAGTTTGTAGGAAATATACACTTTGATTTGATTAAATGGTTTTGTAGAGTGTAGCAAAGATGAGCAACAGACTGAGGAGCAGCAGCTGTGCCAGAATCAGGCATGGAAACTGGTAACAATTAATCAGTCACTTTACTTTAGAGAAAGTTAAAAGTGAAACATTGTTTATCTCAATGATCCTAATGAAAGGATTTTGACAGATGAATTATTCTCATAGAGATGATGAGAATTATATACAGTTCGATGCCATAGTGTGTCAATGAACTTAGACTAAAGTCATTCATGTATTGCTTTAACTTAGGATCTTATACATCATTTTGACTATTTATGTCAAAAAATATAATTTATTTATATTCAGTATTTTTTTTACCTCACTTTACTCACTATAATATAAATCTTTTGTGATGACTATGTTAATGTACATGAAAATTCAAGAATCATGATTAGGGCTGGGACAACGCGTCGACGTCACGCAAAAAATACGTCGACGCAAAATATGCGCGTCGATTCGTCGGACCCAAAACAAAGATGGCGGCGCCGGCGACTAGTAGCAACACGAGTGGCTCCTCAGATTATCAGAAGTGCAAGGCGGCATGCACTCGTTCCTCTAAAGTATGGGAATTCTTTAATTTAAAAGGAAACAATTCCGTGATATATCGTCTTTGCAAAATGGAGATGGCCTTCCATTCTAGCACCACGGCAATGCACCAGCACCTTAGGAGGCGCCACCCGGGAGCAGCTGCAGATGACAGAGCACCGTACGGTTTTTTTTTCAACTCCCCACTTTGCACTCGATGTTGGAGTAGGCTATAATACGTTGTCGACACCTAAAGTTTTCGCTTATAGCTATTAATAATGCGCTTATAGCTATGAACGTCGTGAAAAATACATAGACGACACTGACAATGCGCTGACAGACAGGACCAAGCAGGTAACATTTAATAAAGTCTCAACTTTCAAATTTGGTCATTCAAAGAAAATTAAACCATAAATAGGCCTACTATTTTGTGGCTCTTTAATGTGTCGTGACAGATTGCCTCAGTTAAAGCTGCTCGTGAACCGATCATCTTTTCCTTGGTTAATTTATAGCATCAAATAGGCTAAACATGAATCAGAAGGACTGTTGTTTTAACCGCGGAAAGATGTCAGTACAGTAGCCTACAATCCATTATTCAAATCCACCGACGTTAATCTTGTCTCTCCTGACTACTTTGTCGGACAAAAATGGCGTATTATGATTGATTGATCAGATCGCCAGTCAATCAAACTCCCGGCAAATGTTTTTTTTTTTTTTACATTTAATACACCCCCACCCCCGATGAAACCGCTATTACCGGTGTTGTCACAAGTCGATTAATCGAATCGAAATCGAATCGGACTGAAAAAATAATCGCTAGATTAATCGTTTAAAAAATAATCGTTTATCCCAGCCCTAATCATGATAGATCTAAGATCCCTCTGATCTGCTCTTCCCAATACATTTTCTTCAATGGTATTGGTCCACAATTTGACATATGTAGCACTTGATGAATTAGTTGTTTGAAGCTGATTTGCAATAAGTTATGTGCTGTATCTGTTCTTTTGCATCCCAGATGATTCAGGGAGGAGAGAGGATGTTGAGGATAGTACTAGAGTGGAAGATTTAGGAACTGTAGAAACGGTCTCAGCCAGAGCAAAACTCAAAGAATACCCTCTCCCCAGCTTTGGACTACAGGGAAGTAGTTGCTAGTGTGAAAATAAAATTGTCTGGGCTGTCCCCGGATGTCCTTCAATGCTGGAAACGCCTCTGCATCTGATGATAAATTACAATTTAAAAGTGGATTGTTTTGTGCATATTTTTCCATCGCTAGCAGATGAGTGAGGTCTAACACAACACAAATCCAGTTTAAGCCCTATAGTCTAATAGGGGCCCTGTGCCTATCTCTGGGTTCCTGGCTTAGAAAAAGATATGCACTAAAACCGATTGTGTGTAGTATAGCTTAATTTTGCGCCGATTTTTTCAATTGTTTATGTTGCCCCCCAAACAAGCCAAATGCCCCCCAAACATGATATCCTGGTAACCCCTCTGGTAGGAGCCTGATGAAATGAATCTGTAAAGAAGACCCAACTTATTCACACTGGCAGAATATTTCAATTTAGCCATATAAAAAGTAGGTGTTAATATTATCATTTTCATCTGCATCCCAACCTCAAAATCAATGATGTTAAATGCATTGAAAAGCACATGTAATTTAACAGGT
This sequence comes from Xyrauchen texanus, assembly GCF_025860055.1. Lineage (NCBI taxonomy): Eukaryota > Metazoa > Chordata > Actinopteri > Cypriniformes > Catostomidae > Xyrauchen > Xyrauchen texanus. The sequence continues at coordinate 1,106,412 of NC_068305.1, forward strand.
GCTGGTGCTACATTTTGAAAGGGCAAAAATAAACTATGATGTTGTCCAGGCTGAAATTTAGTTTGACACCCCTGTTTTAATCTATTTTGACCAAATCTCATTGGGTCCGGCTTGTGGACGCGTGCACAACAGCACCTCTGCTGAAAAAAGTCCTAGGGGAAACACTGTACTACGTATATAGCCTAATGTCTGCGAGTCATGTAATAAACTGAAGTGGTGTCTCCGGGTAATGTTTATCCCCAGTGACGAGTTACTATGCCAATGTATGCGCTAGGGGTGGGCGATATCTCGATATTTAAAATATATCGAGATATTTTTTAAACACGATATGAATTTTGACATATCGTATATATCGATATATTGTTTATATTCAATTCTGATTTCGCCACTTTGCTCATTTGCTTTCTCTGTGCTGTGCTCGCTCCCGCCTCCGCTCGCCCCCGCCTCCTTGCTTTTGCTCCCCCTCCCTTCGCGTGTTGTCTCATTCAACATGGCGTCGCCCGCAACCAGCCCGGAGGCAGAACTTGTCTCAAAAAAAAGGACAACTGGCTCCATTATATGGAGATACTTCGGTTTTAAGGCGTCGGATGAACAGCAGACAGATGTCTACTGCCGTGAATGCCGAAAGTTGGTGCCAACCAAAGCTTCTAGCAAACTTGTTTTTTGGCTATTTGTTGATGGCTACAACAGAGTTAATGCAAAGATGAGCTTGAGTTGTTTTATTTTTAAATGAAAAGGCCATATGTATTATTTGTTTTAATTTACAGTTAAATTATTATTATTTATGTAATCAGGGATTTTTTTTTCTTGAACGTCGTAGAAGCACTTTGTTCTTATATATGCACTGCCTACCTTGAGTTGAGTTGTTTCATTTTTGAATGAAAAGGCAATATGTATTTCCTTTATTTTACAGTTAAATAATAAGAAGCACTTTGTTCTTACGTGAACTGCCTACCTCTTTGCACTTTAATAAAAAAAGACTGTGGTATTTGGCATATTTGTTTTTGCAGTAGTTTTTGGGGGGTTATTTTTCCTGTAAAGATATCGAGATACATATCGTAAATCGAGATATAGCAAAATATATCGAGATATATTTTTTGCTCCATATCGCCCAGCCCTAGTATGCGCACATGTGGGGTTGTAAACTCCGTTTCACCCTGCCTAGTGAGAAGTCCGTTCTGCCTGACTGCACTAACGCGAGATGAATATGAGTGTTTAGCGCAACTGCGCTTATGAGACTTGAGAACAATAGTCTTTCAGAGCAGAGCAAAAGGGACAGTCATGCTCAATAGATGCTCTGTGTGTGTGTGCAGATATAATCTCTTTGTCTAATACCATTTTTCCCCCTGTCAAGATGGATCTAGCTTATGTGAACAGCTTTATCCTGCTTTTCCTCTCTCAAGCCACATGGAAATGAACGAGTGTGAACGTGACACTCTTCTTTTTTTTTTGTCAGGTCTGTTTTTGTGACTTTCCTTTTAATGCATTACAGTTTACTTGTCTGCCTTTTAGAGCCATTTCACAACAGCACAGACACAATCAGCTTTTCATTTTACTGGCACATTCCTCCTGTGAACTCTACTGATGTCTTCAGAGGGCTCTCATATCATGGAAAACCGGATTTTTCTTGCTCCTGGAATAATAAGAGTAGGACTGTTGTTAATGTATTTGTAATCAAGTCATTGATTATTTTGACATTAAACGAGTAATCTTAAAAATTATTTCATAACACAATGTATTTCATGCATAATGTTTGTGGGTATAGTGTTTTGAGGTGCTGCTGCACAGCAGAATTGGGGCTATGGTATTTAGACAAATGTCTTTGGCATTGATTTTTAAGACACCTATACAACAACATGATTAATCTCTTGCAAAGAGGTTGGCCAATAATGATGGTCCATTTTTAATATAGAATTATTAAAGGTACAGTTGCAAAAAGTGTGTGTATGTACACTGGCAGCCAAAAGTTTGGAATAATGTTCAGATTTTGCTGTTTCGGAAGGAAATTGGTACTTTTATTCACCAAAGTGGAATTCAGCTGATCACAAAGTTTAGTCAGGACATTACTGATGTAAAATACAGCACCATCACTATTTGAAAAAGTCATTTTTGATCAAATCTAGACATCACTCCAACACCTTATCCTTGAATAATCATGCTAAATTGATCATTTGATACTAGAAAATCACTTGTCATTATATCAAACACAGTTGAAAGTTATTTGCTTCATTAAATGATGCTTAACGTTGTCTTTGTGTTTGGGGCAGTGTGAGTGTGTTTTGGGACCAATACTTCGGTACCTAGTTGGTACTAAAATAAAGATGTTTTATACCAGTTTTTCTGTAGTACCGAGGACCGAATCCATGCGATACCCACACGCTGCCTGATTGACACACGGCTGCTTATTTGGGAAACAAAAATGAATGCAGTTAATCAAATTAAAATCATGATATATCCAAGTGTGATTATTAAACTACTGAAGACTGCAATCTTATTCCACCTGAGCTGTGTGCTTTAAAATGAATGTGTGAAGCCGACTGCTCACAACTCCAAACTGTGTTATGAGATGACACTTATCCAATGTGAAGTGCACAGCACGTGCAAACTATTCGGTGTGTTTATTCATTTAAATAGCAACTACATCAAATACACACACAACCTGATTCGGCTTCACCCAGTTTTCCGGCAAAATAAAAGCTCAATTTCATTGGGCACGTGAAATTGAAGGAAAGTATATGACTATGTTTTAGAAAAATGAAATATTCAATCTACTGATAATAGTAATCAATAATAATTATAAAAATAGTGATAACAATAATATTATTAAAATTATTATTATTTATCAGTGGTAATTATATTTAATCAATATTTCAAGCAAGAGGTCTTTTGAATGTACTGTAAGTTTTCACTTATACTGTGATGCTCTGTTTTGCAAAACTTTATTACACAAAAAGTAACTCTGGTGTTTTAGATTTAAGATGTGATAGAAGCACTTCATTTGATTAAAAGTATTCCAGTGTTATTTTGAAAAGGTATTGTTCCATTTTCATTTGATTAGTCATCTGGTGTTCCTCATGGCTTTGGCTTGTATTTGCTGGGTCACACTTTAAAAGTATAGATGCAGTCCAGTCCATATAGAATCCAGTCCTCTATGGACTTGCATGTGTTTCGTGTCCGAGGACAGTCCACTTCCTCTGGCTTGGCTGGGTGGGAAAGCTATGATGTCATCATGCACACTCCAAATCAGATCTACAGTTACATCCAACCATTCCCAATTCTGAACAGATGGGACCATTCAGCTAGCAAACACACACACACGTGAAACCACAATATGGATGTTGTAATGCAACTTGATTGTCATTTGTAGGTGTAAGAGAGCAGACAGCGCACAGGAGAGCTGTGTGTGTGTGTGTGTTTGGTTTACAGTGATGTCATATTAACATTTTGTCTTCCTCCCTGGACACACTATCCAGTTTCTCTCATTGATTAGACAATGTTCTCAAGATGTCCTCGGAGATCAGGCCAGCTGTTTTACTCAGTCCTAAAAGACAACGCCTCTGTTCCAAAACAATTGTGTTGCTTTGCTGTTTACTACTTACATTAGCAGCATTCTAACCCAAGTGGTTCCTAATAAGGGATTGTTTTGGTATGCCCAGTCCTCTACATAGCAAGTAAATCACTCGCATATACGACAAAATTTCATGCTATGTGACTAAAATATGAATTTCATTAGCCACTGATGAGTAAAAATCCAGATGTTTTACTCATAGCTTGAGTTGTGTGGTGGGGAAGAATAACTTGAGCATTCCAGAAGCTGGTGATTAGGAAGCTGGATTCAGTCTCATCTTTTACAGTGTGTTGTGTATCATGAGTGACCTGAAATTGACCTTATTTGGCTGCAGTGTGTCCGGATCTGTCATGATCACGCCACTTTAGTGACTGACAAATAACACTGCATTTAATAATGTCACCTCTGACTTTGATTAAACATTTCAACAAACTGTTCACATCATTCAAAGCATGACTACAGACCAGTAATGCACCTGTTGGACGTCTGTTAGAAGATACAAGTGTTGCAAAACTGGAGCGCTTGTAAACTTAGTATGCATCATCGGCCCTATGCCCCGAGGGTACATATAAAGTTTGGTTCCAGCGCCACCTTGTGGTCAAAAGTTATAAGAAAGTTAAAAATGCATTTTAATATTTGATTAATTTGGAGTTGTGCAACACAAGCCTGTCTCGTGGAACAAGAGTTTTCACTCTTTTTCCCTGTTTCATTCATCTGAAAACTGTTTGCAAGAATAATTTAGTCTATGAGAATGCTGCAAAATGATCTCCAATCATCTCAGGAGGTGCTGTGAGGTTTAATTTGCTTTATTTCCACTAATCGGTGTGCAGTTAACGTGCATTCCCTGCTGGAAAATCCTTCTTTAGCTGGTAGCGGTGTTTTGGAACATGGTTGACTATATAATCGTATATCGCAATAATTATTTTAAGGCAATTATCAATAAAAATTGTTTTGGCCCAGCCCTAATGCTGAGTATGATGATACCCAATTTGCCATGGTCAGCCTTATTTCCTGTCCGCCATTTTGAATGTTATTGCAAACCTAGTTTTTTAACTACTCTTAGGACGTATGTGCGACTCGCACAGTTTGCCACATATCACCTAGGGACACTCTTGACACTTTTTGATAGACCAAACCGTTCTTGTGAAACACATTGAGAAATGTCATGGCTAGATACCAAAAATGGGTCTAAGGCCGAATCTGGGCAGTGCTTTGGTGTATTGGCATGAAACGTTGTATGTCATTGTTAACACACACTGACAGCATCATATACATTTGGTGACAGTGCCATTGTGCCATTAGTCATAAAAAAGAATAAACTGCATTGTAATATATGCAATTCTGCTTGTGTTTTTTAAGGTGCTTTTTTAAGAAGCGTAATCATACTTCCTTAAATGCCGTTGGTGTGTTTGGCTCTGTAATTGTTGCTTGACATGATATTTTTGCAAGTATTTACAGTGACGTCTAGAACAAGTGCTAAAGCAGTACTGTGTCTTTTAATGCAGCTTTAAGGCAGCATTGCATGAATCACAGAGAAGGCAATCCCATCATGCAGTGCAAGAGACAAACAAAAGTTAATTATAATATACTTTGAAACCAAAAAGTATTGATAAAATACATTAAAATATTTTCTTAAATCCTCACATTGTACTCTATGTGCACCCTCTACAATCCAAGAAAATCACTCGGATGATAATAATGAGGGAACACACACACACACACACACACACACACACACACACACACACACGTAACTCCTGCCACAGAGCTCTGTGACTGAAATACTTTAAAATCTCGGCCACCCTGCTTTTACAAATGTGCATATTGTAAAACTCATGAATAATTCATTACTCTACCAGAGTACAGTGTATTCAGGGATGTATCCAGTTTATTTAAACCTCCCAAATGAGGGTAATTTGTTCCACCCCACCGGGCGGTATCAAACCCATTAACTTTCTGTGTGTGTGTGTGTGTGTGTGTGTGTCTCTGTGTGTTCAGCGCTTTCCTCTCACTTTGACCTTCTTTTATTGCTGCTGAGCTGACATGACACAAACTGCATGCGCAATCAGGAACTGCCCGTCTCCACGGCAACCTCCAGCACTCGAGACTAGATGGGGCAACGGGTGAATAAAATGAAAGGGAAACGTGTATCTCTGTTCTCTCTTAAACTTGTACGAGTCCTAAAGCTAATGAAAAATGTATGACTTTTAAAGATGCTGCAGCCATTAGAGCAACAGGTCACATGATGCTGTTATGGTAAAATAGCCCTATAGTCGCTGGCCGGAGTGGATCGTTTAATTTTAGCTGCTTTTATTTTCACTTCATGGTCAAGTTAACCTGCTCTAGTTTCCAGGTGAAGCCAGAGTTCAACTTTTATTTCTGCTTTTCTTTTTGGAAGCATTTTGGAGGCAACAATTTACGTTCTTGAAGCTTTTGGGTGATAAAATATAGTGCTTTGAAAAAGTATTTGCCCCCATTCTATTTTCTTCTGTTTGTGTGTAAATCTTAGGGCTGCCCCCGACCAAAGATTTTCCTAATCGACTAGTAGTCATTAGTTTAAGCCATTAGTTGACTAGTCTCACGTTTATGATATTAATTTTAATTTCTTGAATATAGATTTTGGGGGGCATCAGAAAATGGTTCCAGGGTTGAGTGTTATAAGTAAAATTGCTAACACTGTTCTACATTGCAGAGAAATACCAAACCATGATAATGAGCCTTAAAAATGTAAATTTTACAAGCATTAAGCGAGCCGCAGCGACACCGGCAAAAGTGGTAATGACCCTGAATGTGTCCGAATCACTCTTTGTTTCTGCCTTCCAATTTCTTTTGTTGTTACAAGAATAGTATCATCTATGAGGTCATTTGCAGCACTCTTTGAGTTCAGTTCACTTTATTTCCACAGAGCAGTTTATTGTGAACGCAACTCTGCAGCCTGTAAAATAATACAATCTATATCAAATAATATAAAAACATGTTCACCTCGAACAATGATTTATATTTCAGTGATTATCATCATCATTATAATTATTATTTTTACATTTATAATTGTTTTTATGTCTTCATTTATGCAAGTAATTTTCCTCCTGCAGGTTTAGACGTATTCTTGCCTGATGGTAAATGGAATGGTGGTTATAAATATATATATAATTATTTTATCTCTTTATTATTTGTTTATTTGCCGTTTCGTTTGGAGTGCAATTTGAATTTAGAAATGTATTTGAAGTTTTTAATTTTTTTAAATAAATTATTGAATTTTAAATGTAAAATCAGTAAAGCAAGAATATTCACTGATCCCTCATCCCGGAGGTTTGCGGATGTATTTGGATATTGCGATTATATAACGTGAAGGAGGGAACAGAATGAATTCATTTACACACAATGTATTTTCCTGGATAAGGAATTTCCTGCATGGATGAAGCAGGTTGGTTGCCAGAGAGATGTTCATAACTGTTGTAAAACCATCTTTCAAAAAGTTGAACAACACTTTTTAATTGCACTTATTTTTTTTCAGTTTCATTTGAATTTTTAGTTTAAATATATCAAAAATAATGTTCAAAGTTTGAAATCAAGATGTCTTGCTTTATTTTGTAGGCTTAACCCTTACCCTGCTTAATGAAAATACCCCATAGTACCACCTAGCGTCCAACCAGTGCTAATACCGGTGGGTTTTTTTTTGACCAATCACATGTAACCATCCCTTTACATCTGGTGGCAGGGCTGGAGAAGGGGAGTCTCAAGGTCCAGACTACAAACAGGAATCTCCAGGAACACATGGGCAGACTGACCGACCGTCATGACTGGAACATCCACATGTATCTATGACAGTTCACAACGAACTGGCACAGAACAGAAAACACAAGGAGATTAAATGGGGAATGAAACGAAACTAATAACTAGGAGATCACATGGCAAACAATTGTGATGGAAGCCATGTGCTCACATTAAAAATAAATGATAGAAGAACACATGGTGAACAAACACAATCATAAGTCATGTGCTCAAAACAAACACAGAACATGGATGTCAGGATCCCATCACCAACCAATAAACATGCCTGACCAAGGTGACGGCATCCTGACAATTTTGTGTGAGATTTTTTTGGAATCCAATAATAGTTACAATTAAGAAATTTTATATGAAAATATATTTTTGCATAAATAATAATGATGATTATTATAAAACAGTAGCATATATGTGTACTAATTAAATGCACTGATATCCACCTGGTCTTATGATGCGACCGTGGCAACATTTCTGCAAAATTAATTGCACGCTTCATTACATGTCCGCTTCTGATTTGTGTCCCTGTGAAATGTCCAGCGAGGGGCACCAAAAGCGAGTGAAATTGTGTTTAATCAGACTTTTTAAAGTGAAAATTAGATGGAGATCTTAATGAGTAAAATCTTCCTCCCTAACATAAAACTTTATACTAAATCTAACCAATAGTAATCTAAAATTGTTGCATCTTTTTCACCTCCTCTTTGTTGTCAACGAGATTAACACTGGTTTCATGTTTTGCTCCTGGTGAATCTGCTTCTTTCACAAGATCATTGTTCCCTTTTTGTCGTGGTTGGCATTTTTGTCATTCTCCCAAATATCACGTTGTTGTGACGCTGAGTGTGTGTGATGGAAAGCATGTTGTTTATGAGAGGCCACAATGAATGTGTGTGTGTTCCCAGAGCTATTAAAGAGCTTGAGGTTTGACCCAGTCACAGAAACCAATGCTGAAGTGATACACACACACACACACACTTGGGCTTTTTGGGCTTTTGTTATATTTATGAAGCAATGTCTATGATGAGATATTGCCTCTCAACTCGATTTGTACCAGTCTTGGGAGGGCCGAAATGTACATGCTCACTTTATTACACATTGATGAATGACTTTATTAAATGCGGTGCATGCAATTTTTTTTCTCTGACTCAGAGACAACTGGAATTAAAACAGTCATATGTTGATTGGCATTATGAAAACATCTGTTTGTTTGAGCATCCTGACCAGCCAGACACGGCAACACTGGCTCAACCAATGGGGTGAGTTTGGGGGCAGAACCATCTGGTTGTTCGGGCAATGGGAGATATTCAGAAAAGCTATTAAAAATATCTTTAGCACTCTTTTTGTGTTTGTATGTGTAGAGACTAGTGATGGGCATTTTTGAGTAATTTTGTAGTCAAGTACCCGATTACTTGTAACTTAAAATGCATGTTGAAAATTTAAATGTATTTTTTGTTTTATTCACAAACGTTACCAAGAGTGGTTTAAAAATAACATGACATCAAAAATGAAATGAACTATATACATGAATAAAAATGGAAAACAAAAATAACAGAAAAAATATTTGTTCTCACATAGAAACTATAACTGACGGCATGAGTGCAATGCACTGATTTAAACTCTATCATTTCAGATGTTATTATTCAGAAAAACAAGTGGGGAAAGTTATCTTTATAAAATGCACTCTGCTGGTGTTCGGAGATTTAACACATTCTGGTCTGATCATCTTCAGGGTTTGCATTATCTTTCCACCAATAAAAGCAGATTCTCGTCTGTTGTTTGCATGACTCCAACACAGAGTTCTGCACGGGCCTTAACATGAAACCCATACACGAGACTGTACTTTTGCAATTGGCCTTATTGTATGTAAGCATATAGGCAGCCTATGTAACAGTATTGAAACAGTAAACATACAGTTTTTCTTTACCGTTTATGCACTGAAACTTTGCTTGGTGCAGAAAAATCTGGAATAGTGTTGTCAAAAATACGGGTACTTCAGTACCAAGTTGTAAATAAAAAAGTACCAGTGTTTCCGCAGTACCGGTAGTACCGAGCACTGACTCAATCTGGTACCAGCGCGCAGTATGACTGACACACGACTAAAATGAGCATTCTGAGCATGTGCTCAGTTACTCCTTGTTCACTGAAATGGACAATTAATACAATTAAAATCGTCCTAGTGTGATTTATTAAACCTCTAAAGGCTGCAATCTTACTGAGGACGAGCTGCATACTTAAAATAAATCTGACTGCACGTCTACTGGAAACTCCACAGACATTGAGAATCAAACATGTTGTACGAGATGACAGAGCAGAGCACTAATCTACTGTGAACCATGCAGCACATGTAAACTATATATTTATATAAGTAAATCACAGCATTTGCACTTTAATCTCAATTCAATTTTATTTAAACAGCATTTAAAACAACAGAGTTGACCAAAGTGCGTCACATTAATACAATTTAAAACATAACGTTTAAAAATTACCATATACGCACATGCCAGTCATCTAAAACACAAACACTCCAAAACTGTGTCCTATATTTCATTTGTCAGAATGAAAGGAGAGAGTAAAGAAATTCGATGTCTGTCGCCCCCTCTGTGCAGTGATATGTGTGTGTGTGATCAGAAACACACTGATTTGACAGAGGACAAGAACACGGTAGGACTTCTCTTCTTTAACTGCTGTCAGGTTCAATTACTTTATTTTAATGAGTCTCACAGCAGTTTCTCTTTATTGAGGTCACATGATTCTGGCTTTCTATGATTAAATTGACTCAACATGGGCTGAAATTTAACACAATTATTGCTGTGCCTCAGCCTGACTGTGCACAGAGAAAGATGCAGATAGTTCTAGGTTGCTGAACTATTAGCGCAAAATATTTTTTTTTGTTTGTGTGTGTGTGTGTGGGGGTGGTGTTCTCCCCTTTTCTCCCCAATTTGGTATGCCCAATTACCAATGCACACTAAGTCCTCTTGGTGGCATAGTGACTAACCTCAATCCGGGTGGCGGTGGACGAATCTCAGTTGCCTCGCGTGTCTGAGACGGTCAATCCACACATCTTATCACGTGACTTCTTGAGCGCGTTACCATGGAGATATAGCACGTGTGCTTCACGTTACTCTCCGCGGCATCCACGCACAACTCACCACACACTCCACCGAGAATGAACCACATTATAGCGACCATGAGGAGGTTACCCCATGTGACTCTACCCTCCCTAGCAACTGGCCCAATTTGGTTGCTTAGGAGTCCTGGCTGGAGTCACTCAGAACGCCCTGGATTCAAACTCACGACTCCAGGTGTGATAGTCAGCGACTTTACTTGCTGAGATACCCAGGGCCCCAAATAGTTGTTTTTATCAAGGAATAGCATTTATTTAAACTGCATTGCATTTTGGCACAGTAATGTAATGTCTGTATCCCAAGCAGGTGCAGGTCTGTCCACACTGACAGTGAAAATGCCATGCGACCCAACACAATCACAGCCGATAAGAACATGTTAGATGTTTAATATGCAGTTATGGGAATGCATTCAATCAAAAACCTTATTTTAAAGTTTTATTTCTAGAGTTTGGAAAGTACTGTATGTTCACCTGCTAAACAAACTGACATTAACCTGCATAATACAAAGATCTTGTGCACATTTTTTGTGTTCTTCTCAGGCAGGGAAAAGCCGCACTCTCTTCAGATTCAGTATTTCAGTCCGTGTTTGTTCTGAAAACTGCTGGAATCTTTGAAATCACATTCCTGCTTCAGAATTCCTGTGGAATGCCGAGTGGAAACCAAATAATACCCTTCACACACAGACACGCCATCACTGAGTGCACGTTTGCACCCTTTACATTCAAATAAATCTTTCACGTCTTTTTGCATGCTGAATTGTGATTGACTGAGAAATGTTGATATAACGTTTTCTAGCCATCTTTCCACTGTACTGCGACTGTTGATTCTTGAATGCAGACAGCAGAAAGTAAGAACATTTCATTTACATAGAACCAAGACCGAAAGGATTAAAGAAAAACTACCTTCATACCATGTGACCTACATTTGGTTTTCAACCATTGGAAATGTCTACAATTTAACAATTTACTGATAGAGCCACGTGAGCCGCATATCTCTGGGATTTAACCATACAGGGCTTTAAAAATAAAAATAAAAAAAGGACATTTTGAGATATCTGTAATACTTGAGGAGTTATAGGCACTCAACCTTTATGTAGACTCACACCATTGGCATATAATGCATCAAGGGGTGTTGAAGTCCATTCATTTTAGTAATGTACCTACCTACCTCTGTGTAAAAATAGAATAATGCTTAGGACACCTTTCTAAGGGTATTTTTTTAACCCAAATTCATTGGCGAAAATTGTCATTTTTGACCCCCTCAACAAAACAATAGCTGCCACATTAATTCAGCATGATATAGGTGTTTGTTAGTGAACAATAAATGCCCATCCCTAATGTGTTTTGTGGTTTGATTAGCAGCACATTGTCGTGGCGTTATGGAGCAGGTCTGTTAATAGAGTTGTCTTGCGCTCCTCTAGGCTTTAGTAAATCCCCAAACACGCACACATGATGAAATGCTTCAAATGTTATTCATAAAGTCATCTTGCATTAGATGCTTGTTAGTAGTTGGCTGGTACTAGTGCTACACCTGATGTGAGCAGGGATTACACACAGGTACAGCAGAAGGTGAATAATACAATCTCACACACACCTTTCCTTAATTCTGTCATATTCCAAACCTGTGTCGTACAGGTTTGAAATATTAAGGAGAAGTGTGTGAGATTCCTTGCATCTTAAAAGGAGATATTAGGCAGAATGTTCATGCTGCTCTTGCACATAAAATGAAAGTGAATGGGTACCATAGCTTTTAATAAAGATATTCAGTGAATAACAATTTAAATGTATAACAGATTGTATTAGATTTGCACTACGTGTGTGTATGTGGGTATGTATGAAAGTGACTGTATGTACGTATATGTATAATTATTTATTTTGTGTTCTTTTTTTGTTTTTAATTACCTATGTCTTGCTGCTGTTTTTGGTATTGTTTTTGTTGTTGTTGACTGGAAGCTCCTGTCACCAAGACAAATTCCTTGTATGTGTAAGCATACTTGGCAATAAAGCTCATTCTGATTCTGAAATTCTACTCTACAAAGGTACCGTATGGCTACAGGAAACTTGTAATAATGCACATGTATTTCTTTTATGACCTTTTATGGTGCTTTTGTCCTTTTTTGGAGCTAGACAGCACTGGGTCCCCGTCCAATTTCATTTTGTGGAAAAGAACAGCTCATACACTCAGCTAAATATCTCTTTTTGTGCTCCACAGAGGAAAGAAAGTCATACAAGTTTGGAAGAACAGGAGTGAGTAAATGATGACAGAATTTTCCTTTTTGGGGGTATATTCTTCCTTTTAAAGATGGTCTGCTATTGCTGTCAGAAATGTTGTCAACCAAACCCATCTGTCCCATCATGCCAGCCGTGTGTGTGTTTGAGGTTTAGAGACAGACAGACCGGCTGTATTGTGTGGCCCCGGGATCCTGATTGGTTCTGACAGCTCATGTTGATTTTCATCTGCAAGCGTTGCAGTTTAGGGATTAGTGTGTTAGGACACACACACACACACACACACACACACACATATGGTCTGGTCCTCATTCTAGACCATTCGCTCAGTTCCTTGCATGAAGAAAGACTTTTGAGGCTTTCTAAAGGAGGAAGTCATCTTACCTGCTCAGAGGAAGTGAGTTAAGTTCATTGTGACTGCAGCAGTAACTGTCCTGATGTAACTTAAAGAGTTAAAGATGTGTAATGAGCGGAAGAGAGAATTTAATGTTGTTTCATGGTTAGGAAGGTTAGTGATGCAGATTTCACCATTTCATTCTGATGCATCTGAAGGGTTTATGTCAGGCATAATGCCAATTTATTTTACATGTGAAAATAATTTCTCGTCTAATGCTGTTAATTATACAGGGGACTTTAACCAGATGCATTACAGAAATATACTTTTTACACATGTTATTTTTAGAGGTAGACCGATATAAAATATATGCCGATAATTGCTGATAATTATTTATTTTTTTATTTCTCAGTGTTCTTCAATCTTTCATCATTGACAAATTCATCCATATTTTCATCCTCATTTCAATATATATATATATTTTTTCCATTTACATGATCAAGTGTTTTACATTTAAGCGGGGGCATAAAAAAAACCCCAATGCGACTAGATGGAAACATCAGCACACACATCATGTCTCCAACTTCATATCTTGTGAATAATTTAAATATAAAGCCAAGACTCCCATAATTCAAAATTAGAGTCCACTGTGAATTCCGGGAATGTTTATAGCGAAGATTCATGTTATGCATCAGATCTATTTTTTTTCTTCTGATTATTATTGGGATTTTGCTTGAACAATCAACTACATCAGGGATTTTATTCATCGTGGACTCTTGTAGCGTCTGTCTGTGCCTGTCATAGTATGCAAAGACTAAGAATTGTTTTGTTAATTTCTAGAAATCTGTTTTAAAAATCATCGTCCGATTAATCAGTTATTATCCTTTTCCATCAGCTTTAGTTATTGGTATCAGCAAAATCCACTTTGGGTCAACTAGGGGTGTAAAATATGACATTTTCACTGATAACATCACAATAAATAACATGGGATTGAGGTGCATTGATAATATTATTAACAGTTTAATATTTGGTTATGAAATATGTCTGAAACACACACAGATAAATATTTCATTTATAACCAATTCTTGAACTTTATTTTGGATTTCTTCAACTTTAATCCTTTATCTTTTGATCTTGAACATCAGGACTCTCTTAATCCGACAAGGTAAAAAAAAATCACAAACGGGTAAAACAATAATAACACTTTTTTATAATATGTGCAGTAGCCAGATGATTATAATGAAAATAAATATTTTGTTATTGTTATTTTATGAAATTGAATTGTAATGATTATTGCCCAGATTAACACTTCAGATATGCATTTGTATGTATTCAGTAATTTGTTGCATTTAATTCTAAACAATACCTACTGAAAATATATTATTCATGTGCAGTTTATTTATTGGCATTTTGTCCAATACTGTCAGTTTCCTGCACACCAGAAGCCATGCACTTGGTAAACCCTATTTTACAAGTAAAACATATAATTAGTAGTATCAAACACATTGCTGGCCTACTGTTGCGCTGCACTAGGGCAGATGAACAAACAGTTGGCACATCGCAAAGTTCAATGAGTGCCTGAAACTGTTTCCTGCATTTGTGAATGTGCATATCCACTTTCATTCATCTCCACAGAGATGGTGCTTAAGGTTTGAGCCGATTGTGCTTTTTTGTGACAAACTTTACAGACTGGGTAACCATCAATGTTGATTGTGCCTCGGGGTGTTTAACATACCCAAAGTAATCCCAGACAGCGGACTTGGTTCGGACTCGGACATGGCTGTGATGCGCTCATGATGCGCTGTGCTCGCCACACCTGCACGTCACCTTTTGATTTGAGTGACAGTCGAATGTAACGTGAGGAAGGTGCAATTGAAAGATTGATAATTGGTAGTACCACCAATGAGAGGATTTCAATGGTATGATAACCGTCTGTTTTAAAACCAAAGTATATTGTGAAACCTTGAAACCGCTACATCCCTACTGTCAACCTCTAGTTATTATATAACTGGCTGGGTGATGTGACGATATATATCGTGTGGACGATATAAAGTGTCAATCGACAGAGATTTTGCTATATCCTTAAGGATATATTGCGATATTTAATGGTATATATCAGTGGGCACGCTTGACGTGAAACTGAAACAAGTGGCTGCATCTTTGCAATTCCGATTTTGAGGGCCGGTTGTGAGCGCTCTACTGCGGAGGATGCAGAAGTCAGCCGTGATCTCACCTTTTAACATGCCGAGGTGTGCTTGACTACACCGCACATATGTACATCTCCATCATCTGATGACATTTTGCAGATGTGATGAAAAGAAAAGTTGAGAAAATGAAGAGGAGCTTGTTATTAAAACAGGTGTGACATCTGGTTCACAAAAGAGGACACATATTAGAAAAAATGAATGTGATGATTATCACTTGTGGTATTTGCATATGTTTTGTTACATGTTTAATGTTAACATGCACAGTTTGTGCAATTTTCATTTATATTTTGAATTCTTTACGGGAGTTCGAAACATCTGTGTTTTCAGTAACATGATGGACTGATTGTGTTTTATTCCACACACACATCTGATGTTACAAATCACACACTCCTGTCCTCACTAAATGTGTCAAGTATTCAAGTCATAACTCTCTCAGATCTCACATCATAACATGTGTGTTTGAGGACGCACCACATGATGTCATTCTGTTTCCTCCTGCACGCTGTCCCACATGTTTTTCTCCTTGTTTTATGTAATACTTTCATCATTGGTTTTCCCCTGGCTAATGGTCAACTGCTCTCCTCTCTCTCTCTCTCTCTCTCTCTCTCTCTCCTTTGTTTCTATCCTGCTCTGTTGGCATGATTGTTTTTTTACATGCAATATTTCCAATGGATCTTATTTATATATAATACATAAAGGCCGTCACTTACAATTTTTTTTATTATTTTTTAATCGCGTAATCTTTCATTATTTCTTGATTAAAAAGCCACATTTTATTTCCTGTATTTTATTATAATTATCGTTCCTCCAGTGAAGTGTTAAGCCCCGTTCATGCAGCCAGCGACACAGTGACATGATGTCATTCATTTTCAATGAGAGCACAGCAACTTCTGCTGACACGAGCGAGAGAGACCGTTGGCTACATGATGTGGGAGTCATGGGGAGATGGACCCAAATGCCTGTCTCAGTATTTTTAGGCTGAATGGCGATATACGATATAAAGTAGAATAAATGTTCAGTTGTAAGTCAAAGACACATGTGAGGTGATAAATGAAGCTTACAACACATTTTGTTTCGGGGCAGAAGACTTCACGGGCAGCGGAGGCTTCATGGGTTGCAGCAGCAGCACAAAGTTTAACACATACTGCAGTTTATGATGCTTTTCACTTTTGAAATTGGTCATTCACTTGTCAGAGTAAAAATATACTTGTCCAGAGAGAAAAAAGGACATGTTGTTACATGCTCAAGTAACATGTCAGAGCTTCTGTTGTAAGTTTTCTAAAGTTATGACATGGCCAACCGAATAATATTATACCTATGCAATCAACTAGATTCTCTGGGACAGAAATGTAAACTGTGCTGTGTAGAGGAGGTTATTTTATGCTACATGAACACACAGTAGTCAAATAAAGGAAAACCTCCATCACATCATATACAGCAGTGGTGCTCACACTTCTATGACATCTACCTCATTATAATATATTCTAATAAATCGAATCATTTTAATAAATAAAAAAATGTGGTGTAACTTCTGCTCCACATGTCTCGTGTTGGTGGTTGATCAAACATAAACAAGTTTTTGTTTAAGAGTCAATGTTGTTGTTTCTGGCTGGATGGGTTGCTCAAAACAAACAGGAATGTTTATAGTGCCACAGAGATACCGGGATTAAATCTTTGTAGAAAATGAACATTCAAATGGCTTACTTGTAGTTGACTCTGCATCTTAAGCTGAGATAGGAGAAAGTATTTTAACATTTGAAATACCTACCCCTTGGAGGTCTGGGTATCTCCGCGAGTATTGACGCTGACTATCACACCCGGAGTCATGCACTCAAAAAAAAAATTTGTTGAACGAACGTAATTAAATTAAGGAAAGGTTTTCCACGAAATTTAGTTACATTGTTCCAACAAGATCTAATTTGTTTGATATGATTTGTTGTAATCTTGTTGTATGAACTTGAATTCATTTAGTCAAGACTTCTAAATAAAACTGTGTCATTCCTACTAGATTAAGTTTCGCCATCCCTAATAGAGAAAATCTTTTCAGGTTAACTATGTCTAATTTTGCCATGCCTACTCTAAAAAATAATGCCCTGTTAACTACATTTAATTGTCTCATGTCTAATATATCTAACAAAGCCATGTCAACAACATACATTTTTGTCCTGCCTACTAGATAAAACATTAATAAACATTACATTATAATAAACATTATAATTTTAGCTAACTTGACTCTAGTTACTTCCAATGAAAGTGAAATACTAATGTTCAATTAAATTAAAACCACTTTTTACATAGTAACAATAAATATTACTTGTCTACGTGAGGTTAGTCTACTATGAAGAAAGTCAATATGTTTTGCAAACAAGGCACTAGAATCGTTCACTAAGTTAAAAAATGACAATGTAAATAAAACATGCATGAGCACACAAGAGAATATAACAGCATTTCCTTTTGTTTATTACTGTAAATATTAACAATTAAAACAGTAGCAATTAAATGAGTGAGACTTGATGACCTCTGCTCACAGTGCAAAAATGTCAAACAAGAACATGAGTATGCTAAAGAATATAATCCAGCATTTTCTTGTTTATTACTGTAAACATGAGATAGCAAGCAATTAAATGAGTGATAGAGACTTGAAAACCTCTGCTCACAGTGCAAAAAATGCCAATGCAACAAGAACACGATGCTAAAGAATGTAATCCAGCATTTCCTTTTGTTCCTAACTCTAAACACAAGACTGCCAGTTACATGAGTGAACAAGAAGAAACAAAAATCACAGTGCTCTGCTTATAGTGCAAAAACGCCAATGCGTCTCCTAAACCAGCATTTCCATTTGTTCATATGGTTACATGAGAATGTCAATTAAATGAATTTAAATCCAATAGAGAAACTTAAAATCTGCTCAGAAAATGTTCAATGAAACATGAGCAATTACAAATTTAGAAAAATAAAATACTTCTGCTCAGAAAAATTTAAACATTCACATATAACTTAACCATGAACACAAAAGGTAAACATCTAAGTGAAGAGTTTTGTCTTCAGCGCCTGTGCTTTTCCAGACAACTTATTGGAGTCTAGCTCCAGGATTACCTTCTGGAGCACTTCAAATGTATAACGGAGCTCTTTTGGGTAGGTAAGATTTAAAGAGTAAATCAGTCCAAGTAGCATGGCTGTAGCCATTGCTACATTACCTAAACAAGAGAGTACCTCCACACCTTCCAGCACAATGCCGACATCTTCAGGGTCTTCTGTTGCCTCTGCAAATTCATGCTTTACCACATAGATTCCCATTACTGTCTTCTTGATGTCCGCCTCTGCGCTCTCAAAGTTAACATCCTTCGGGAATAAAAAATAAATACAATTAAATTATATAACATGTAAAAAAATGAAGACTTCCAGAAAATATGCTGTATACAGTATGTGACTCATATTCTAATTGGCCAATCTGTCTTGTAAAATAATCAAATGCACAGGCATTAAAGGGATAGTTCACCAAAAAATAAATTCTGTCATTAATTCCTCTCCCTCATGTCATTCCAAACACGCCTTTCAATCATCTTCAGAACACAAATTAATATTTTTTTGATGAAACCAAAGGATCTCTGAACCATCAATATACAGCAACATGATTGCAACTTTCAAGGCCCAAAGGTAGTAAAGACACAATAGTCCATGTGACGACAGTAGTTCAATCAAAATGTTATGAAGCGACAAGAATACATTTTGTGTGCAAAAAACCCCAAATAATGACTTTATTCAACAATTTCTTCTAATCTGTGTCAGTCTCCTACACTGTGGATGTAGTAAATACACTGCAGCGCTTCCAGGTTCTACATCAGAACTCCACCTCATTATTGGCTAGCTCCTTCGTCAGAATCACACACAGGCGCCATGGTGCTCACGGGAACAGCATCACCCAATGGTGAGCCGGCGTTCTGCCGTAGAACCTGGGCTGCAGTGTATTTACTACTTACCTTAACTCTCCCTACCAGCTTTTTAAAGGACAAGTTCGGTAGTTTACACTTAAAGCCCTGTTTTAAGATCGTTTCTGATGAAATAGAACGGTTAAGATTGAAATTTGGACAGATGCTGCTGTCCCGAGAATTTTCGGTTTCTGTGGTAGCACCCCCCCACCTCCACAATGGTTGCATAGGTGCACTGGAACAATCCTTCATAAAACGCATTAAACTTTAGTTTACAAAGACGTGAAACTCACCGAGTGGTCTGGGGTGTTCACTGATAAGCTCACACAAAAATCGCTGCAAAAGATGCTTTCCAACAGGTTTTATCGTAGTTTTTGTCCAACTCCATTGGACTTGTGTTGGATGTTCTGAGGTACGGTATTACTCCGCCGCCGGAGTGTCTATTATTCAAACTCTCAATGGAAGAATGTACGGGTGTGAGGCGTTTGGAAAAATAGGTCCACAGTTTTACAACGAATGGTAAAACACCTGTTGGAAAGCATCTTTTGCAGCGATTTTTGTGTGAGCATATCAGTGAACACCCCAGACCACACGGTGAGTTTCACGTCTTTGTAAACTAAAGTTTAATGCGTTTTATGAATGATTCAATCAGTGCACCTATGCAACCATTGTGGAGGTGGGGGGGTGCTACCACAGAAAGCGAAAATTCTCGGCCCAGCAGCATCTGTCCAAATTTCAATGTAAACCGTTCTATTTCATCAGAAATGATCTTAAAACAGGGCTTTAAGTGTAAAATACCGAACTTGTCCTTTAAATAAAGTTGCCAGCCAGTGTTTTTTATAATTTTCACAAAACTTTAATGGTCTCCAAAATATTTTGTTGTATGCATTTCTGGATAAAATATTTATCAAAAGAAAGAGGCTCTGCTTTTAAACAAACCAAACCGTTTTAGGCTCTGTTCACGTTGCGTCTTTTGCACATTCAAGTTCGTTATTAGTGATTATTTGTTTTTGATGAAAGAGAACTCCAACTCACCAAATACTCCTTCACCAGATTATGTGGATCTTCATTCAGGTAGATGCATAGCCCCTTGAGAATGCACTCTCGCTTGGTCTCTATGGTGCCATTCTGAGAATACAGACATAATGATACATTTTATTAAAGATTTGTTTAGTGTTGGTTATGTACATTTAATTTACATAACACCCTCCTATACAATACACATCAGCCCTTATGCACTACAGAGCATTACAAAAATAGCTTGTTGTAGAAGAAAGCAATTTAGTAAAACAAACAAATAAAAACAATATAACCTGAGACATTGGCACCATCACATCCTGAATCCTTTTCTTGACTACTCCACCCCTTTTGGTAAACACCTTTAGCAGATCATCAGAAAACCGATCCAGTTGTGACAGGAACTTGGATTGTAAAGGAACGGTTGTGATGCGACGAAATTCAGCATTTATCTAAACACATAAGTTAGAGAGGTCTTGTTTATGGGCAATTCAACATAGACTACAGGACAGCTCTGATAGAAAGGAAACGTCAAATCACTTACCTCGCGCACTTGAAAAAGAGCAGGCCATCTGCTTTTGAAGGCTGTGACTAAAGGGGAATCATGGACAATCTCATGCCTTCTGTAAGCGAAAGTCATGTCCATCATCTTCCTCACGGTTTCATCATTGTTTTTTTTCTTCAGTTCAGCAAGAAGATCCACCCTCATCTTTTCCTGGCTTTCTGCTGTTTCACCTGCAGGAAATCCTGGACAGTAGTTCACTTCTGCCTTCTTAGGCTTTTTTATCCCATAGGCAGGGCTGGACGTTCCTTCTGGTTTGTGCTTAAGGGCATTTACTGTAACTTCAGGGCATCCCAGGCTTCTCAATCTGCTCCTGTAGTTTGCAAGTTTATACTTTAAACTCATCTTCCATCCACTGTAGCCGCTGACAGAACCTTGCTCTTTAAGGCATGGATGTTTGGCTACCAATGCTTCTGCCACATCACTGAACTCGCTGTCAGATGGATATGCCTTGTAGTTAATTATTTCCTCTGCCAAAGCATCAAGGATACCTGACTTGAGTTTGGGGTCAGGAATGCAAAATTTGCCATCAGTCCTGAATGCTGAGTTGCCCTGATCCAGTTTCAATTGCACATCATAAGGGAAACGAGGTAGAATGAAAGGTGTTGGCCATAATGATGACCTAGCTGATGTGGACTCAGAAGACGACAAAATGTCAGTGTCTGCAGACGAGTTCTCAGCATCAGCATCACAGGAGTCAGAAGAAAGAGAATGGGCAAGAGGAGTGGACTCAGCAGGCATATGGCTGAAGGAACTGGAGCTAGAGGTCAAAAAAACAACCCTGACCGTATCTTTGTCATTGAGGTCAGAGACTGATGTCAAGTTCATGAACTCATTGAAGTCTTTATCCATATATTGAAGTCGAAATTCCTGCCCTTGGAGGCCACATTCATTTTCAATCTTTTTGGAGAGTGCATTCAGAGATGCTGGCATGCCATCACTGAAAATGAGCCTCTGTGAATTGTCATTTCCCCATATTATCCGGAGTTTGAATGATGCCATTTCCTTTCTTACCTAATCTGTAAAAGACAAGACCATGTTTTAGTGTCAACCACATATATGAAACCAATTTAGTAACATAACTTAAATCTGAACAATACATAGAAAAATTACAATGTTTATAACATCATTACATGACCACGCACAGGCCACAAAAATGGAAATGTTTTGCAGAGCCATGGACATTTTTACACAATGATTATGTAAAGCAGCCCATAAAGTTGAACTTAACAAAAGGAAATCGCCCATTAGCATTGCTTGGGCAGAACAAACATGTAGTACTACAAGGGAAAAGTATGACTGCTGGACAACAAACCTGTCACGGTCAGGAACCGTTTCAAAGTAACCATCCTCATAGATTCAATGGAGTAAGCTGCCAAAGGATATGGATCAGGTAAATCAGCAACTTCAAGCAAGGCGATATCACGTGTAGCATGTATTTCAAAGGCACGGTAGTGTTCTCTGTACCATGATGACAGCCTTTTCACGATGAAGCACAACCTGTCCTGAACCAAGCAGATTTGAAGGATCTCACAAAAGTCTGGCAGCCCACTTGTAGAGCCTTGTGCAACTATCATTCCATTTCTGAGCTCAACACCCTTACTGATCACTTTTTTGGTCAGGTGTACTTCACTTGTACTTGGATACTTCAACTTAATTCTCTCAGCAGCTGCTTGATTCAAAATATCAACTGAAACAGTTGATACATCATGGACTTCAAATTCAGGCTTCTGTAGGCTACAAGGTCTCATGTAGTAAGAAATCATCAGCTGGTGTTTCACTGCTAATGACAGTGGCACATTCTTAAAGCATTTTGTATGGCGTGAGACCTGCTTGAAGAAGCTGTGCTTAGCTTCAAACCGCATGGTCCACTGCCCTACAAGTGGACCATATAGCTTTGTGAGCTCAGGGTAGTGCTCCACAAAATGATGTTTGGGTCGCAACAGAATTCCTGGAAAAAGCTCTGTGTACTTCTGTCTATGTTCAGTAATTTTGCATTCAAAATATGCAAGTGTGTCATCTGTGTGAAACCTAGCAACAGCAAGTTCCACAATGTCCTTTAAATCCAAAAGAACTTGCCATGCCAATTCGTCCTCTGGAATCAAATGACCTACCATCAATGGTAGCAACCTTAACAATGTCCAATTTTCATGCCCATTGCCTCCTATGGTTTTTTTGCTTGAAATGTTATGTGGTATCACGTTTGGTTTGTTTGTCTTATCTGTTCCTGTATAAGGAAATTTAACAATGATTTTGTTGAGATTTTCTACAGTGAAATATTTTTGGATACAAGAACAGCAAGGCACTGTGCAAGCTCAATTGGCACGATTCCCTCCAAAAGATCGTGCAAAATATCTGGTGGATACCCAGAGGTAACACAGAAGTGTTCAAGATGCTTTGTGAATACACACTCTTTTTAACACCAAAGGAGGGAGCATTTGTCTGCTGAGCCAGCTTCACATGAGATTCATGAACTTCTTTTGACCTTTGTACAAAAGAACCAGAGCGGACATCATTTGTCTGAATATCTGAGCGTTTCGCTAAGCAAAATCGACAGAAATATTCTCCAGAAAAGTTTTCAATAAAGCCTGCTATCCCATGCGCTCCAAGGTTATCTGCTACTACAAAATGAAGATCCCTTTGAGGAATTTACCCAACTGAGAGACAAAGACTCCATGTCGCTCAAGAGTACACAAATCTTCAATGAGAGGTTCCAGAACTCTGTGGTACCCAAATTTCTTCACATCATCAGTTTTACAAAGCACTGCTAAGTAAATATTAGACAAAGCTGAATGTGATCCAGGAGGTAGATTGTTTAAAATCCAATAAATAGCACAGAGTTTGTGTATTTTCCTAGAGGTACCAAGGGGATTGCAAATTTCAAAATCGTCCACATATAAACTTAAAGACAGTCTCAACTCCTCCCCTGAGAATTTTTTCTCTTTGTGAACTTTGCCGTCCTGAAAAGTTCTGTACGCTTTACAATTTTCACTGTGCAGCTGAACTCTGTGGTTCTGTACAATGCTGTCCACTACATCTTTTTTTTTTCAAGATCTGCTGCAAAGATTGTAGAATGGGGATATACTGATAGGTTTTGTTTTCTTTTAAACCAAGAATGTATTCAATTGGTTCTACAACATGAAAATTGTCTTTGTAATACTTCTTGCGGTGGTATGCAGAGTTAAGAGGTCCACCCTTGCCAATAGCTTTGAACAAAGTGTTAGATCCTGAGGCTGCTGAAGCAATTTCCTGTACAACTGCTTTATCAACAATAATGTTATGGCTCTGCAACACGTCCTGAATACTTTTAATCGAGAGGGGCACCGATGCAGATGTATGCAAAAAATGCAATTCCTCTAAAAATTCATTGACTACAGTAGCTGGCACATGACTAATATGCTCTAATTTCAACAATGCTGCAGCAAGATTTGTCAGAATTATTTTTGACAAGTCTAATACTTCAGAATCACTGCTTTGATTAACACTGACTGTTGCATCTACAGTACACGTATCGTCATCCTCCAAAATGTCATCTTGCAAGTCCTGAGATTCCCCTGCAGGTTTAACTACACCAGGCTTGAAATCTTTGACTGAATGTGGAGTATGCTTTCTGTTCTTGTGAGACTGATAAGTTGCATATATATTTGTCTGAAAGCTACAACCAATAAATACACACTGGACTGTCTCGTTACTCCGTAAATGGGTATTCAAATGCAGAAAAAATTCCCTTTCAGATGCAAGATCACTACGTGCACATACAGGGCAATTAAATGTTGACAAGGGAATTTGTTCTTGTGAGGTGTGTGTTTTGTGGTCTCTACTTAAATGTATGTAAAGGCTATTCCATGTTTTGAAGGTATTAGGGCAAGTCAAATATGGACATGGATAACGCCTGCTACAACTATAATGCCTATGATTTAGTCTATAATGTTTAAGCAACCGAGACCTACTGGACTCTACAACAGTACACTCTCTACACTTCCACATGCACTGAAAAAGAAGAGAACAAAAAAAAAATATATATATATATTAGAAAAAGAAAAAAAAAAAACAAATCGCTTTGGACTAACTACATAATGAATTTGCACTTACCTCTAGTCAATTACAAATCGTTGGTTATAACAATGGTTTGTGATGATGACAGTGTACTCAAATCTAAAATAGAAAAACAGGAAACAAGTCATAACCAGTGTTGTAAATAAAAAAATTATCAATTTACGCAAACACTAGGTTTTTTGGAATCGACTTTGACTACCTTCGTAGGCAGTGACTTTTAGAGGTCACTGTCCAAATAGGGCTGCATAATATAATGTTTTGGCATCGATATCGTGATGTGCACATCTGTGATAGTCACATCGCATGATGTGCAATGTCAAGTATAGGGATCGTAGTTGATCCGTGATCCATACAGGCAGCTGCACCCGGTTCAGAATGCATGATTCACGTATTAATTGCAAAGTTTGCCCATCATAGTGTAAAAGTTTATCTTTTGCATGTATTTTAGGTAGAGTTAGGCATCAAGCACAAGAGGAATCGCACGCTGTTTTCTCGCGAGTTTTCTGTAGTCTATAGACAATTATTTCAGAATTAAATAAACAAGGAAGAAGGCAGTCTTTAATGAATTCATCTTATTATAATGGTCATGTGATGCACATGATCATAGTCTTAAACAGTGCTTGGACAGAAGAGTTAAATATAATGTACTCTTATTGATATGTTTATTCTTGATGTGAGTTTTTTATGATTTATGGTTAGTTTGATTATGAACATAACGTTAAGCATGGAAAACCAAATCTATATTTATTGTATTTATATGACAATTTAAACTAATGTCATGGTGTATGTATAAACTATAGTCATTATTACAGTTAACTATTTCTAATGTAATCGATGTAAAGTTAGGATAAATGCACGTGACAATGTTTCTCGCGACAGCTCTCTGACGCTGGTAAAATACGCCAGTGTCTAAATTCCTCGCTTCATTTATTTCTGACACAGCAACAGAGTCGACAGCGCGAGTCGATTCCTGTGCTGGAATCGATCCTGACTCTGAGGCTATTCAGAGTCGAGGAATCGACTCTTTTGGAGTCAATTCCTCGATTCCAAACTCTGCACGAAAACACACACAAACATAAACGTGTGCAGATCTAAATATAATGCAGTGAATTAACATCAATCACGTCTCATTTCACTTTAATCGCAACAACTGTAACGTTAGTTTTAGGGCTGGGATAAACGATTATTTTTTAAACGATTAATCTAGCGATTAATTTTTTCGATGCATCGATTAATCTAACGATTCATTTTTTCCAGTCCGATTCGATTTCAATTTGATTAATCGACTTGTGACAACACCGGTAATACCGGTTTCATCGGGGGTGGGGGTGTATAAAATGTTAAAAAAAAAACATTTGCCGGGAGTTTGATTGACTGGCGATCTGATCAATCAATCATAATACGCCATTTTTGTCCGACAAAGTAGTCAGGAGAGAGAAGATTAACGTCGGTGGATTTCAATTTGAATAATGGATTGTAGGCTACTGTACTGACATCTTTCCGCGGTTAAAACAACAGTCCTTCTGATGTAGGCTACATTCATGTTTAGCCTATTTGATGCTATAAATTAACCAAGGAAAAGATGATCGGTTCACGAGCAGCTTTAACTGAGGCAATCTGTCACGACACATTAAAGAGCCACAAAATAGTTGGCCTATTTATGGTTAAATTTTCTTTGAATGACCAAATTTGAAAGTTGAGACTTTATTAAATGTTACCTGCTTGGTACTGTCTGTCAGCGCGTTGTCAGTGTCCTCTATGTATTTTTCACGACATTAATAGCTATAAGCGAAAACTTTAGGTGTCGACAACGTATTATAGCCTACTCCAACATCGAGTACAAAGTGGGGAGTTGAAAAAAAACTTACGGTTCTCTGTCATCTGCAGCTGCTCCGGTGGTGCTAGAATGGAAGGCCATCTCCATTTTGCAAAGACGACATATCACGGAATTGTTTCCTTTTAAATTAAAGAATTGCCATACTTTAGAGGAACGAGTGCATGCCGCCTTGCACTTCTGATAGTCTGAGGAGCCACTCGTGTTGCTACTATTCGCCGGCGCCGCCATCTTTGTTTTGGGTCCGACGAATCGACGCGCATATTTTGCGTCGACGTTTTTTGCGTCGACGTCATCAGCCCTAGTTAGTTTCATTTGTGTGGGGAATGTTTTTCCCTTTACCTTCAATTTGTGATGCACCTACAACCCCGTTCATTTCAGACCCTGTGTAGTTTGCATTACGATACGTTATCATATTAAATGCTTCGATACGTCAAATCTGACCTCGTTTTCTTTCAACGTTCACTGGAATGAGCTCTGTCTGCTTTAATTTGATTGGTCATCTCAATCATTTTGACATTGACGAGCAGTTATAGGTTTGAGGAAAAACAGCCTAAAATATAACTTTCAAACCTTTTTGTCATCCTAATAACAGCTGAATGCAGAGCAACAATTTCAAATATCGGGGAGACAATTTGGCTATTTTTAATGAACGTGTCTGTGACGGTTATGGCTTTGCCCTTGATAGCATAAGTTACATTATCACGGCACTGAATATATTAACAGGGTTTTCTGTCCACTGTTCCTATTATACATCGAGAT
Source organism: Xyrauchen texanus (assembly GCF_025860055.1). NCBI lineage: Eukaryota > Metazoa > Chordata > Actinopteri > Cypriniformes > Catostomidae > Xyrauchen > Xyrauchen texanus. The sequence continues at coordinate 1,133,814 of NC_068305.1, forward strand.
TCATCATGCTATATGTTACTTTTAGTAAAAAAATAATGATTGAATTTGAATATTGCATATGAATGACTGCACCACATGTAGGCCTAACGTCATCTACAAAACGACACTATTACCAGCTATTTTTCATACTGAAAGTACATTTTCTTTCTGGTATGCAACAAGATAACAATAAAGCACATTTATTTGTTAAATAATTTACAAAAGTATATGGATGGTGATAGATTAAAATTACCACTTACCTGTCACTCTTCTGCTTCTGATGATCTGCGCATGCGTCAAAGTTTTCGTTCCGTTGATGACGTATAACCGGTTTAAGACGAACGAAAAATATACATGTTGACTCAATTAAATTTTTTTTGGTAAACCTAATTTTTTTAAAATTACATTGATTACACTTAATGAAATTAAGCTGGAATGATTTCTATGAAGAGTTGTGTCGTATGTGCTCATTTTAATTAAAGAAATTGAACAAAGAGCTAAAATCATTTTTTTGAGTGTGAGTTTGAATTCAGGGTGTGCTGAGTGACTCCAGTCAGGTCTCCTAAGCAACCAAATTGGCCCAGTTGCTAGGGAGGGTAGAGTCACATGGGGTAACCTCCTCGTGATCACTATAATGTACAGCCTGTACATTACATACAGTGTGGTGAGTTGTTCGTGGACAATTTGCTTCAAGTTTGCCGCAAAGCTCTTTTGCATGTGAAAATTATCTGTGGTGAATTTGCAGTAAACTCAAGTTTTGTAAGGGATTTTATTCTGTTGTACAGACATGTCTTGTTGTTGAAAGCTGTGATTGATTTGTAGCTCCCTCTCTATGGTGTGTTGTAACAGCTGTGCACTCTCACAAACTCCCAGCATTCCTCCAGCTGTTGAAGTTGTGCTCATGTTTGGATCATCTTTATGCCTTTGAACACAAACACAGACAAATTGACACATTTCCTCTGTTACCCCATGTGACTCTACCCTCCCTAGCAACCGAGCCAATTTGGTTGCTTAGGAGACCTGACTGGAGTCACTCAGCACACCCTGGATTCAAATCACAAATCCACTGAGTTCTGTATGGATGAATACAATCTTACATACACTTACAAATGGTGTAAACAGCTTGACTTGAATAGTCACAACAAAAAATGTATTCTATAAAAACTCATTCAGAATTTTGCAATTCCACTTGTAAACGGTTACACTCGGAACAGGCCCAGTTCAACAATAATGAGTGAAATATCAAAGTGACATACTGACAACCAGTGAAAACCATGAGAGCATCACTCACCGCAGAGATATATTCAAAAATAAGACAAATATATTCACAACAAGCTGTAAAACTGCTCCAGTGAGAAATCATTAATATCTATGGTCTGTTTACTGTCTTTAAGTTTTGCTGTAACACAAATCACTCATTATTAAGCAAATGCATGAAGACGTGGTGTCGTTACTGAAGGTTAAACAGTTATATTTATTATTAGTGGTATTGTGAGCAACAGTAATCTGATTTACATATGGACGAGTGACTGATGATGAGATATTGACGTCTTTGATTGACACAGAGAGCTCATGTTAAAGAGAGTAAAGCTAAGAGCGCTCATGATCGCTCAAACAATATCACTCAACACAACATCTGATCGTCACGACTCACTTCATGTATCATGTATTTGCATGTTTATATGTTGTTTAATTTGTTTTTAAACCTGTTTGCAGCATCTATATCCTCTTCCTGTTCACTGTGTAACGAGTCTGAATAACTCCCTAGAAAATTAGCAATTTAATATTCATACACATGTATTTTTAAAAACAAACATATTCATATTCAGCTCAATTACATCATGTCTGAAAGTTTAAATTCGTGAATGCTTAGAATTGCCAACAAATCACCCTCCATAGGTCATTCTGTCATGCTTCAAGGGCTGAGAAACACTCGTTCATTAGAGGAGCAGTGTATGTGTGATTACCAGCATGCTGCAAAAAAGATCGTCCTAAATCTAGGCACTAGAACATCGGCCGATTTTGATCGGAGGCCGATCGATCGGGACATCTCTCTCTATTAATATGAGACAGATAGTTTTTTGTGAGTTAAAGATGGACTGAAGTGAACAGAAAGGTTACAGTCTTCACCCCATTATTCACTGCAACAAAATATGTTTTTGATTTGGCTTTTTTTCAATATAAATATCTAAAACTCATTTAAAACAACGTACATTTACTTTAGCAGCTATACTGCAGAAGAAAACGTTTAGAATGTTGAATATAATATTAAATATACAGATATTTTAAAATATCTATAAATCCTTTAAAAAAGATGCATTCACCTGAGAAGCAGCATATATGATATTCAGACTTGCTTTTAGAGAATAGATCTTGAATAGAAGTATATTTTGTCTTTACCGCTCTCGCAGAAGTATAACCAAGTGAAAAAATACACTTCTATACACAAAATACACTTCTGTACACAAAATACGCTTCTATACACAAAATACACTTCTATACACAAAATACACAAAATACACTTCTGTACACAAAATACACTTCTATACAAAATACACTTCTGTACACAAAATACACAAAATACACTTCTGTACACAAAATACACTTCTGTACACAAAATACACAAAATACACTTCTGTACACAAAATACGCTTCTATACACAAAATACACTTCTATACACAAAATACACAAAATACACTTCTGTACACAAAATACACTTCTATACAAAATACACTTCTGTACACAAAATACACAAAATACACTTCTGTACACAAAATACACTTCTATATACAAAATACACTTCTGTACACAAAATACACTTCTGTACACAAAATACACTTCTATATACAAAATACACTTCTGTACACAAAATACACAAAATACACTTCTGTACACAAAATACACAAAATACACTTCTATATACAAAATACACAAAATACACTTCTGTACACAAAATACACTTCTGTACACAAAATACACTTCTATACACAAAATACACAAAATACATTTCTGTACACAAAATACACTTCTGTACACAAAATACACTTCTATACACAAAATACACTTCTGTACACAAAATACACAAAATACACTTCTATATACAAAATACACGCTTCTGTACACAAAATACACTTCTGTACACAAAATACACTTCTGTACACAAAATACACTTCTATATACAAAATACACGCTTCTGTACACAAAATACACTTCTGTACACAAAATACACTTCTGTACACAAAATACACAAAATACACTTCTATATACAAAATACACGCTTCTGTACACAAAATACACTTCTGTACACAAAATACACTTCTGTACACAAAATACACAAAATACACTTCTATATACAAAATACACGCTTCTGTACACAAAATACATTTCTATATACAAAATACACTTCTGTACACAAAATACACAAAATACACTTCTGTACACAAAATACACTTCTATATACAAAATACACAAAGTACACTTCTGTACACAAAATACACTTCTGTACACAAAATACACAAAATACACTTCTATACACAAAATACACAAAATACACTTCTGTACACAAAATACACTTCTATACACTTCTATACACAAAATACACAAAATACACTTCTGTACACAAAATACAAAAAATACACTTCTATATACAAAATACACGCTTCTGTACACAAAATACACTTCTGTACACAAAATACACAAAATACACTTCTGTACACAAAATACACTTCTGTACACAAAATACACTTCTATATACAAAATACACGCTTCTGTACACAAAATACACTTCTGTACACAAAATACACTTCTATACACAAAATACACTTCTATACACAAAATACACTTCTGTACACAAAATACACTTCTATACACAAAATACACAAAATACACTTCTGTACACAAAATACACTTCTATACACAAAATACACTTCTGTACACAAAATACACAAAATACACTTCTGTACACAAAATACACTTCTGTACACAAAATACACAAAATACACTTCTGTACACAAAATACACAATACACTTCTGTACACAAAATACACTTCTATACACAAAATACACTTCTGTACACAAAATACACTTCTATACACAAAATACACTTCTATACACAAAATACACTTCTGTACACAATACACTTCTATACACAAAATACACTTCTGTACACAAAATACACTTCTATACACAAAATACACAAAATACACTTCTGTACACAAAATACACTTCTGTACACAAAATACACAAAATACACTTCTATATACAAAATACACTTCTATACACAAAATACACAAAATACACTTCTGTACACAAAATACACAAAATACACTTCTATACACACAATACACTTCTGTACACAAAATACACAAAATACACTTCTGTACACACAATACACTTCTGTACACAAAATACACTTCTGGACTCAAAATACACTTCTGTACACAAAATACACAAAATACACTTCTGTACTCAAAATACACTTCTATACACAAAATACACTTCTGTACACAAAATACACTTCTGTACACAAAATACACAAAATACACTTCTATACAAAATACACTTCTATACTCAAAATACACAAAATACACTTCTGTACAAAATACACTTCTATACACAAAATACACAAAATACACTTCTGTACACAAAATACACTTCTGTACACAAAATACACAAAATACACTTCTATACAAAATACACTTCTATACAAAATACACTTCTGTACACACAATACACTTCTGTACACAAAATACACTTCTATACACAAAATACACAAAATACACTTCTGTACACAAAATACACAAAATACACTTCTGTACACAAAATACACTTCTGTACACAAAATACACAAAATACACTTCTATATACAAAATACACTTCTATACACAAAATACACTTCTGTACACAAAATACACAAAATACACTTCTGTACACAAAATACACAAAATACACTTCTGTACACAAAATACACACAATACACTTCTGTACACAAAATACACTTCTGTACACTTCTGTACACAAAATACACTTCTGTACACTTCTGTACACAAAATACACTTCTATATACAAAATACACAAAATACACTTCTGTACACAAAATACACAAAATACACTTCTATGTACAAAACACACTTCTATACAAAAAATACACACAATACACTTCTGTACACAAAATACACTTCTGGACTCAAAATACACTTCTGTACACAAAATACACAAAATACACTTCTGTACACAAAATACACTTCTGTGCACAAAATACACTTCTATACAAAATACACTTCTGTACACAAAATACACTTCTATACAAAATACACTTCTGTACACACAATACACTTCTGTACACAAAATACACTTCTATACACAAAATACACAAAATACACTTCTGTACACAAAATACACTTCTGTACACAAAATACACTTCTATATACAAAATACACTTCTATACACAAAATACACTTCTGTACACAAAATACACTTCTATACACAAAATACACAAAATACACTTCTGTACACAAAATACACTTCTATACAAAATACACTTCTGTACACAAAATACACAAAATACACTTCTGTACACAAAATACACTTCTATATACAAAATACACTTCTGTACACAAAATACACTTCTGTACACAAAATACACTTCTATATACAAAATACACTTCTGTACACAAAATACACAAAATACACTTCTGTACACAAAATACACAAAATACACTTCTATATACAAAATACACAAAATACACTTCTGTACACAAAATACACTTCTGTACACAAAATACACTTCTATACACAAAATACACAAAATACATTTCTGTACACAAAATACACTTCTGTACACAAAATACACTTCTATACACAAAATACACTTCTGTACACAAAATACACAAAATACACTTCTATATACAAAATACACGCTTCTGTACACAAAATACACTTCTGTACACAAAATACACTTCTGTACACAAAATACACTTCTATATACAAAATACACGCTTCTGTACACAAAATACACTTCTGTACACAAAATACACTTCTGTACACAAAATACACAAAATACACTTCTATATACAAAATACACGCTTCTGTACACAAAATACACTTCTGTACACAAAATACACTTCTGTACACAAAATACACAAAATACACTTCTATATACAAAATACACGCTTCTGTACACAAAATACATTTCTATATACAAAATACACTTCTGTACACAAAATACACAAAATACACTTCTGTACACAAAATACACTTCTATATACAAAATACACAAAGTACACTTCTGTACACAAAATACACTTCTGTACACAAAATACACAAAATACACTTCTATACACAAAATACACAAAATACACTTCTGTACACAAAATACACTTCTATACACTTCTATACACAAAATACACAAAATACACTTCTGTACACAAAATACAAAAAATACACTTCTATATACAAAATACACGCTTCTGTACACAAAATACACTTCTGTACACAAAATACACAAAATACACTTCTGTACACAAAATACACTTCTGTACACAAAATACACTTCTATATACAAAATACACGCTTCTGTACACAAAATACACTTCTGTACACAAAATACACTTCTATACACAAAATACACTTCTATACACAAAATACACTTCTGTACACAAAATACACTTCTATACACAAAATACACAAAATACACTTCTGTACACAAAATACACTTCTATACACAAAATACACTTCTGTACACAAAATACACAAAATACACTTCTGTACACAAAATACACTTCTGTACACAAAATACACAAAATACACTTCTGTACACAAAATACACACAATACACTTCTGTACACAAAATACACTTCTGTACACAAAATACACAAAATACACTTCTGTACACAAAATACACTTCTATACACAAAATACACTTCTATACACAAAATACACTTCTGTACACAAAATACACTTCTATACACAAAATACACAAAATACACTTCTGTACACAATACACTTCTATACACAAAATACACTTCTGTACACAAAATACACTTCTATACACAAAATACACAAAATACACTTCTGTACACAAAATACACTTCTGTACACAAAATACACAAAATACACTTCTATATACAAAATACACTTCTATACACAAAATACACAAAATACACTTCTGTACACAAAATACACAAAATACACTTCTATACACACAATACACTTCTGTACACAAAATACACAAAATACACTTCTGTACACACAATACACTTCTGTACACAAAATACACTTCTGGACTCAAAATACACTTCTGTACACAAAATACACAAAATACACTTCTGTACTCAAAATACACTTCTATACACAAAATACACTTCTGTACACAAAATACACTTCTGTACACAAAATACACAAAATACACTTCTATACAAAATACACTTCTATACTCAAAATACACAAAATACACTTCTGTACAAAATACACTTCTATACACAAAATACACAAAATACACTTCTGTACACAAAATACACTTCTGTACACAAAATACACAAAATACACTTCTATACAAAATACACTTCTATACAAAATACACTTCTGTACACACAATACACTTCTGTACACAAAATACACTTCTATACACAAAATACACAAAATACACTTCTGTACACAAAATACACAAAATACACTTCTGTACACAAAATACACTTCTGTACACAAAATACACAAAATACACTTCTATATACAAAATACACTTCTATACACAAAATACACTTCTGTACACAAAATACACAAAATACACTTCTGTACACAAAATACACAAAATACACTTCTGTACACAAAATACACACAATACACTTCTGTACACAAAATACACTTCTGTACACTTCTGTACACAAAATACACTTCTGTACACTTCTGTACACAAAATACACTTCTATATACAAAATACACAAAATACACTTCTGTACACAAAATACACTTCTATGTACAAAACACACTTCTATACAAAAAATACACACAATACACTTCTGTACACAAAATACACTTCTGGACTCAAAATACACTTCTGTACACAAAATACACAAAATACACTTCTGTACACAAAATACACTTCTGTGCACAAAATACACTTCTATACAAAATACACTTCTGTACACAAAATACACTTCTATACAAAATACACTTCTGTACACACAATACACTTCTGTACACAAAATACACTTCTATACACAAAATACACAAAATACACTTCTGTACACAAAATACACTTCTGTACAAAAAATACACTTCTATATACAAAATACACTTCTATACACAAAATACACTTCTGTACACAAAATACACTTCTGTACACAAAATACACACAATACACTTCTGTACACAAAATACACTTCTGTACACAAAATACACACAATACACTTCTGTACACAAAATACACTTCTGTACACAAAATACACAAAATACACTTCTGTACACAAAATACACTTCTGTACACAAAATACACACAATACACTTCTGTACACAAAATACACTTCTGTACACAAAATACACAAAATACACTTCTGTACACAAAATACACTTCTGTACACAAAATACACACAATACACTTCTGTACACAAAATACACTTCTGTACACAAAATACACTTCTCTACACAAAATACACAAAATACACTTCTATATACAAAATACACGCTTCTGTACACAAAATACACTTCTGTACACAAAATACACTTCTATACACAAAATACACAAAATACACTTCTGTACACAAAATACACTTCTGTACACAAAATACACAAAATACACTTCTATATACAAAATACACGCTTCTGTACACAAAATACACTTCTATACACAAAATACACTTCTGTACACAAAATACACTTCTGTACACAAAATACACTTCTATACACAAAATACACTTCTGTACACAAAATACACTTCTATACACAAAATACACTTCTGTACACAAAATACACAAAATACACTTCTATATACAAAATACACTTCTATACACAAAATACACAAAATACACTTCTGTACACAAAATACACAAAATACACTTCTATATACAAAATACACTTCTATACACAAAATACACACAATACACTTCTGTACACAAAATACACTTCTGTACACAAAATACACAAAATACACTTCTGTACACACAATACACTTCTGTACACAAAATACACTTCTGGACTCAAAATACACTTCTGTACACAAAATACACAAAATACACTTCTGTACACAAAATACACTTCTGTACACAAAATACACAAAATACACTTCTATACAAAATACACTTCTATACTCAAAATACACAAAATACACTTCTATACAAAATACACTTCTGTACACACAATACACTTCTGTACACAAAATACACTTCTGTACACAAAATACACTTCTGTACACAAAATACACAAAATACACTTCTATACAAAATACACTTCTGTACACACAATACACTTCTGTACACAAAATACACTTCTATACACAAAATACACAAAATACACTTCTGTACACAAAATACACTTCTGTACACAAAATACACTTCTATACAAAATACACTTCTGTACACAAAATACACAAAATACACTTCTGTAGACAAAATACACAAAATACACTTCTGTACACAAAATACACTTCTGTACACAAAATACACTTCTGTACACAAAATACACTTCTGTACACAAAATACACAAAATACACTTCTGTACACAAAATACACTTCTGTACACAAAATACACAAAATACACTTCTGTACACAAAATACACTTCTGTACACAAAATACACAAAATACACTTCTGTACACAAAATACACTTCTGTACACAAAATACACAAAATACACTTCTGTACACAAAATACACTTCTGTACACAAAATACACTTCTGTACACAAAATACACAAAATACACTTCTGTACACAAAATACACTTCTGTACACAAAATACACAAAATACACTTCTGTACACAAAATACACAAAATACACTTCTGTACACAAAATACACTTCTGTACACAAAATACACAAAATACACTTCTGTACACAAAATACACTTCTGTACACAAAATACACTTCTATACACAAAATACACTTCTGTACACAAAATACACTTCTGTACACAAAATACACTTCTATACACAAAATACACTTCTGTACACAAAATACACTTCTGTACACAAAATACACTTCTGTACACAAAATACACAAAATACACTTCTATATACAAAATACACTTCTATACACAAAATACACAAAATACACTTCTGTACACAAAATACACAAAATACACTTCTGTACACAAAATACACTTCTGTACACAAAATACACAAAATACACTTCTGTACACAAAATACACTTCTGTACACAAAATACACTTCTATACACAAAATACACTTCTGTACACAAAATACACTTCTATACACAAAATACACTTCTGTACACAAAATACACAAAATACACTTCTGTACACAAAATACACTTCTGTACACAAAATACACAAAATACACTTCTATACAAAATACACTTCTATACTCAAAATACACAAAATACACTTCTATACAAAATACACTTCTGTACACACAATACACTTCTGTACACAAAATACACTTCTGTACACAAAATACACTTCTGTACACAAAATACACTTCTATACAAAATACACTTCTGTACACACAATACACTTCTGTACACAAAATACACTTCTATACACAAAATACACAAAATACACTTCTGTACACAAAATACACAAAATACACTTCTGTACACAAAATACACTTCTGTACACAAAATACACAAAATACACTTCTATATACAAAATACACTTCTATACACAAAATACACTTCTGTACACAAAATACACTTCTGTACACAAAATACACTTCTGTACACAAAATACACAAAATACACTTCTGTACACAAAATACACAAAATACACTTCTGTACACAAAATACACTTCTGTACACAAAATACACAAAATACACTTCTGTACACAAAATACACTTCTATACACAAAATACACTTCTGTACACAAAATACACTTCTGTACACAAAATACACAAAATACACTTCTGTACACAAAATACACTTCTGTACACAAAATACACAAAATACACTTCTGTACACAAAATACACAAAATACACTTCTATACACAAAATACACTTCTGTACACAAAATACACTTCTGTACACAAAATACACTTCTGTACACAAAATACACTTCTGTACACAAAATACACAAAATACACTTCTGTACACAAAATACACTTCTGTACAAAATACACAAAATACACTTCTATACACAAAATACACTTCTGTACACAAAATACACTTCTGTACACAAAATACACTTCTATACACAAAATACACTTCTGTACACAAAATACACTTCTATACAAAATACACAAAATACACTTCTGTACACAAAATACACTTCTGTACACAAAATACACAAAATACACTTCTGTACACAAAATACACAAAATACACTTCTGTACACAAAATACACTTCTGTACACAAAATACACAAAATACACTTCTGTACACAAAATACACTTCTGTACACAAAATACACAAAATACACTTCTGTACAAATACACAAAATACACTTCTGTACACAAAATACACAAAATACACTTCTGTACACAAAATACACAAAATACACTTCTGTACACAAAATACACTTCTGTACACAAAATACACAAAATACACTTCTGTACACAAAATACACAAAATACACTTCTGTACACAAAATACACAAAATACACTTCTGTACACAAAATACACTTCTGTACACAAAATACACAAAATACACTTCTATACACAAAATACACTTCTATACACAAAATACACTTCTGTACACAAAATACACAAAATACACTTCTGTACACAAAATACACTTCTGTACACAAAATACACAAAATACACTTCTGTACACAAAATACACTTCTATACACAAAATACACACAATACACTTCTGTACACAAAATATACTTCTGTACACAAAATACACAAAATACACTTCTGTACACAAAATACACTTCTGTACACAAAATACACAAAATACACTTCTGTACACAAAATACACTTCTGTACACAAAATACACAAAATACACTTCTGTACACAAAATACACAAAATACACTTCTGTACACAAAATACACTTCTGTACACAAAATACACTTCTATATACAAAATACACAAAATACACTTCTGTACACAAAATACACTTCTGTACACAAAATACACAAAATACACTTCTATATACAAAATACACAAAATACACTTCTGTACACAAAATACACTTCTGAACACAAAATACACAAAATACACTTCTGTACACAAAATACACTTCTATATACAAAATATACTTCTATATACAAAATACACTTCTGTACACAAAATACACTTCTATATACAAAATACACAAAATACACTTCTGTACACAAAATAAACTTCTGTACACAAAATACACTTCTGTACACAAAATACACAAAATACACTTCTATATACAAAATACACTTCTAAACAAAATACACAAAATACACTTCTGTACACAAAATACACTTCTATATACAAAATACACTTCTGTACACAAAATACACAAAATACACTTCTGTACACAAAATACACTTCTGTACACAAAATACACTTCTATACACAAAATACACTTCTAAACAAAATACACAAAATACACTTCTGTACACAAAATACACAAAATACACTTCTATACAAAATACACTTCTATATACAAAATACACTTCTGTACACACAATACACTTCTGTGCACAAAATACACTTCTGTACACAAAATACACAAAATACACTTCTATACAAAATACACAAAATACACTTCTGTACTCAAAATACACAAAATACACTTCTATACAAAATACACAAAATACACTTCTGTACACACAATACACTTCTGTACACACAATACACTTCTGTACACAAAATACTCTTCTATACAAAATACACAAAATACACTTCTGTACACAAAATACACTTCTGTACACAAAATACACAAAATAAACTTCTGTACACAAAATACACTTCTGTACACAAAATACACAAAATACACTTCTGTACACAAAATACACTTCTATACACAAAATACACAAAATACACTTCTGTACACAAAATACACTTCTGTACACAAAATACACAAAATACACTTCTGTACACAAAATACACTTCTAAACAAAATACACAAAATACACTTCTGTACACAAAATACACAAAATACACGTCTATACAAAATACACTTCTTATACAAAATACACTTCTGTACACACAATACACTTCTGTACACAAAATACACTTCTATACAAAATACACAAAATACACTTCTGTACTCAAAATACACAAAATACACTTCTGTACACACAATACACTTCTGTACTCAAAATACACAAAATACACTTCTATACAAAATACACAAAATACACTTCTGTACACACAATACACTTCTGTACACACAATACACTTCTATACAAAATACACAAAATACACTTCTGTACACAAAATACACTTCTATACACAGAATATACTTCTATACACAAAATACTCTTCTATACAAAATACACAAAATACACTTCTGTACACAAAATACTCTTCTATACAAAATACACAAAATACACTTCTGTACACAAAATACTCTTCTATACAAAATACACAAAATACACTTCTGTACACAAAATACTCTTCTATACAAAATACACAAAATACACTTCTGTACACAAAATACACTTCTGTACACAAAATACACAAAATACACTTCTGTACACAAAATACACTTCTATACACAAAATATACTTCTATACACAAAATACTCTTAATACACAAAATACACTTCTGTACACAAAATACACTTCTGTACACAAAATACACTTCTATACAAAATACACAAAATACGCTTCTGTACACAAAATACTCTTCTATACAAAATACACAAAATACACTTCTATACAAAATACACTTCTGTACACAAAATACACTTCTGTACACAAAATACACTTCTATACACAAAATATACTTCTATACACAAAATACTCTTCTATACAAAATACACAAAATACACTTCTGTACACAAAATACACTTCTGTACACAAAATACACTTCTATACACAAAATATACTTCTATACACAAAATACTCTTCTATACAAAATACACAAAATACACTTCTGTACACAAAATACTCTTCTATACAAAATACACAAAATACACTTCTGTACACAAAATACACTTCTGTACACAAAATACAGAAAATACACTTCTGTACACAAAATACACTTCTATACAAAATACACTTCTGTACACAAAATACACTTCTATACAAAATACACTTCTGTACACAAAATACACAAAATACACTTCTGTACACAAAATACACTTCTATACAAAATACACTTCTGTACACAAAATACACTTCTGTACACAAAATACACAAAATACACTTCTATATACAAAATACACTTCTGTACTCAAAATACTCTTCTATACAAAATACACAAAATACACTTCTGTACACAAAATACTCTTCTATGCAAAATACACTTCTGTACACAAAATACACTTCTGTACACAAAATACACTTCTATACACAAAATATACTTCTATACACAAAATACTCTTCTATACAAAATACACAAAATACACTTCTGTACACAAAATACACTTCTGTACACAAAATACACTTCTATACACAAAATATACTTCTATACACAAAATACTCTTCTATACAAAATACACAAAATACACTTCTGTACACAAAATACTCTTCTATACAAAATACACAAAATACACTTCTGTACACAAAATACACTTCTGTACACAAAATACAGAAAATACACTTCTGTACACAAAATACACTTCTATACAAAATACACTTCTGTACACAAAATACACTTCTATACAAAATACACTTCTATACAAAATACACTTCTGTACACAAAATACACAAAATACACTTCTGTACACAAAATACACTTCTATACAAAATACACTTCTGTACACAAAATACACTTCTGTACACAAAATACACAAAATACACTTCTATATACAAAATACACTTCTGTACTCAAAATACTCTTCTATACAAAATACACAAAATACACTTCTGTACACAAAATACTCTTCTATACAAAATACACTTCTATATACAAAATACACTTCTGTACTCAAAATACACTTCTATACACAAAATACACTTCTGTACACAAAATACACTTCTATATACAAAATACACTTCTGTACACAAAATACACTTCTATACAAAATACACTTCTGTACACAAAATACACTTCTATATACAAAATACACTTCTGTACACAAAATACACTTCTATACAAAATACACTTCTGTACACAAAATACACAAAATACACTTCTGTACACAAAATACACTTCTATACAAAATACACTTCTATATACAAAATACACTTCTGTACACAAAATACACTTCTATATACAAAATACACAAAATACACTTCTGTACACAAAATACACTTCTATATACAAAATACACTTCTGTACTCAAAATACTCTTCTATACAAAATACACAAAATACACTTCTGTACACAAAATACACTTCTGTACACAAAATACACTTCTATACACAAAATACACAAA
This sequence comes from Xyrauchen texanus, assembly GCF_025860055.1. Taxonomy (NCBI): domain Eukaryota; kingdom Metazoa; phylum Chordata; class Actinopteri; order Cypriniformes; family Catostomidae; genus Xyrauchen; species Xyrauchen texanus. The sequence goes on from NC_068305.1 coordinate 1,149,421, forward strand.
ATACACTTCTATACACAAAATACACTTCTGTACACAAAATACACTTCTATACAAAATACACTTCTATATACAAAATACACTTCTGTACTCAAAATACTCTTCTATACAAAATACACAAAATACACTTCTGTACACAAAATACACTTCTGTACACAAAATACACTTCTATACACAAAATACACAAAATACACAAAATACACAAAATACACTTCTGTACACAAAATACACTTCTGTACACAAAATACACTTCTGTACACAAAATACACAAAATACACTTCTGTACACAAAATACACTTCTGTACACTTCTGTACACAAAATACACTTCTGTACACAAAATACACTTCTATACACAAAATACACTTCTGTACACAAAATACACAAAATACACTTCTGTACACAAAATACACTTCTGTACACTTCTGTACACAAAATACACTTCTGTACACAAAATACACTTCTATACACAAAATACACTTCTGTACACAAAATACAGAAAATACACTTCTATATACAAAATACACTTCTATACACAAAATACACTTCTGTACACAAAATATACTTCTATACACAAAATACATACATTCTGTACACAAAATACACTTCTGTACACAAAATACACTTCTGTACACAAAATACACTTCTGTACACAAAATACACTTCTGTACACAAAATACAGAAAATACACTTCTATATACAAAATACACTTCTGTACACAAAATACACTTCTGTACACAAAATACACTTCTATACACAAAATACACTTCTGTACACAAAATACAGAAAATACACTTCTGTACACAAAATACACTTCTATATACAAAATACACTTCTGTACACAAAATACACTTCTGTACACAAAATACACTTCTATACACAAAATACACTTCTGTACACAAAATACAGAAAATACACTTCTGTACACAAAATACACTTCTGTACACAAAATACACTTCTGTACACAAAATACAGAAAATACACTTCTATATACAAAATACACTTCTATACACAAAATACAAAAATACACTTCTGTACACAAAATATACTTCTATACAAAATACATTTCTGTACACAAAATACACTTCTGTACACAAAATACACTTCTGTACACAAAATACACTTCTGTACACAAAATACACTTCTGTACACAAAATACACTTCTATACACAAAATACACTTCTGTACACAAAATACAGAAAATACACTTCTATATACAAAATACACTTCTATACACAAAATACACTTCTGTACACAAAATATACTTCTATACACAAAATACACGAAATACACTTCTGTACACAAAATACACTTCTGTACACAAAATACACTTCTGTACACAAAATACACAAAATACACTTCTGTACACAAAATACACTTCTGTACACAAAATACAGAAAATACACTTCTATATACAAAATACACTTCTGTACACAAAATACACTTCTATACACAAAATACACTTCTGTACACAAAATACACTTCTATACACAAAATACACTTCTGTACACAAAATACAGAAAATACACTTCTGTACACAAAATACACTTCTATACACAAAATACACTTCTGTACACAAAATACAGAAAATACACTTCTGTACACAAAATACACTTCTGTACACAAAATACACTTCTATACACAAAATACACTTCTATACACAAAATACACTTCTGTACACAAAATACACTTCTGTACACAAAATACAGAAAATACACTTCTGTACACAAAATACACTTCTGTACACAAAATACAGAAAATACACTTCTGTACACAAAATACAGAAAATACACTTCTATATACAAAATACACTTCTATACAGAAAATACACAAAATACACTTCTGTACACAAAATACACAAAATACACTTCTGTACACAAAATACACAAAATACACTTCTGAACACAAAATATACTTCTATACACAAAATACACGAAATACACTTCTATACACAAAATACACGTATTTAAGATACATTCTCTTAAAGCAAGTCTAAATATCTTAGTGCATCCAGAAAGTATTCAGAGCTCTTCACTTTTTCCACATTTATGTATGTTACAGTCTTATTCCAAAATTGATTACATTTATAATTTTCCTCAAAATTCTACAAACAATACCCCATAATGACAATGTGAAAGAAGTTTGTTTGAAATCTTTGCAAATTTATAAAAATTAAAAAAAATCACATGTACATAAGTATTCACACCCTTTGCCATGACACTCAAAATTGAGCTCAGGTGCTTCCTGTTTCCACTGATCATCCTTGAGATGTTTCTACAACTTGATTGGAGTCCACCTGTGGTAAACTCAGTTGATTGGACGTGATTTGGAAAGGAACACACAAGTCTATATAAGGTCCTTTTAAAACTAAAAAATAAATAAAAAGTGCACACTGTCTATAATATTTGGTCATTAATGTAAAGATTTATTTGTGTTCCCTTGCTGAGAAAGACATTTTACCAAAAAGATCATGATTTTTTATATAAATGTTTGTCTCTCAGTCTGAACTTGACCTCTTTACACCAACATTGACATTAATCAGAAGTGACATCATTGTCTTCAACAGCGTGCTACCGAAACAGATAGGACATATCATAATCTGAATAGTACATAATCTGTGTAATCTGTATGATCAAACTCAACAACTCAACCCTGTAACATGAAATTAAGATATTAAATCAGTACTTTTCAATATAATATTTTAATCCATAAACGTATATTGAATTTATTAATATCACGCATGCTATGTGGTCTTCTGTCCTACACCACACAAGGAACAGTGACCATTTTGAGCAAAAATCCACAACTCTTCTTATTCAGTTCATTTATGAATACTGTTACAAAAATATGGTATAGTCAATGTATTATGTATATTACAAATTCTATACATTTATTTATTGAAGCTATGTTACAAATATGTGTGTGCAAGTCGCTAGTGGTTGGAAAGTTGTGACGGGGTTGAGACGAGAGTGGTAATATTTGATCATTAAAATGGGAACACAATTAAAAATCAATATATTGTTTTCAGCCTGACATGTTAAGGGTTAGCTAAAAAAGTTGGGATATTAGTTAAAAGTCTGAATTTACTACATTTTTTACAAGAATAATGAGACCACAATTTAACTTTGTAGCTTTATCACATAAAAATAAGAAAACTGTCATAAATGTGATATTTGTAATCATTAAATTTGTATGAGGAGCACATAAGCATCAGGTAGATGTTTATTTTATAACAAGTATTGTGTAGAATCATTTACAAACACGTCCGTACAGGGATGAGATAAAAGGTGTCCAAATCAGAAACAAATTGGAAATAATAAAAGGGATGCCATTTTGATGCCTGATATATGAATATGATTTGTTGGAGTTTTAATATGTGCCTAATGTTTTGAAGTACTCAGTCAAATGTTGTCAAAAAACATTTCCAAGAAATATTACTGAATCCCAGTAATGACCCTACTGTATTCTAATTACTAAGTTAAAAAACATCTAAATAGTGTAGAAGTCTACATTACATTATAAATTACTCCGAATACTTCAGTTGAGTTCAATACATTTAATTACTCTTGAACACATTTGTAACATGAATTCTGTGATGTTCAGGGTGTGACTTGTGTGCAATATTGCACAAGGAGGAAATATGTTATTTTTAATTTGATTTGCCAAAAACTTTTTTTTTGTTATTAGAAAGTAACAAAGTATCAAGTAGTTTGATTACTTTTCCCTCTAAGTAATCAGTAAATCAGATTAACATTTAAGAGGGAATTAGACTTTTTTATAAAATTCCTTTGAGTAATTTTAACACTGCTCACAATATAATCCTTGTATAGACTGTAAATCTATTCTTGGAGTTGCTTGTCTAAGTGTGTTTTCGGTCCTCTTTTGGGTCTCAGTGTGATTGTGCGTAATGACGACAGAGGTGGGACCAGAGACAGATGTGAAGAAGGAACCAGAGAAGGTTCCAGAAGCTCTGCAGCAGACGGACACTCCACAAACGGACCAGCTTGACAAACCTACTGACAGTGACACCCAACCCGCCCCAGCCAGCGCAGAGGAGGTACTAATGAAATAACTCTTTATGCAACAATAACTATGTTTCATCCAAGGGATTTTTTTTGTGACTAAAAGGTGTAGCGTCTAAATCGATCACAAAAAATTATCACAAAAATGTCACAAGTGTAGACGTAATATTTTAGATTCATATACACATCGATTGATGGTTGTTACACTAAGAACGAAAGTTTCCCCCAGTACTTGGTGCAGGTTGCCAGCTTGAACAGGGCCATGAAGATTTGCTTTCGGGTTGGAACCGGTGGCAGTTCGCTCAACTCTACTTTCTATAAGGCTGTCAATTTAAACCGTTTATTCAGTACAATTAAGTGATATAAAAATAACATGTAAAAAAATGAACACAATCATTATCGGAGTGGTCACAGGTCGGAACACGTAAAAAAAAAAAAAAACTGACTGCACGTAAATTCTATAATTAATTTTCCTTATTAGCAATTCAAGCTTGAAGTAACACGTTTAGATTCATACTTTAGCCTGGCACGGCAGCACATCCTTCGAGTGCAGCTCTCGGCTGCCCGGGGCATTTATACTTGATGCGCACCATGGTTGCACTCTTCTCCAAACAATAGATGGCAGTTCAGAGAAAATATCACCTAGTCCAGTGAGAAACAGCGGCGAAGATGCTCTTTGCTGAATTTTATATTTACCTAGCCAGGTATTATGTTAAATGGTCTGCACATATATAGCGCTTTTTTTAACCTTAGAGCTTACCAAAGGGCTTTACACTGTGACTCATTCACCCATTCACATGCACGCACACACACACACACACACACACACACACACACACACACACACACACACACACACACCAATGACAGCAGAGCTGCCATGCAAGGTGCTAGCCTGCCATTAGGAGCAACTTGGGGTTCAGTGTCTTGCCCAAAGACACTTAGGCATGTGGAGTCATGTGGGCCGGGAATCGAACCACCAACCCTGCGACTGGCAGCCAACCCGCTCTACCACCTGACCCACAGCCACCATTATTATAATAATAGTTCATGTGCGTTGGTCATAAGAAAACACTTAAGAACCACTAGTAGAATAATATTTACATTGTCTGTTGCTAAATTCATGCTAAGTTTATTTAATTGGTTTACAGTTTAAAAGTCTAAATGTAATGTTGTGATCCACATCGGTTGGTTGGTTGGTTTGGTTCATGGTGCACAAATCTTTAATAAAGGATTTTAAGAAAACCCCATAGACCTTCCAGTACCAAGACTGCTGAAAATGTGTCAGGTCATGTTCATGGATAAAGGCTATTGACTTTTTAAAGAAAAGCATGTCTATAATGTCCTCCCAACCAGGAGGGGAGCCAGAGCATAGAGCCCAAGACTGAACAGGAAGAAGCAGTATCACCCGAAGCCAGAAGCTCTCCTGCCAACGGGCAGAAGAAAGAGAAGGGTATTTCTCGTTTTCTGCCTCCATGGCTTAAACGACAGAAATCACAGAGCCAAGACAAACTGAGCGAGAGCAGCACACCGAAGCAGGAGAGCGTGGCGATCGTGAAGGAGGAAGAGGAGAAGAAAGAGGTAAAAGACGAGGCAGGTGGAGGTGACGCGGCATCTCCAAGCACAGAGCTGACAGAGGAACTGAAGGAGGTGAAAGATCAGAGCAGGCCAGAGGAGGTGCAGGTGGAGGAGAAAGTTAAGTTGAAGGAGAAGTCTGTCGGCAGTGCTGATACACAGGTGAGCATTGATAACTGCATCTTTTTCATATTTCCACCTCAAAGTTTGACACGTTATTTTTCATGTAATTAAATGATATCGACAGCCCTAGTTATCAAAGCAATTGAGGCAATTAATCACTCCCCCAGACTGTAATAAGGAATTTTCCTACCATCAGATCAATTGAAGTAGCTTGAAGTAGCACCTTGATGTTTTAGCGGGTCTCAGTCAGCAGGGGTCAGTAAGAGCGACTCCAGCTGTACAGACAACAAACACACTTACTGACGGCAGACGCACGAGACGAGGACGCGTTCTTAACATCAAACACACTTACTGATGGCAGACACATGAGACGAGGATGCGTTCTTACCATCAAACACACTTACTGACAGCAGACACACGAGACGAGGACACGTTCTTACCATCAAACACACTTACTGACGGCAGACACACGAGATGAGGACGCGTTCTTACCATCAAACACACTTACTGACAGCAGACACACGAGACGAGGACGTGTTCTTAACATCAAACACACTTACTGACAGCAGACTCACGAGACGTGGACACGTTCTTACCATCAAACACACTTACTGACAGCAGACACACGAGACGAGGACACGTTCTTACCATCAAACACACTTACTGACAGCAGACACACGAGACGAGGACACGTTCTTACCATCAAACACACTTACTGACAGCAGACACATGAGACGAGGACGTGTTCTTACCATCAAACACACTTACTGACAGCAGACACATGAGACGAGGACGTGTTCTTAACATCAAACACACTTACTGACAGCAGACTCACGAGACGAGGACACGTTCTTACCATCAAACACACTTACTGACAGCAGACACACGAGACGAGGACACGTTCTTACCATCAAACACACTTACTGAGGGCAGACACATGAGACGAGGACATGTTCTTACCATCAAACACACTTACTGACGGCAGACACACGAGATGAGGACACGTTCTTACCATCAAACACACTTACTGACGGCAGACACGTGAGACGAGGACGCGTTCTTACCATCAAACACACTTACTGACGGCAGACACACGAGACGAGGACGCGTTCTTACCATCAAACACACTTACTGACAGCAGACACACGAGACGAGGACGTGTTCTTACCATCAAACACACTTACTGACAGCAGACACACGAGACAAGGACGCGTTCTTACCATCAAACACACTTACTGACGGCAGACACACGAGACGAGGACGCGTTCTTACCATCAAACACACATACTGACAGCAGACACACGAGACAAGGACACGTTCTTACCATCAAACACACTTACTGAAGGCAGACACACGAGAGGAGGACGCGTTCTTACCATCAAACACACTTACTGACGGCAGACGCACAAGACGAGGACGTGGTCTTACCCTCTAACACACTTACTGACAGCAGACGCACGAGACGAGGACGCGTTCTTACCATCAAACACACTTACTGACGGCAGACACACGAGACGAGGACACGTTCTTACCATCAAACACACTTACTGACGGCAGACACACAAGACGAGGACGCGTTCTTACCATCAAACACACTTACTGACAGCAGACACACAAGACGAGGATGTGGTCTTACCATCAAACACACTTACTGACAGCAGACACACGAGACGAGGACGTGTTCTTACCATCAAACACACTTACTGACGGCAGACACACGAGACGAGGACGTGTTCTTACCATCAAACACACTTACTGACGGCAGACACACGAGACGAGGACGCGTTCTTACCATCAAACACACTTACTGACAGCAGACACACGAGACGAGGACGTGTTCTTACCATCAAACACACTTACTGACAGCAGACACACGAGACGAGGACACGTTCTTACCATCAAACACACTTACTGACAGCAGACACACAAGACGAGGATGTGGTCTTACCATCAAACACACTTACTGACAGCAGACACACGAGACGAGGACGTGTTCTTACCATCAAACACACTTACTGACGGCAGACACACGAGGCGAGGACGTGTTCTTACCATCAAACACACTTACTGACGGCAGACACCGCGAGGCGAGGACGTGTTCTTACCATCAAACACACTTACTGACAGCAGACACACGAGACGAGGACGCGTTCTTACCATCAAACACACTTACTGACAGCAGACACACGAGACGAGGACGTGTTCTTACCATCAAACACACTTACTGACAGCAGACACACGAGACGAGGACACGTTCTTACCATCAAACACACTTACTGACAGCAGACACACGAGACGAGGACACGGTCTTGCCATCAAACACACTTACTGACAGCAGACACACAAGACGAGGACGTGGTCTTACCATCTAACACACTTACTGACGGCAGACACACGAGACGAGGACGTGGTCTTGCCATCAAACACACTTACTGACAGCAGACGCACGAGGACGCGTTCTTGCCATCAAACACACTTACTGACAGCAGACACACAAGACGAGGACGTGGTCTTGCCATCAAACACACTTACTGACAGCAGACACACAAGACGAGGACGTGGTCTTACCATCTAACACACTTACTGACAGCAGACGCACGAGACGAGGACGCGTTCTTACCATCGAACACACTTACTGACGGCAGACACACGAGACGAGGACACGTTCTTACCATCGAACACACTTACTGACGGCAGACACACAAGACGAGGACGCGTTCTTACCATCAAACACACTTACTGACAGCAGACACACAAGACGAGGATGCGTTCTTACCATCAAACACACTTACTGACGGCAGACACACGAGACGAGGACGTGTTCTTACCATCAAACACACTTACTGACAGCAGACACACGAGACGAGGACGTGTTCTTAACATCAAACACACTTACTGACAGCAGACTCACGAGACGAGGACACGTTCTTACCATCAAACACACTTACTGACAGCAGACACACGAGACGAGGACACGTTCTTACCATCAAACACACTTACTGACGGCAGACACACGAGACGAGGACACGTTCTTACCATCAAACACACTTACTGACAGCAGACACATGAGACGAGGACGTGTTCTTAACATCAAACACACTTACTGATGGCAGACTCACGAGACGAGGACACGTTCTTACCATCAAACACACTTACTGACAGCAGACACACGAGACGAGGACACGTTCTTACCATCAAACACACTTACTGACAGCAGACACACGAGATGAGGACACGTTCTTACCATCAAACACACTTACTGACGGCAGACACACGAGACGAGGACGCATTCTTACCATCAAACACACTTACTGACAGCAGACGCACAAGACGAGGACGTGGTCTTACCATCTAACACACTTACTGACAGCAGACGCACGAGACGAGGACGCGTTCTTACCATCAAACACACTTACTGACGGCAGACACACGAGATGAGGACACGTTCTTACCATCAAACACACTTACTGACTGCAGACACACAAGACGAGGACGCGTTCTTACCATCAAACACACTTACTGACAGCAGACACACAAGACGAGGATGTGGTCTTACCATCAAACACACTTACTGACAGCAGACACACGAGACGAGGACGTGTTCTTACCATCAAACACACTTACTGACGGCAGACACACGAGACGAGGACGTGTTCTTACCATCAAACACACTTACTGACGGCAGACACACGAGACGAGGACGTGTTCTTACCATCAAACACACTTACTGACGGCAGACACACGAGACGAGGACGTGTTCTTATCATCAAACACACTCACTGACGGCAGACACACGAGACGAGGACGTGTTCTTACCATCAAACACACTTACTGACAGCAGACACACGAGACGAGGACACGTTCTTACCATCAAACACACTTACTGACAGCAGACACACGAGACGAGGACACGGTCTTGCCATCAAACACACTTACTGACAGCAGACACACAAGACGAGGACGTGGTCTTACCATCTAACACACTTACTGACGGCAGACGCACGAGACGAGGACGCATTCTTACCATCAAACACACTTACTGACGGCAGACACACGAGACGAGGACACGTTCTTACCATCAAACACACTTACTGACGGCAGACACACAAGACGAGGACGTGGTCTTGCCATCAAACACACTTACTGACAGCAGACGCACGAGGACGCGTTCTTACCATCAAACACACTTACTGACAGCAGACACACAAGACGAGGACGTGGTCTTGCCATCAAACACACTTACTGACAGCAGACACACAAGACGAGGACGTGGTCTTACCATCTAACACACTTACTGACAGCAGACGCACGAGACGAGGACGCGTTCTTACCATCAAACACACTTACTGACGGCAGACACACGAGACGAGGACACGTTCTTACATCAAACACACTTACTGACGGCAGACACAGAAGACGAGGACGCGTTCTTACCATCAAACACACTTACTGACAGCAGACACACAAGACGAGGACGCGTTCTTACCATCAAACACACTTACTGACAGCAGACACACGAGACGAGGACGCGTTCTTACCATCAAACACACTTACTGACAGCAGACACACGAGACGAGGACGTGTTCTTAACATCAAACACACTTACTGACAGCAGACTCACGAGACGAGGACACGTTCTTACCATCAAACACACTTACTGACGGCAGACACACGAGACGAGGACACGTTCTTACCATCAAACACACTTACTGACGGCAGACACACGAGACGAGGACACGTTCTTACCATCAAACACACTTACTGACAGCAGACACATGAGACGAGGACGTGTTCTTAACATCAAACACACTTACTGACAGCAGACACATGAGACGAGGACACGTTCTTAACATCAAACACACTTACTGACAGCAGACTCACGAGACGAGGACACGTTCTTACCATCAAACACACTTACTGACAGCAGACACTTGAGACGAGGACGTGTTCTTACCATCAAACACACTTACTGACGGCAGACACACGAGACAAGGACGTGTTCTTACCATCAAACACACTTACCGACGGCAGACACACGAGACGAGGACGCGTTCTTACCATCAATCACACTTACTGACAGCAGACACACGAGACGAGGACACGTTGTTACCATCAAACACACTTACTGACGGCAGACACATGAGACGAGGACGCGTTCTTACCATCAAACACACTTACTGACGGCAGACACACGAGACGAGGACGCATTCTTACCATCAAACACACTTACTGACAGCAGACACTTGAGACGAGGACGCGTTCTTACCATCAAACACACTTACTGACGGCAGACACTTGAGACGAGGACGTGTTCTTACCATCAAACACACTTACTGACGGCAGACACACGAGAAAAGGACGTGTTCTTACCATCAAACACACTTACCGACGGCAGACACACGAGACGAGGACGCGTTCTTACCATCAAACACACATACCTACGGCAGACACATGAGACGAGTATGTGTTCTTACCATCAAACACACTTACTGACGGCAGACACACGAGACGAGTATGTGTTCTTACCATCAAACACACTTACTGACGGCAGACACACGAGACGAGGACGCGTTCTTACCATCAAACACACATACTGACGGCAGACACACGAGACGAGGACGCGTTCTTACCATCAAACACACATACTGACAGCAGACACACGAGACGAGGACGTGTTCTTACCATCAAACACACTTACTGACGGCAGACACACGAGACGAGGACACGTTCTTACCATCAAACACACTTACTGACAGCAGACACATGAGACGAGGACACGTTCTTACCATCAAACACACTTACTGACAGCAGACACACGAGACGAGGACGTGTTCTTACCATCAAACACACTTACTGACAGCAGACACATGAGACGAGGACACGTTCTTACCATCAAACACACTTACTGACAGCAGACACATGAGACGAGGACACGTTCTTACCATCAAACACACTTACTGACAGCAGACACACGAGACGAGGACGTGTTCTTACCATCAAACACACTTACTGACAGCAGACACATGAGACGAGGACACGTTCTTACCATCAAACACACTTACTGACAGCAGACACATGAGACGAGGACGTGTTCTTACCATCAAACACACATACTGACGGCAGACACACGAGACGAGGACGTGTTCTTACCATCAAACACACTTACTGACGGCAGACACGCGAGACAAGGACACGTTCTTACCATCAAACACACTTACTGACGGCAGACACATGATACAAGGATGTGTTCTTACCATCAAACACACTTACTGACAGCAGACACACGAGACGAGGACGTGTTCTTACCATCAAACACACTTACTGACGGGAGACTCATGAGACGAGGATGTGTTCTTACCATCAAACTCACTTACTGACAGCAGACACACGAGACGAGGATGTGTTCTTACCATCAAACACACTTACTGACAGCAGACACACGAGACGAGGACGTGTTCTTACCATCAAACACACTTACTGACGGGAGACTCATGAGACGAGGATGTGTTCTTACCATCAAACACACTTACTGACAGCAGACACACGAGACGAGGATGTGTTCTTACCATCAAACACACTTACTGACAGCAGACACACGAGACGAGGACGTGTTCTTACCAACAAACACACTTACTGACGGCAGACACACGAGACGAGGACGTGTTCTTACCATCAAACACACTTACTGACGGCAGACACACGAGACGAGGACGTGTTCTTACCATCAAACACACTTACTGACGGCAGACACACGAGACGAGGACGTGTTCTTACCATCAAACACACTTACTGACAGAAGATACACGAGACGAGGACACGTTCTTACCATCTAACATTTTTTATTATTGTTTATTGCAATTGTGAATTGAAAATAATTTTCACACAATACTTTTTGAAATGGTTTATTTCACTCTTTGTTCAGATGATCATAGTTTTAAAAAAGCAATAAATAAAACATTTTTGTGGACTTTCATAGTTTAATATTGATAGTAGTCTGGGACAAGGCTAAAACAATGCATAAAATAATATACATTGGAGGCAACTGAGATTCGTCCTCCGCCACCTGGATTAAAAAAATGTATGAAATAAATATATATATTATTTGTTTCAGTGAAAATATGTAAACTGACAAATTTACTTAGAAAGCTTAGAAATTTTATAAAACATTTACATTTATTTACTTAGAAGACTTACAATTGAGGAATGCAACAGAAGTGATTCATTCTCAAATTATTCTGAGAAGAACAAGTAGAGAAGTAGAGAGACGGTGACACAATAATTAAACTTTTTTTTTATGTATAGAGGAAGACCATTATTGTAGTAGTAGGATTGGTTCGTGTGCTCACGAAAGAGACACCAAGTGTCTTAAGGTGGCTAGAGAATCGTCTGCTCGGATGGCAGGTTGTTCCATCTGTGAGGAACAGTTGAATTAAAGGTTCACTCAGTAATTTTTTCCCCATTTAAAAAAGTTTTACTCTTAAAGAAATAAATTGTAATTTTAGAACATGTATAAATGTTCATGAGCACTCCCATAAGCTGAGGACTCTAGTCATATCAGTTACCATATAAAAGCGGTTTTATTCTACATGGAGAGGGTCCCCTCATGGGGGCTGCCATTTTAAAATCACATGATCAGCTGAATACTACTAGCTTAATCTCAGTAACCGTCTTGTTATTGGACATTTTCCCTCTTGGATTAATTGAATCGTGGCTGATTGTGAATTGTGAATTTAAACAGTGGCATCTGTAATTTAAAACTATTGATTTGGATTGATGCTGCATCCACACCATTAGGTGTCACTGTAAGTCCAAGAAGACACAAACAAAAGTTACTAAGAGCCAGGTCAAGTCAGGTAAAGTGATTTTGTTCCTCTATAAGATGGCACCTCTAGGCGCCGCTCATCCGATGATTTTAAGCTTCTGGAGGGCGCTTGGACTTGAAATGAGTGTAGATAGGGGGCTGCAGAGCCAGTGGTTTTTCTGCAAGAAAGCATCAGTGCTTTGAACTTAACGCAAGCAACCATTGGCAACCAGTGCAGTTCAGGTGTGATGTACGTCCTCTTGGGCTCTAAGAAGACCGATTGGTATGATTATACAGCCACGTTCTGGATTAGTTTGACTGTACAGTTGAAATCTGAAGTTTACATACACTTCGGTTCTGGTAATTAAAACTCATTTTTTAACCACTCCACAGATTTCATATTAGCAAACTATAGTTTTGGCAAGTCGTTTAGGACAATTTTACAAACACTAAGTTATCTGTGCCTTTAAGCAGCTTGGAAAATTCCAGAAAATTATGTCAAGCCTAATTTAGCTTCTGATAGGCTATTTGAAGTCAATTGGAGGTGTACCTGTGGATGTGTTATAAGGCTTGCCTTCAAACTCAGTGCCTCTTTGCTTGACATCATTGGAAAATTGTGGACCTCCACAAGTCTGGTTCATCCTTGGGAACAATTTCCAAATGTCTGAAGGTACCAAGTTCATCTGTACAAACAATAGTACGCAAGTATAAACACCGTGGAACCATGCAGCCATCATAACGCTCAGGAAGGAGATGTATTCTGTCTCTTACAGATGAATGTAGTTTACATTTACATTTACATTTCTGCATTTGGCAGACGCTTTTATCCAAAGCGACTTACAGTGCACTTATTACAGGGACAATCCCCCCAGAGCAACCTGGAGTTAAGTGCCTTGCTCAAGGGCCCAACAGTGGCATCTTGGTGGTGCTGGGGCTTGAACCCCCGACCTTCTGGTCAGTAACCCTGTTAACCCAGTAACCCTGAGCCTCATCCACTGAGCCACCACTGCCCCAGTTTGATGTGAAAAGTGCAAATCAATCCCAGAACAACAGCAAAGGACCTTGTGAAGATGCTGGAGGAAACAGGTAGACTATAGAAAGTATCTATATCCACAGTAAAACAAGTCTATATGGACATAACCTGAAAGGCTGCTCAGCAAGGAAGAAGTCACTGCTCCAAAACCACCATAAAAAAGCCAGACTACAGTTTGCAAGTGCACATGGGGACAAAGATCTTACTTTTAGGAGAACTTTCCTCTGGTCTGTTGATTATGTTTGGAGGTATAAGGGTGAGGCTTGCAAGTCGAAGAACAGCATCCCAACCGTGACGAATGAGGGTGCAGTATCATATTGTGGGGGTGTTTTGCTGCAGGAGGGACTGGTTCACTTCACAAAATAAATGACATCATGAGGAACAAAAATTATGTGGATATATTGAAGCAACATCTCAAGACATCAGACAGGAAGTTGAAGCTCGTCACAAATGGGTCTTCAAATAAACAATAACCTCAAGCATACCTCCAAAGTTGTGGCTAAATTATTTAAGGTCATCAAAGTCAAGGTATTGGAGTGGCATCACAAAGACCTGACCTCAATCTGATAAAGTGTGTGTGAGCAAGGAGGCCTATAAACCTGACTCACTCACACCAGTTCTGTCTGGAGGAATGCGACAAAATTCCAGCATCTTATTGTGAGAAGCTTGTGGAAGGAAACCCAAAACATTTGACCCAAGATAAACAATTTAAAGGCAATGCTACCAAATACTAACAAAGTGTATGTGAACTTCTGACTCACTGGGAATGTGATGAAATAAAAACTGAAATAAATCATTCTCTCTATTATTATTCTGACATTTCACATTCTTAAAATAAAGTATGGAACCTAAATGACCTAAACAGGGAATGTTTTCAACGATTAAATGTCAGGAATGGTGAAAAACTGAGTTTAAATGTATTTGGCTAAAGTGTATGTAAACCTTTGACTTCAACGTTACATGCGGGTCCTACTTGAAGAACATTGCAGTAGTCCAGTCTATATATAACAAGAGCCTGGACAAGGAGTTGTTTTGTATGCTCTGATAGAAAGGGTGAAGTCTTCCTAATGTTTTACAGAGCAAATCTGAATGATTTGGCTCTTCTTGCGACGTGCTCTGAGAAGTTCATCAAACACAACCCCATGATATCTGAAATGCCCTGGATGGTGTTATTGTTGACAAGTCTAGTTTAATGGTCAAGTTATGATGAACTGCAGGGTTTGCTAGAACATTGAGAAGCTCCATCTTTGCTAGGTTGAGTTGTAGGTGGTGGTCTTTCATCCAACGAGTCCATCCAACTGTAGGATCGTCAGGCAGGAATGTGAGGTAGAGTTGTGCATAATCAGCATATCAATGATAGGAAAAGCCATGTGCCTGAAGGAAAGATCCCAGTGATGTCATGAATGTGGAGAAGAGGAGGAATCCTTATACTGATCCCTGAGGTACCTCAGAAGATAGTTGCTGTCACTTGGACACATGTTGTATAAAAGACCTAAAAAAACGAAGACTCCGGTAGATGTAAACAACACTGTTTCTGAAAAAACAGCTTTGTGTTCTAGATCGGCACAATCAGATCATGAAATCTCTCTTCTGAAGGATGCGTCACTATGTATAAACCTGCTTGTGATTGTATTCTAATGGAAATCAGATGCTGAAAAATGATGCAGTATTCCAGATATGCTCACTGTTGTGATTTCAGCATGATTTACAGACCGCCTGTCACACCATAAAACCTCTAGTGTCATTAAACACTTCCTTGCGCTCCATAGTTTTGCCAAAAAGCATCAGTCTCTTTTCTGTGTCTGAATTCAGCATCCACCCAGTGACATCATAAGGCAGCGATCCACTCCAGTGGAAAACATGAATGTGTGACAGGTCAGTGTGTATGTGTGTCTGATTAAAGTGTGTTGTGTGTGTGTGTGTTCACAGCCTGCGAGGGAGGAGAAAGTGGGGGAAACAGAGGAGAAGACAGACAAAGAGAACACTGAGAAAGTGGAGGAGAAGAACGTGGAGGAGCAGGTGACCCCTCAGGAGACGAGCGTTCTTTCTCCACTCAAACTGACCAAAAAGATGAAGATGGTGGTGTGTGACGTGACCTTACTGGATGGCAGCCAGTTCTCCTGCGAGGTGGAGGTGAGACCTGTCTGTCTGTCTGTGTATTTCTGTCTCTATGGTTGAAAACTTTGAGGCTATTGCAGCAAGACTGTGATGTTACGTTAAGTGTGATATGAATTCGTCTGTTGATATAACTTGTATCTGGAGCTCAGTTTTTAACAACAGCATTCTAATGTTAATCTTAAATATTAAACATTCTTCTTTAATATGTTTCAATAATTTTAAACAGTTTATACATTTTTCATAATGTTTGAATTTTTGGTTAAAGTCATTTTGCACTTTATCATCAACTACAATGTTTTTTTTTTTTTTTTATTGTCGACAAAAAATTACATTAATTCCCATTATGCTCAGTCAAATTTACTAAAAAGAATGAACATGACATGATGGAATATTGAATTAAAGGACAAAAATTATGACTTTTCTATATATACTGTAAATATGTGTGTGTGTGTGTGTGTGTGTGTGTGTATATATGAACACTGGAGAAGTGGAAAATCTTTATCATTGGTTATTATTATTCCGAGCCTGTGCTGCCTTAATGAAATATGACAAATATTTTAAGAAATTAAAAAGAGGTCAACTGTGATTTTCATGTTGACTTCAATTTCCTGTCACAAGTAACAGATAATGTACTGTCAGCTGGTTGTTATCGCAAAATAAACCCCGACAGTTGATCAAGACCCCGTCACGAAGCAGATAAGAACCGGCTGACTATACATTATCCCGCTTATTACATGGCCACTAACCAAAGAAATAAATATATGAACATAAAACATTGATATGAAATAATTGTATTATCTTGTAGAGATCACGCAGTGATATGAGAAGTAGTAAAGGTGACTCGGATGTGTGGTCTGATACGTGGATGTGCGGTTGTTACTGAGAAATATCACATTGCTAGATGGCGCCATTGACTAATCAGAATCCAGTATTCCAGAGAGCCCTGTGATAATATCATATACTGAATCTACTGAAGTATGAGCTACATTTAGAAGGGACTCTTTTGTGAATTCCTCATGTTTAGGCGTTTTTGGATATTGCATTACATGTAAGCATTCTTAAGGTAATAGCGTTTTCCTTAAAACAACTCCAGTTACACAACTCCTCAAATCAAGTTCTATATTCTGACTAGTGTGTCAGTTTAAATTCACCTGTTCATTCCCTTCATTCCCTATGTTGATGTAAGTTGTAATATGACATTTATGTTGTGAATATGATTAATGTCACATACTGTATATAGGATGTGCTTGAGTGAGGTAATTAACCCGTTAGTTAAATGTTCTATTTTTGACAACAATTTGTTTAATTAAAAGCATTTGATTATCTGCATGATGCGTCTTTTGTAATCTAGATAACTCTAATCTGGCCTCTCATTAATATGTACAGAATATCTGGTTTCAAGAGTCTTCGCAACAGCCTTCAAACTGGTTTCAAATGTACCCTCAGAAAATTCTCCATAGGTGTGTTTGTGTTTTTGACACTCCCATCCTCCAGCGGCCTCTTGTTTTGTTTTGCGAGAAGGGTTTGCTGTTTCCTATAGTGAAGTGTCCAGCTGTTCTCCTAGTTGTCATCATTGACAGTAGTTTAAATGAATAGTGCAGCCAGAAATTAAAATTCTCTCATCATTTACTCACCCTCATGTCATCCCAGATGTGTGTGACTGACTTTCTTCTGCAGAACACAAATTAAGATATTTAGAAGAATATTTCAGCTCTGTAGGTCCATACAATGCAAGTGAATGGGTGCCAAATATTTAAAGCTCCAGCAAATAAAATCAGCATAAAAAGAATCCATACAATTCTAGTGGATTAATTAATGTCTTCTGAAGTGAAACACTAGCTGTGTTTAAGAAATAGATCAATATTTAAACTTTTTTTACTAATAATGTTGAGGTGTGTACGTTGACGAGATTGGAGTTCAAACTGCCTCTCACATGATGCAAGCACGTAAGCCTCTTCTGCAGAGATATTCATATGTAGATCCCTATTAGCAGCTGTTTGTATGGGCCGTGGTTCTTTTTCAACACAAAAGGAGTTTATGCAGCGGTCTGAGCAGGAGCTTGTTCTAAGACATCTTCATTCACTCACTAGAATTCAAATCGATTCAAACAGCTGTCCTTGTTCACCGTTCCAGGGTGGTGCTGCAGTTGACGTATTCAAACCAGCCAAATCAGGCATCTATATGTGATTCTATCTATCCTTGCTTCTCTGTTGTATCTCCACTGGAGACTTATGGATGACTAATGATGGCTATATGTGCTTTTTGGAGCTTCAAAGTTCTAGTCACCATTCACTTGCATTGTATGGACCTGCAGAGCTGAAATATTCTTCTAAAAATCACACACATCTGGGATGGCATGAGGGTGAGTAAATTATGGTTTTTATTTTTGGGTGAACTATCACTTTAAGGGTTAGTTCACAGGAATTCAGTTTCCTTCTCAAACCAATTTGTGTGTTACTCTTTACGCTGATTGTGCAGAATAACACTAATGGTTTTGTATGGATTGAGATGAGTTTGTTGTGTTCTCCCTGACACTAGTTATGTTTAGTCCGAATATGCAGGAAGAATTGTGACACACACAGCATCAGCCCAACAGAACTCATTATCTCTGACGATTGTGACATCATTCTAAATGGGTTTGCTTTTTGAAATGTCACAGATAGAAGCAATTGAATCTTTGGTGGTCTGACACACATTCATTTTAGAACTCATTTCAGTTGTGACCGTTTTCAGTTTTAGACGACTAATGTGTTGTTGTTCCTCCTGCTTCCCAGTCTGAATCAATGCTGTCAATCTATATGGCTTTTGATTGGTTCAGTACTGCTGTGTTAATCTCATTAATAAAATTACTGATGTAAATGTGCAGGCAGCGTGCTGACAGACACTTAAATGCAGGTTGATGACCTGTGACCCCGCAGTGATTTGGAGGGTGTGTTAAGTGTTTTTTTGGTGGGGGGTCCTCAAGGGAAAGATTAGCGTGGGTCTGTCCACCTTCTGCCGATTAAACCCCCACCATCTGCTGCTGCTGGGCTCCGGACACGTGGACAGCACACACACACACACACACACACACACACACACACACACACACACACACACACACACACACACACACACACACACACAGCGATGTAGAACCTTAAGCTGATACTGATGATTGTTTGTCAGTTATTTGTGGGTTAATAACATATGATGGTCATTGTTATAAATGCATACTATTTCGTTATTTAGTATGAAGTATTCACATAAAATGTATTTAAAGGAATAGTTCATTCAAAAATGAAATGGTTATTTACTCATTTATAGGGCTGCACTTATATGGAAATCTGGTCCAATACGATAACCGATAAGATCATTGTGGCTGATACAATAAATGATATTTAAAACAAATGTTTTAATTTTTAATCATTTAACCTGGAACTGCTTGCTAATTATTCCTTTTAAAATAGGTGTTATTTAAAAGCTTTGAATTTGGACTGCCAATTAAGGTTTGACAAACCTTAAATGTGCCTGTATTACAGCTGTGTGCTGATTTGAGTGAGACATGAATGACATTCCACTTGCATAAATTGTACGGTGTTCAATGATGTGAGTGTTTATGGTAATCCTGATGAAGCACTCACAGAGAGGGAATAAAGAACTTCTAACAACTGTAATAATGAGTCGATAAACAGCATGTAACGATCATGAATTCAAACCTTAATCTCGGTGTACAGTAAATGGTGAAATATTTACAGTATTCTTAAACATGCATGAGCAATATTTACAATATTGCTCATGCGTGTCATCCACAAACACTTGTTACAGTGCTCATCAGTTCCACTGTATCATTTATTAAACATGAACACAATCAATGGGAATAGGTAACATTATACAGATCAAATAGTCATGAGTCATAATGTTAAATAAGTTTGAACTGCGTGCACACTGCTGCTTGAGACTGCCCGAGTCAGAGATTATATTTCCATTATCGGCGGGATATTTTGATTTGATATATTGTGCATCCATACTCATTTACTCACCCTCCTGTCATCCCAAACCCATATGATGCTTTTGTCTGCGGAACACGAATAACACATTTTAAATGTTTCGGCCCCTCTTTTTAAAACAATGGCAGTGGATAGTGACTTCAGAAAGAGTGTGAGCATGTCATGTAAGTAGTCCATGCGACTTCTCATGATCCTTATTCAGTAAAAATCCTGACGTCCATTGTTTGTAAGAGAAGCTTGTTTGCTTAAACCTCTTGCATTCACATTAGTGGTCGAGCGATATGGGTTTTTCAATGATACTCATATCTAGAGGTCAGGATGATAAACTTAATACTCTTTAACAACATCAAATCAGATGTACACTACATTTCTAAAGCAAAACAAACCATTCTTTTACGCAATATTTACTCAAATTTGTTTAAAATTGGAAAGAAAAAACTTGGAAACAGAAAGTGTTGACTATCCATTGAGACATCTGTTGGTATATTTGTGAACTGACACAAGGGAAAGATTACACTGCTGTTAATCAGTCCAACAAACACCGTTATAATCACAAAAAGTACAAATATCAGCCGAACTTAAGTTGATAATAGAGACCATTGGCCACATGGTTTCTTCAATCTATTTGGGCTTACGATGCTTTTGGGAATCGCAGCCCTGGCCGATATATCGGTCTATCACAAACTCGCATGTTCTCAATAGAACTTGTTTTTGCTAGATCCGGAAACAGAGCTCACTACAGGGCAAGTTCTCAAATCAGTGTGTATTTATGAACCCGCTACAAGATTTTCACTCAATAATGACTGAAGTGTTTTGTTGTTTCTTGCTTGAAATCATAGCATTACTACACACTGCCAATTGAAAATGTGAGAATTTTCACTTTTGGATGAACTTTTTCTTTAATATTTGTTTACTGAGTCAGCCTAATAAAAACTAGCATTGGCCAAAACTAACCATTGTATCGTACATCCCACCAACACATCTTGATACATTTCCGTCAGCTCTATAAGCATTTTCATAATGTTACATCAAAAAATTCATATTAATGAGCCAAGCTAAATATGTATAATGCACCCAGAGTTTTAAATGGAGGAAATTATGACTGAAATGTATTGCTACTCAATAATAAAAGTTTAATATTTACTACTACTAATAATAATATTAATAATACAGACAACAACAGTAATAATGATTACATTGTTAAATTATAAAAATTCTGTTTATTAAACTATTATTTTATTTTTTAACAAAATATAATAATAATATTATTAATAAATTGTTAGATTATTATGAAATTCAGTTTATTAAATTCTTATTATTTTGTTTAGTTTATAATAATCAAAGTTTAAATTAAAAGATATTACATTATATTAAATACAAATGTTATCATTTTATCATCTGATATTTAATACAAATGATTTTTACAATTTAATAATAAAAATGATCGTTATAATGTTTTTATAGGTTAGTAGTAATAGTAGAAATGACATACAATTTTAAGTTCACTAGGTAAGAGGCATTAAAGAGGCAAGAAATCGCACATGTGAGACAACGGGCAATTATATACAGAAATATATGACCATCAGAATCAAGTGCCAAACTAAATTTTCCTTAAACTTGTTCTTTTCTCTGAGCTTGTCACCGTGCATTATGGGATTGCCTTATTTCCATAGAACTCATGAGAGGCAACCTCACATTTTGGCCTAAATAAGTTATTTTAGAAGATTATGTTCCGCCTACAGTGCTGTCTGGATGGGCAGCTCACTAGGGTGCATCCATGTTTAACTGTGTGAGATAACGGCGTATAACTGCAGTTTCATTGATGTCAAATAAGTGACGAGAAGTATTCGTGTTGTTTTGATACGATGTTAGCGGAGAGAGGCCTGGGTTCTAATTCCAGGCCGGTCTGTGATGTTTGAACAGGGTCATCTTTGTTCCCGCCACCGGAAATTGCTGAGGCATCACTAACGCTATTGTCCGGATGTAGTCTTGCAGGAGACAGTGACATGTTTACTCAGATGAGTGGTGGCTGTCTCCAGGTCGCCCTGCCGTGTAAGCCACAAGATAAAACAAAGCATTCCAGACATGATTTTTCATTTGGACAGTGGGGACAATGAAGTCTCTCATGAACATGAGAACCGTGAACACAACTACACAGTGAGACACTTACAATGGAAGTCAATGGGGTCGATGTTTTTGGAGGATTAAAGGCAAAAATGTGAAGTTTATAATTTTATAAATGCACTTAGATGAATTCTTCTGTTAAAGTTGTGTGTTATTTGAGCTCTTTTTTGGGTTTATGGCTAGTAAAATCATGTTAACACACATTGTTTATGTCTTGTGTCTGTACTTTTGAAACAGTATTTTAATGTGGACAGATTAAACCCCATTGACTTTGGACTTTTGGCATTGGAAGTGTCTCGCTGCTAAACTAATTTTTGCTTTTTTAATAAGAGGAACGAGTCGAATAGTTTTTTGTGATAATCAACACAAATGCTGTCGATTGAACTTAACTTGTGTTGAACACGGAAAATTCCTCACAGACATCAGTGCTTGAAGTTTTTAACGGCAGTATCAGTTATTCTAGTAAACATTCAGAAATGGAAACTAGTAAACATGTACATAAAAGTAATGAAATGACTGGTGTGTTCTGTATGATTATAGTGCATTAACACTTTTTAAAGTTATTCAGCCAGGAGCAGTGAGTATTTACTTGTTTTCTTCTTATTGGTTGATTAATAACAACAACATACGTGACAGCAGCAGGTCTATTAGTTGAAATGTACACTTGATGTTTGATATTTTGATACAAAGCTGCTCTTTTTTTTTTTGTCCTGCTGTTTACAAAGACAGATTGATTACATAAATACGTCAAGACAGGCGTTCATCTCCACAAGCACTCTCAGATCCCAAACACACAAAGCGCACACACACAAGAGCCACCTGTCAATCAAACAGTGTGCGTGGACTGAAATTAGGAAATACAAATTCGTATGTGTGTTGTTTCTCTCTCTGCTCCGTTTTCATTTGGTGGTTGTCTTGCAATTGACATTGAGATATTATCATATCTGGGTCATTCAAAAGAATATTGGGATTCATCAAAAAATACTTTTTTAGTACAAATGTTAAATTGTTCTTCTGTTGTTTATGCCTTTTACACAACTGTCAATTTTCCAATACAGTTCATGTCATGCCAATTATTTGCATTTTGCAGGTTCTATGGCTGTTCGTGATAATGTTAACATATTTCAGCATTTGAATTAAGGTCATTTTTTTTTTACTTTTTTACTTTTGTGTGACAAACTGTTTTTGCTCAGCATTGGGTCCTGAATGAAAATCGGTTGAGAACTGCTGGTCTAGTCCTGACTGATACCTTGGCTAACAAAAAAAAAATCATGTCTCTCTTTGAGCCTCTTTCTGGAGAGAGAGAGAGAGAGATAGGATAGATGATCTGCACAAACACTCAGCCAATCACAGCGCACATACCTTAAACCAATCACAGCGCGGTGACATATATAACAGCAGACAATGTATGGCGTTCTTTTTTTAATGCTGTTTTTATGGAGAGAAAGCCGGCGCTTTCCTTTGAAATGTTGCATGTGTTTTCCTGGAAGAAGAATCCGGATGTTACTAAACATAAAAGCATCCGTGTTCTTTGAATAACACGATCATCATGAGTACAAATTCTGGAGAGATTCTGTCTCTTTCTCTCTGGTTGATGATAAATCAGTCAGGCTGTGTCCCCCTGAGGATGTGTTGGACAGTAATGCTTTAGGACAGTGTCACGTTCAGAATGACTGACCCGGTGAAAACCCTCAACATCAGATCATTCAAAACTGAAATCAGCTGCATTATTGTTCATTATCTTTCACTCTCACACTGTTGTGAAGCGTTCATGATGCTAACAGTCATAATGTGCACTGAGGTGGATATCAGAGCTATATTCCACTTCTGTCTTCTGGTTCTTGGGTTCATTTGTGGCCATTTGTTTTGCTCTTGAGCCATTGTGCCGACACTTATTTATTTACCATGAGGACACGTCTCCAGTGTCCACCTCTTGAGGATCTGTCTCCACCGGCGGGGTTTCTTTAGCTGCTGTCAACACATGCAAAACAGAAATCATCGTCCGATCTGAAATTGTTGTCAGATATTCAACACAAGATTTGCAGATGCAGCACCAGTCAAAGGTTTGGTCACTTGTGACTGAATTAGTTTAGCATAATCTTGAAAAGCAAAGAAAAGAAATAGACATTTTAGCTAAAAGCTTATGCTTAAAGGCATAGTTCAGCCAAAAATGAAAATTCTCTCATGTCATCCCAGATGTGTGTGAATTTCTTTCTTCTGCAGAACACAAATGAAGATTTTTAGAAAAATATTTCAGCTCTGTGCGTCCATACAATACAAGTGAATGATGGCCAGAACTAGCATAAAGGCAGGATAAAAGTAATCCATAAGACTCCAGTGGTTAAAAGTCATACACATCTGGGATGTCATGAGGGTGATTAAATGAGAGCATTTGAATTTTTGGGTGAAGTATGAGTTTTGTAGACTAATACAAGGGTTTATTATTTTAGTTTTATTGAGTTGGAGTGGATAAGTGTCCTCTATACCAGTGTCTAGTCCATACGGCTCCAGAGTTGTACATCGTTGACAAATAGAGGCCTGTCCAAGGTGAAATCTTGAAAACATGTGTCCAGTCTGTAGAAAATGTAATCTTTGAGGCCATGTTGGTTTCACAATTTTTTTGTGTCAAGAATAACAAGAAGTTTTCTCATGGTTACACCAAATGACCTGAACAAAATATTTTTCTTTTCAAACATCACAAAACAAGACAAAAGCGCTGATTAAGAAATTGAATTTTTGCTGTGTAGTTTTACTGCCCTGTTTGTTCATATGAGAAGGTAAAAATAGACAACGTGTCTTTTACTGGAATAGTTCCGACTTCTCAGTCTTTTTACCCTTAATGCACTTCTTTCACCTAATGCAACCCTTCTGCAGCAACAACATTTCTGTATTGATCCAGTGGAAACTGAAATCCATTAGAGTGTGTGTGTGTGTGTGTGTGTGTGTGTGTGTGTGTTGTCTGTTCTTAACGATCGCTCGTATCGTCAGTGTTGAAACAGCAGCTTTAGAGTTTACCAGGCGTAACATCCTGTCACTCATCAGTAAATCTGCCTCATTGTGAGAGTAAAAGCTCCGATTAGTTTCTATAATTGCATCCTTAACAGCAGCTGATAATATTCTGTGTGTCATGTCATATGACTTATGCTTTGAAGGGGTCATATTAGGAGAAAACAGGATTTCTCTTGATCTTTTGTATCACAAGCATCACTTTGATGGCTGAAACAGCAGCGGTGCATAAAAGATCTTAAAGAATTAAACATTTCTCAGAGGTTTTTACTCGCTGACTGTTTGTCACTGTCAAGCACAGCAAACTATCAAGATGCAAAAACACTATTCGATAAGTTGTGTCTCAAATATTTGACAATTGTTCTGCCATTAAAAGCACTACGCTATAAATATTCATCTCTACTCGACCTCTTTAATCGACAGTCAGTTGTTGGACGACTAGATGATTACTTGACCATCCTGTTTCTTCCTACTTTAAAGGGAATACATTAGACCACATGCACACTAATCCGTTTTCAGTTTCCTGACATCATTTTCCAAAATGTGTTTTCAAACGTTTCTATTGTTAGTGAAGGAAAACCGTTGCATTGTGGACGAGGGGTGTAAACGCAGCAAAATCGGTGTTTTCAAATGAAAAAACTCCCAAAACAAATGAATGTACTCCTCAGAGAGGCTTTGAATGTGATGACATCATTACAGTTACTGTTAGCATGCTAAAGCATAGTGTGCTGTTAACAAACAGAAACCGATAATCAAGATATAATCTCTTTAAAATAAGTCTTTCATAATTCTATTTTGCTTTAAGGTCTTTTAAATATTTGTATTTTGTTTTATTGTATTTTTTAGTCCCTGAGTTACAGTGCTGGTATGCAGAATTAAGCCTTAACGGAATATTTTGGATTCAATACACAGCAATATGTTTAATAATGTTCAATTCTTAACCGTAGAATGCATAAAGGGGGTCAGATTGAGCCGATGGGGTGTTATTTTTTCAATAAAAACATTTAATTCCTTTGTAGCAGTTCATTGTAAGCCTCACCAATGTCAGTTTTAAAATTATTGGTCATAGGTTCAGAAAAAAATCATTTTTGTATTACTACAAGTATTCTAAAATGTAGAATATTCTAAATTAGCTAGTTAGGGACAATTTGTGTTATGATAGTAATGCTATTGATTGGGCTGGACATGCATTGAACCCGGAATATTGCTTTAAAGGTGAAGTGTGCAATTTCTGTGCATCTGATTGAACAAATAGAGGGTTCTGCCCCAAACTGAAACCATCGTTGAGTTAATGGTGCTGTCAGGCTGGTCGGGATGCTCGAACAAACAGCGCTGTTTTAATAGCTCCGAGGTGTTACTCTTCTTTCAGGGTAATCGGCCTACTAATGATTGACTTGACATGAGAGATGTTTTATTACTTGACACTTCAGTGTGTCACATCCATGTCTGTAACTGATGAAGATGTTTCGAGTTCAAGACAATTGAATTCTACAAGACAGCTGTTAGTGTACTTCAAGCCCTAGAGTGTTGCATGTATTTATGTGTCATATATCTTCTTTCCTCTTCCTCCAGAAACGGGCGAAAGGCCAGTACCTGTTCTTTGAAGTGTGCAATCACCTGAATCTCTTGGAGAAAGATTACTTCGGCCTGAGCTTTAAAGACAACGCCGACCAGAGGGTGAGTTTGAACTCTCGCTGAACAATACTTCAATCATTCACCTTAACATGGCATGGACAGGTCTCTGGATCTCACATCTAGAAGCACCATCAAACAACCATCACAGAAGACGAGGGGCAGAAGTTCTTGGGAAATGTTGTTTTTCAGTGTTTTCAGGCCAGAAGCTTGCTCATGTTCTGACTCGAGCTGTCAATCCATTCAAATATTTCATCTCATCATTTTTGTATTTTAAAGCATTCAGTTGATTTTTAAAGGGGGATTTTATTGAAATCTGCAATTTGTGTGGATGGCACTTGTTTGGGAATCTATGTGTGTTTGTTTCTGAGGTAGATTTCTGCTGCAGTGCTTATAGGGGGCTGTTCACAAAGGAATATTTCTTATATTCCTGAGTACCCCAGTGCCCACCTTTTCCCATTTTTTTTTTTACTTTTTTAGTTTTTTACATTTTTTAGTTGTAAGCCATCAACTAAACCTTCTAGCTCCAAAAAGACAAAGATACAAGACTGTGTTCTTAACGAGTTCTTAATGAACTACAATCCCATGAAGCATTGCAAATGATGTAACTGAATTAAAAACAATGGAAAATATAAATCAATTGATTTAAAGTTGTTGATTTGAAGTATAGAAATAATATAATTATAAATGGATATAAATGTATTTACTCAGATATAAATGAATATAGAAGTAATCTAAGAGTATAGGAAGAGTGACTCGATTGTCTCATTCACAGAACATCATGGGAGTGGGTGGAGCTGCAGAGCCTTTTTTTGGCATTAGGAACATGGGAAATGTAGTTATTTAAAGCAAATTTTGTGATTTGTATTTATTTTGTATTTATTTGTTTTACATTTATTAAAAAAAAAGTTGAAATAATGTGGACTGATGACTTCAACAGAAAACCATCAGTGAACAACCTCTGAGCTTACACTCGGTCTCTTTGATTGGTTATAAGCAGGGATGGGTTTAATGAGATTATGAATTAATTAGTTACTATTATCAAATTATTTGTCAGAAAAAACTAAATTCTTAAATTCCTGTTATCAGATTACAGTTACTGAATTACTTGTTACGAAGTAAGTTTTTCAGGAATTAATCTGATACAATTTAAGACAAGTCATTTGAAGTGTAACTTGCCCAACACGGTTTAATTAAATAATAAACAAATTATGTGATTTTTACTTCCAGAACAGACTGTTGCGTTCTTTTTATTCATGTTTTATTTATTCATGTTTTAAACAGTCAAATTGAATAAACGTGTTAACTACATTAAAAAAGTAGAGCTGTTAAACGATTAATTCATCTCTTGTGTTCTATTCATTTTGACAGCCGTAGTTCTTAGACATTATGAAATGCAAGAACGCATGAGATCAAGTTTGTGTAGTTAGATGTGTGCATAGAGTATGTGTGGCAATCTCTCTGTTCTACATTTGAAAAGCCCAATATTTAAACATGAGCGGATGTTTTAGCCCATAGGTCCTAGATTCCCTCCATAACACATTGACCAAATTCAGTGTAAGTGTTGTTCACTCTCGCATACGCACCAGCTATTAGTTACATTGATTTCTTGCTGCTATTGATTTGTTGTGATCTCGTACACAAAACAGCAACACATCAATCCTTAAATTGGTGTTGGCATTGAAGCATAAGTTAAATGTTTTTTTTTTTCTCTGTGCCACAATTGGTTGATCGTTAGAGATGCAAAATTGGATATTAGATTTTCTAATTTGTATTTTTCGATTAGATTGGATATGCAATTTTCAGGCGTGTTGTTCTGTTGGGTGTTGTGTACATGAGGCACTCCATAGACCCCTTGAGAGGAAATGGTTTGTGTTAGAGAGATGCTGGGATCTTTCTCTGTCTCTAAGCAGAAGCATGTTGGCATGTTTTTAAAGTGATTGATCTGTGCTGTTATAAATCACTCATTTAGAACCAACAAGGCAACCAATGTCCACAGCCATTAAGCATTACAGAGGCCATGTACACATTGAAGCGTTTCAGGAGTGACAACTGCATTTCAATTTGAGAGTGAATCCATGAATTCAGGGTTGCACATTGTGTTGATCTCGCTGCTTGTGAGGTTTGTTGAGGTGCGCTGACTGCCCCCTGCTGACACGCCTCTGAAAAACACAAACTTACATGTACTTCAAGCTTGAATCGCTCTGATGGTAGAAAAATACATACTTCTATTATGGAATTTATAAACAGGAGGCATGATTCATTGTAGTAATGCTTTGTTTTACTTTAATAATTTACTTTGATAATCAAACACACTAAATATAAGCATTAAATTGACAGCTGTTGTCTAAAGTGAACATAAACAGCAGATTTGTGAACAAATATGTGAATTTGAGTGTAAATGTTGCCTAATAGACCTACCACTGTCTGATATGTTGGTAATATTAATCAAACAACAGTAACAAAAAATCGAGAACACCGCTCACTGCTCGTAGCTGAAGTACTTTAGTAGATTATAATTGTATTATGTATTATAATCGTACAATAAAGACCAGTCATTTAAGTTGTTTTATGTACGTTACATTTCTTTTGTCAATTTCTGAACGTTTAATTGAATACTTATTTGTTCTATAGCTGCTAAATAGTTTCATCTTATCTTATTAATGACACTTGTCTCAAATAATTACTTAAAGTCTAAAAAATACTTAATGAAATTAACAGATTAGTCATAGTTTTTGTTATGATATTAAAACTAGAGATGCACCGATCGACCGGCCAGGGACCGGAATTAGCCGATTTACCGCATGCCCGGACCGGTAACCGGCCGGTCAGCCTCACGTCTTACCGATTCCAAGCCGGTCCGTTTTGTTGTCAGCAGCGCAGGCAATAACGTCACAGCCGCACGTAAACATGTCATTGGCGTGGAAGATCTTCACTGTGTGAGTGAAGAATACATAAAGTTTGAAATGTGTAATAATTGTAAGGCCAAAGTAAACCGTGGGGTAACCACCACAATAACTTTCAGATCAACAAATGTAATTAGACATTTATAACACCATCACCCAGCTGAAAATGCCCATTTTAAAAAAGAAGCTAAAAAGTGAAAGCGGCTAAAGCTAGCCAGAGCTCAGAGCCAGCCACAAGTCAGCAGCCTCTCCTATCATTCCTTGGTATGAGCAGCGAAAATACCAAAGCAATTACGAGGAAAATGATGGAATTCATGGCCCTGGATGACCAGCTGTTCTCCATAGTTGAGGACAGAGGGATCAGAAATCTGATACATTTCCTCGATACAGAGTAGGAGGTACTCTCTGACGTCACGTTGCCCGAGTTGTTTAATCTCGTGTCATGTAACACACAGCCTGTTATCTGTCAACATTTGGGTACACAAATCCGGGAGAGGGGAAGTGGGGTGCTGGATGGCAGAGGTAGGCTAAATACTACACAAATTGTGCCGTTGTGATTTAACGTAATTTTTCCCACCGTGTCTGATATTAAAATCAGTGCGACACATATTGCAAAAGGCGTGGGCATTGTCGATATGGCTTCAGGATATTAAATTCAATTCTTCCATCCAGCTGTTGTTATATTAACATGTATATTTTGTTTTTTTCACCGGAGCACCAGCTGAGTCTTCTCCTCCCATCTACCAGTGATGCTTGATTTAACTTCCCGCGTCTACTGCCTGCGCAGATATCAACAGCGCAAATGGGTTTTGGTTGCCAGATTGTGGTCATAAATGATTTGTAATGTGTATGATGTGTCGATTGTGTGAGTAGGATGCGTTTCATTCAAGATCTGGCAACTGGACCACCTTGGAATAATATATTGATTTGATTATTCATATAACGTGGTTTGGGCCATACAAATTACGGGAGTTTTTTTTGGGAGAGATAACAAAACGGGAGACTCCCGGGAAAAACGGGAGTGTTGACAGGTATGCAAGCCGTTCACGAAGCAGTGCTCAGTTTTACAACTGATATTTGGACATCTAACGTAAGTTGAGCGTATTGGACACTTCAGTTTTTCAGATCTTTGGAATTGTTTTGTTAGACAAGTAATAAAGAGAAAAAGGTCCATTTATAAAAATTGTGGAAAATGACATCTGTTATATATAGCAACTCATTTACAGTTAATTGTTATTTCTACCTCTTTCCAGTCACAGAGCACTTTATTTTGAGAGATGTTTAAGTGAGAGAAGATCCTGTAACTTAGTGCAGTTTGGGGGAAATTGTAATGTTTAATCATTTATTTTATTATGAAAATAAAATTTAGCATTGAAGAAAGGTAGATTTTGTTTGTATAATGTGGTCAATAATAGTTTTTAGAAAGAAAATCGGAATCGGAAAAAATCGGTATCGGAAGGTCACACTCGCAAAAAATCGGAAATCGAAATCGGCCAAGAAAATTGCAGTCGGTGTATCTCTAATTAAAACTGGTATTGAGCATCATCAAATTGTACTGGTATTGGTACCAATGTTCACTGATGAGCTAAAACATTATGACCACTCAAGGTGAAGCGAATAACATTGATCATCTCCTAACAAGGTCACATTTCAAGGTCTGGGTAGATTAGATGGTAAGCGAACAATCAGTATTCGTAGTCAACGGGTTGAATGTAGGAGAAATGGGCAGGAGTAAAGACCTGAGCAACTTGGACAAGGGCCAAACTGTTATGGCCAGACGACTGGATCAGAGCATCTTTAAAACAGCAATGCTTTTGGGGTGCTCCCGGTCAGCAGTGGTGAGTACCTACCAACAGTGATCTGAGGAGGGACAAACCACAAACCTGCAGCACAAGGATCATGGATGCATGAGGGCAATGAATGCTATCCCATCTGGTCCCAACCGACTGTGGCACAAGTCGCAGAACATTTGTATGATGGTTACGAGAATCCAGGGCATGCTGAGTGACCATATTCAGGCTTCCTAAGCAACCAATTGGCCCGGTTGCTAGGGTGGGTATAGTCACATTGGGTAACCTCCTCGTGGTCGCTATAATGTGATTCTCGCTCTCGGTGGGGCACGTGTTTTTTTGTGTGTGGATGCTGTGGAGAATAGCGTGAAGCCTCCACACGCACTACGTCTCTGCAGTAACGCACTCAATAAGTCATGTGATAAGATGCGTGGATTGACGGTCTCAGACGCGGAGGCAACTGAGATTCATCCTCCGCCACCCGGTTTGAGGTGAGTCACTACACCACCACGAGGACTTAGAGCACATTGGGAACTAGGCATGTGAAATTGGGGAGAAAAATAATAATAAAAAAAAAATAATAGTAATTGTTACGGGAGGAATGTGTCATAACACAAAGTGCACAAACATTGCAGACCGGTGAGATTGCCCACAATGAAATTGCACTGTGGGAAGATGACAAGCAGTGTGATGCTCTGGTCAATGGTCTGCTGGGAAACCCTGGGTCCGGCCATTCACGTGGATGTCATTTTGACACATGCCACATATCTAAACATCGTTGCAGCCCAGGTACACCCCTTCATGGCAATGCCATTCCCTGATGGCAGTGGCCTCTTTCAGCAGGATAATGCACCCTGCCACACTGCACACATTGTTCGGGAATGGTTTGAGGAACACGATGACGAGTTCAAGGTATTGCGCTGTCCTCCAAATTCCTTAAATGGCTTAAAATTCTCAATCTGATTGAGCATCTCTGGGATGTGCTGAACCAACAATTCTGATCCACGGTGGCTCCACCTCCTAACTTGAAGGATCTGCTGCTAATGTCTTTTTGCCAGATTCCACAGGACACCCTCAGGGGTCTTGTAGAGTCCATGCCTCAGTGGGTTGGTGCTGTTTTGGCGGCACCCGGACGACCAACAGCATTTTAGGCAGGTGGATGTAAAGTTTTGGCTCATCTGTGTAAATTAATATTATACTGTATTAGATCTTACGATAATAACATAATGGAAAGTTCTCTTGCCAGTCAGAGAAGTGTGAGCACCCCGTCCTAATTTATCATTCCACGTCTGTATCCAGAAGTAAATTTGTCTCCCCATAATGGTTGACATAATAAGAATAGCACCATTTTTAATATCAGCATTTGTGCCTTTCCATCCATTTTTACAATAAACTGATTTATATATTGAGGTTTAAACTCAATTTTCAATGGTAATTGTTAAAAAAAAGGTGTTAAAATGCCTTCTATCCCAGCTTAATATGAAGTCAAACCATTTGTAGGTTGATTCCCCCAAAAAGTGTGAACACCTGTGACTCTGTGGCACTTTCAACATATTTCTCTGTTTAAGCATCCCAACCAGCTCTACACTGCAACATTGACCCAACCAATGGCAGGAGTTTGGGTACGTTACTATCTGTTTGGCTAACCAATAGCAAACGGTGTGAGTGGTCAGGAATCTGTTTGAAAACACTTCCGTTTGGTGATGCTTGTGGTGCAGAAATTACACGCTTCACCTTAAATTGTTGGTCAGTTAAAGCATCTAAAAATGTTCACTTTCCCTTTAACAATCATGTATTTTTTAACCTAAAATCTACACATATGCAATAGAAAAATACAAACTGTATGACATAATGTTGATTATACGATGCAGCTGTTTAACAAACCTTTTTTTTATTTCTGTTACAGTGCTGGCTGGACCCTACCAAGGAAATCAAAAGGCAGATCCGCAGTATGTGCTCTCTCTTTCTCTCTCTATATCCAGCAGTCCCTGAGCTCGTTAAATAACAGTTTATGGTGTGGTGTAGTGGGTTGATAAGACTGTGGTCTGTGATGATGATGATGATGATGGTGATGATGATTCTGAAGTGTCTTTGGACCTGGTGCTCTGCAGGACATTAGCAGCAGTGTTGACCTGGGTGCATTTCTGTTATTGACTGTATGATGGGATCGCTGGCCATAAGTGTTACACTGGTAATCCATTCCCAACATTAAACATTATTGCACTTTGAAAGGGAAACTCCAGTTGTGACATCATCCTGAGCCAATCAGCACATTTATCAGAATGTCAAGGTTGAAACGGGAAAGACTGAGATCTGTGGACCGTAATCAGAGGAGTGCGTCAATGAGTTGTGCTCTTGTTTAGATTTGGCTTTGATCTTCAGCTGGCGAAATATTGAAAAGGCATCCATAAAGGAATAGTTCAGCCAAAAATGAAAATTCTCTCATCATTTGCTCACCCTCATGTCATCCCAGATGTGTATGACTTTCTTTCTTCTGCAGAACACAAATGAAATTTTTAGAAGAATATTTCAGCTCTGTAGGTCCATACAATACAATTGAATGGTGAACGAAACTGTAAAGCTCCAAAAAGCACATACAGGCAGCATAAAAGTAAAACCCTAAGACTCCAGTGGTTTAATCCATGCCTTCAGAAGTGATGTGATAGGTGTGGGTGACAAACAGATCAATATTTAAACACATTTTTGCTTTAAAGTGCATTAAAAATGAGAATCACCAAAATCACAAGAAGAAGAATATGAAAGTTAAAGTGGAGGCTGACTGAACGGAGTAGAATTTATAATATAAAGAACTTTAATGAATCGATCTGAAGCAGATATATTTCATTACAAATGATGATCTGTTCCATGCAGTTTTTAATTTGTACTAGAGCCGGACTGTTATGGGATTTTTGAGACCGGTACTGATTTTAGAGGGGGAAATTCACCCGATGGCCGACCTTTTCTATGTGGATTTTTCTCCGATTTTGCACCGATATGACTATGCAAAGGCACTCCGAAGGCTGCTTTCTTAAACAAATATTTTTTTATCAAAGAATATTTTACATATTTTTAATTATACACTGTCAACAAATTCTAGAAATGAACACTGAGAAATTAAAGAATAAAATAAATAGTTAAATGAACATCAGTACTGCAAGTATCAGTCAAGCGGTGTTACACCATATTCTGCTATACAAGTTCAGGGGAAACTTTTAACAGACTTTTAAATATTGCATTTTATAAATGACTGGAATTGTTCGGTTGAAGGGGGTACCAAGCTACGAATCCTGAACAAAACAGTTTACACGTTAGCGTCCACTCAGCTGACAAGCAATGATAGTAGCTATGTGGTTAGCTAG
Source organism: Xyrauchen texanus (assembly GCF_025860055.1). NCBI lineage: Eukaryota > Metazoa > Chordata > Actinopteri > Cypriniformes > Catostomidae > Xyrauchen > Xyrauchen texanus. The sequence continues at coordinate 1,184,894 of NC_068305.1, forward strand.
TTAGCTATAAGCTCGTTGTCATGGAGAGTAAAAGATGGACGTTGTTTGTTTACTTTCCAGCATTGCATCTCATCAATTAGGTAAAAACATAACGTGAAATCAACACTTGACGTACACAATCCACCACTGCACTGTTGTCTGCTGAGCTGTAAAAGATGCTCTGATGTTTAAATATGCTACATTACTGACTGCACTGACAAACTATAGCTGGCTAACATAACAGATGTGATAAACAGGAGTGACATGGTGGTCAGGGACAGGGTTAACGTTACAGTGGTTATATTGAAAAGAGAAAATGATGGGGTCATTGTTCATTAACTTTCCAGTATGTATTTCACAAACTAGTTAGCAACATACCACTTAACACCGCAGCACCGCTTAACACCGCCCTGTCTGCAGAGCCACCGTCAATTCAGCTTTGTAAACAGTTGAGTCGGAGAGCAATCTGCTGGACAAACTATGTTATGACTCCAACTCTAAATCACCCCAAGCACTGTTTTCTGTATTATATGTTCTGGGGAAAAAAAATGTCATATGTGCGCATATCAGTAAAAATTTATGGCGATACGATATATCTGTGAAAGGCTAATATCAATGCAGATAAATCTGTCAGGCACTAATTTGTACTTTTGAATTGATTTTGTTTGTTTCAATGTAGCTTTGTTAGTTTTAACTTTATAATTAATACTTTTTGTTTAGTTTGTATATTCAGTGTTTTCAAGTTTTAGTCAGTTTATTTATTTATTTATTTTCGTTGGAGTATTTTAGGACTGCCAAAGTTGCAAAAATACAGAAAAGGAATATTCCGGGTTCAATACCAGTTCAGCTCAATCGCCAGCATTTGTGGCATAATTTTGATTACCACAAAAATTTATTTTGACTCAAAAAAAGCTGAAATGTTGTTCTCTTGGTGTTTATTTTGTGAAAATGACCATCTGACTGCTCATTATCCAGCATATTACAAGATGACTTGCTAAATAAATAAATGCTCATGAAACATTTATTTGAGTGATTATTTTATTAGATTACTTGTAGAGATTACATGTATGGTTGTTACTCAAATACAGAAGAAATATCTGACCACTGGATGGTGTGATTGACCTATCAGAATAGAGTATTACAGAGACACATGTAATAATGTTTTTAAAAACTCAAATGAATCATTTTAATTTTATTCTAGTTTGTTTTAGAGTCATGGAAATGTAGTTTCTTCATTTCAGTATTTACAATTTACATTTTGTTTCAGTGTCTAAAATGCATTTCAGTTTTTTGGTTAATAATAATAATAATTGTTAACAAAAACAATGGCACTGTCTCTGTATTTGTGTGGGATTTATTTGTCTTTTTTTCTGGTTTATATAAGTTTATAGAGCGAGGAGAAGAGAGCTCTGTTATTAGTGTTTCATAAAGCTGCTTTTTAGCAAACTGGTCTGTGAAGTAGTCATCTGTACAACAAACTTGCTTTTAACACACTCGAGATGGGTGTGTCTGTAAATGAGTGTTTGTTATGTTTAAATCGTGCCATTGTTTGACATCCAGTCTAGTGCTCTCTGTTTTACACACACACACACACACACACACACACACACACACACACACACACACACACACACACACACACACAGGTGAATCAAATGTCTTATCTGCTGTTATGACTGTGTGCGCGCGCACGTGCATGCAAGCGTGCGTGTGCTGGAGGAGAGCTGAAAATAGAAATACAGGACAGAGAGAGAGGAAATGTCTCTTTCCTTGTGAAGGACACATCTATAAAAATGACAGCTCTGTCCTCCTTTCCAAATTAATTTCTCCCCTGCTCTGTCATTTCTCACTGGAGAATGTCGAGCACTTGTTCATTTTTGCTTTTGCCTAGCCATGTCCTGACCTCTGACCCCGGATCAGTCCAGAGCTGTAGGACGCTACATAACTATAACATCACAAAGTGCTACAAGCAGTAAAGTAAAAGCAGCAAAGCTCTGCTCTGAATATAGCCATGACTAAAGCCTGTTGTTGGGCACGACACTCAGTGAAGTGACTATATTCACAATATAGCACAGCCTCGAGTGCCTTATTGATGAAACAATGAGAGAATGTGATGAGATTAAAGCTGTGACTCAATATTTTTTTAATTGAAATAATCACATGACATGCTGATAAATTAATCTAATAAATCACATATATCAACATTTGCTGAGAAATGCCCCAAAATGAGATATCTCAAGTCACATTATATTAAAATTATAAATATAACATTTAGTGCCCATAATTTGGATATTCAGATTTAAATAAATTGCATTATTGAGGCAGGCTAGTAAAGCTTGATTAAACAATAATAAAAATGGCTTTAGAATGCATTATATTGTTAGTTTTATTACTATATCATTGAACATAATCCTACTGTTGACAGATTTTGCAGTCGAGTTCATCAGTCTGTCCTGTTTTTATGGGATGAGTTCTTGTGTTCAGTCTGCACTTATTTTAGTTGGTGTATGATGGTCGCTTTTGGAGCCACTAACTGGTTTCCTGCGTCATTAACACTACGTTTTTAGGGCATTGTGTAAAGTTAAAAGTAATTGAAACTCTGAAAATGGTGTCTGGAGATTTCTGTATTCTGTTGTGCTTCGTCCAGCTGTCATGAACGCGTCCTGTGTGAACGGCTCTCATTCTGTGACTGCGCTGCTTGTGAGGTTTGTTGAGGTGCGCTGACTGCCCCCTGCTGAAGTGCCTCAGAAAAACACAAACTTACATGTACGTCAAGCTTGAATTGCACCAATGGTAGAAACATACTTTTAATACATTATTCAAGCACAGGTCAGGTGGCATAATTGATTGCAAAACATTTTTTAAAAGTGTTTTATGTTAATTCAGTGCACTTAATAAGTTACATCGACAAGCCTTGATTAAATATTTTAACATTTAATGAGAGCAAAACAAGGATGAACGGCTGGGGTGGGTGGGTGGGTGGTGTGTGTGTGTGTGTGTGTGTGTGTGTGTGTGTGTGTGTGTGTGTGTGTGTGTGTGTGTGTGTGTGTGTTAAAGAGAGACACATTGTGTGATCACCTGTTGCCTATGTGTGTGTGTGTGTGTGTATATATATATATATATATATATATATATATATATATATATATACACACCACACAAAATTTGTACAATTGAGTCAAAAACTTGGTCATGAAGAGAAGAATTTAACGAAATAATGAATAGCCATAAAAGCTTGTTACTAGAAAAGCTGTATCATTTGAGAACAGCTGAACTACTGTCACGCTACTGAAATATGTAGTCAGTAGTGCTATATTTGCCTTGTTACCATTCAAGCACCCAGGACCAGAACTGTGTTTAAAAGTGCACATACAACACTTCCATCATCTTTTCTACTCTACTTGAAAACAGACAGAACAAAAGACAAATAAAGTCTTGATCAGGTTCTGCTTGCTCTTTGGGAATCATGGGAATCGTCAACCAGTGTCATTCAAATATAGTGAATACAGTATGTTAGACAAAGAAATGCAGGAGAGAAAAAGACAATGCAACAAAGATGATAGAGATCTGGCTCATTTTCAACACATGCCTGTAATCATTCTTGTATCTGGAGCACGCAAGTTCAGTTTGTGTTTCATGGAGACACATCTTGATATTGTGTCATTAATGTGGCCCATTTCAGCTTTTTAAAACATTCATTTGTAAATGATGAGCACAATGAATGAGTGTTAGTTTACTAATGGAGCAAACAGACATTAGCACTCGTTCAGACTCTCTCTCTAATAATCATGTTAAAAAGGAGCCTCGTTTTGTACATTTTGGCATCATGTTTGGGTTTTTCTTTCTCTGCGGTGATATTCTCTCTTATGCACTCTCTGTTTTACTCCTGTTTAATCTATACTTTCTCTTTCATTGTCTTGCCTTTAGACTCTCAGTGGCAGTTTGCGTTCAGTGTGAAATTTTACCCTCCTGATCCATCCCAACTGACTGAGGACATAACACGGTACACTCACACTGATACACACATAGTTATTCCTGCCCAAAACCTGTTGTTATCATTCACAACATACACCAGAGTTGGGAAAGTTGCTTTGAAACTTTAAAACCGAAGTTAAAAATAACTCATAACTGCAAATATTGAAACTAGTCAAGATACTCTTAAAAATAAAAAAACAAGCAAGAAGAACTACTTCTGAAGCTATTTAAAGAATGAAATATTTTTAGAAACATATCAGTTCTGATCGCTGAATACAATATTATCATCTGATAGTTATACAGTATATATAATTGGTGACATTCCGTTCTAAAAAATAATCATGGTTTTACCGTAGTTTAACCAAGGTGTTTGTAGTAAAACCGTAATAACCAAAAAATTACCCATGGTTACTACAGTCATTGTTACTACAATAATACTTTGGTAAAACCATGGTTCATTTTCATAAGACTTAAACAAATAGGCTTTAAACAAAGTTAACAAATGTATACTTATCATACACTAATAAACTAGAAAACACCATACTTTATGCAAATGAATCTAAATACTGTGATGAACAGCAGCAATACACTAAATATTTCACTTTTTAAAAAGAAGGCAAAGTCACTTTAAGGCTGCACAGGGCTAAAGTGAATCAGAGTCATTTATGTGAACTAGATCATTTACATGAACCGACTCACTAAAATGAATCGGAGTTCCCAGCGCTAAATATAAGGGGATCATTTATTGTAACCAGTTCATATACATTAACTGATTCATGTGCAATCACATAACCTCGTACTAACAACTACTCAGAACAATGTAACAACCGTATAACAACCACCCATCAACACTCTAATAATGACCTAACGTTCTGCTGGTGTTCTTGAATTGTGAATTTGAATTTCACTCTTTAATGTTGCTGCTTTTTCTGTAGTTTGTGTATTTTATGTGGAAAAGCTGAGTCTATATTCACATATATACACATGCACCCTTTTACTGCTGGTAAAACAGATTTTTTTAGGTTAGAGTGAAAGATTCATAGGTTCCCTATATCGCTCAGATAAACACCTGTCCACATTGTTTTCACAAGTTTACCATATAGGCCAATGTTAATGTGCCTGTCACATAAAAAGGCTGAAAGTTTATCTTTCTTTTTTTCTCCCCTGATCTCTGCAGGTTTCTGTTGTGCCTTCAGCTGCGACAGGATATTGCATCAGGAAGGTTGCCCTGTTCGTTTGTCACTCATGCACTGCTCGGCTCATATGCCCTGCAGGCTGAGCTCGGTGACTATGACCCGGAAGAACATCGTCTGGACTACATCTCTGACTTCCAGTTTGCTTCAAACCAGACCAAGGACTTGGAGGAGAAGGTGGTGGAGCTGCACAAGTCCCACAGGTTCAACAGATCAAATAACCAGCAAAAAACTAATATTATAAATGCTTTTAGATAAATAAATAGACATTGAGAAAGGAGGGAAAGTAAGATAAAGAGAGAGAAATGAAAACCTAAAGGAGTGAATGAACGTCAAAGAGAATGAATGAAAGTGGAAGAGAACAAATGAACGTCAAAGAGAACGAATGAAAGTGGAAGAGAACAAATGAAAGTGGAAGAGAACAAATGAAAGTGAAAGAGAACGAATGAAAGTGGAAGAGAACGAATGGAAGAGAACGAATGAAAGTGGAAGAGAACAAATGAAAGTGGAAGAGAACGAATGAAAGTGAAAGAGAACGAATGAAAGTGGAAGAGAACGAATGAAAGTGAAAGAGAACGAATGAAAGTGAAAGAGAACGAATGAAAGTGAAAGAGAACGAATGAAAGTGAAAGAGAACGAGAACGAATGAAAGTGAAAGAGAACGAATGAAAGTGGAAGAGAACGAATGAAAGTGAAAGAGAACGAATGAAAGTGAAAGAGAACGAATGAAAGTGAAAGAGAACGAATGAAAGTGGAAGAGAACGAATGAAAGTGAAAGAGAACGAGAACGAATGAAAGTGAAAGAGAACGAATGAAAGTGAACGAGAACGAATGAAAGTGAAAGAGAACGAATGAAAGTGGAAGAGAACGAATGAAAGTGGAAGAGAACGAATGAAAGTGAAAGAGAACGAATGAAAGTGAAAGAGAACGAGAACGAATGAAAGTGAAAGAGAATGAATGAAAGTGAAAGAGAACGAATGAAAGTGGAAGAGAACGAATGAAAGTGAAAGAGAACGAATGAAAGTGAAAGAGAACGAGAACGAATGAAAGTGAAAGAGAACGAATGAAAGTGAAAGAGAACGAGAACGAATGAAAGTGAAAGAGAACGAATGAAAGTGAACGAGAACGAATGAAAGTGAAAGAGAACGAATGAAAGTGGAAGAGAACGAGAACGAATGAAAGTGAAAGAGAACGAATGAAAGTGGAAGAGAACGAATGAAAGTGAAAGAGAACGAATGAAAGTGAAAGAGAACGAGAACGAATGAAAGTGAAAGAGAACGAATGAAAGTGGAAGAGAACGAATGAAAGTGAAAGAGAACGAATGAAAGTGGAAGAGAACGAATGAAAGTGGAAGAGAACGAATGAAAGTGAAAGAGAACGAATGAAAGTGAAAGAGAACGAGAACGAATGAAAGTGAAAGAGAACGAATGAAAGTGGAAGAGAACGAATGAAAGTGGAAGAGAACGAATGAAAGTGAAAGAGAACGAATGAAAGTGAAAGAGAACGAGAACGAATGAAAGTGAAAGAGAACGAATGAAAGTGAAAGAGAACGAGAACGAATGAAAGTGAAAGAGAACGAATGAATTAATATCTCAACTAAAAATGTTCCTCTTCTCTTTCAGGGGTCTGAATCCGGCCCAAGCAGACGCCCAGTTTTTGGAAAATGCGAAGAAGCTCTCCATGTACGGCGTAGACCTGCATCACGCCAAGGTACGGATGCTGCCATCTGTCATGTCTGTATAATACTACACTTAAGACTCTGATACACTCACGACATGACGTGTTCCTGGAAAATGTTTGTACATGATGTTTGCAACAGCTCAGAAACTCTGAACTCCAGTGTGTTCATGTTGACTGATCCTGACACTGAGGAAATCAACCGGAAACTAATGTTGGTGTCAAAGGAAGTGGAGCACCAGGTCACCCCTACCAATGACGGAAGCTGTTTAGCAGCCGGTACAAAGATTTCCGGCTGAAGAGTTTGTGCTCGCAAGCTGTTTCGAAACTCAAAAAAAATTTTTTGTCCAGATTTGGTTTGAAATGAAATGACACCTATTCGTTTGATTTCACCAGAAGCATATTAGTGGCTTCATAATGAGGCCATTAGTGAAAATGCTTTTATTTTGCATTATCTGTACTCCAGACTATAAAATGATTATTGAGCCATTGGCTAATGAAAAGTTTAGGAGCTAAATGGCTGTTTTTAGTTGCCAAATTACTGGATTGCTCTATTTAGATGGTTCTTCAGAAGCAAGAAAGAAAGCCGAAGAAAAAACAGAAAGTTGATAACCAAATAATCAGACGATTTGTTTTTGAAATCCGAATAAAATGTGTTAAAACATTTTCTTTCCTTCCTCTGATGGGGCGGTCCAGACACAGAGTCCAAATTGAAGGAATGAAGTCCCAGCTGTTGTTTATTGTGCAACCAAAATCCAAATAATAACCAGAAAATATTAAGATTTGGTACATAACTTGGAACTTTTAATTCTAAACACGGCAGAAATGGAACTGGGACTCTTATTTTTAAATTTCAGAGGCGCTCTCACAAACCAAAAAGGGAAAAAAAGGTCTGGGAAAATAATGCTGTTGCCATATTTAGACACAAAGAGGAATATCAGCTTCCCGGCTCTTTTCCCAGAGAGATTCAAACCAGTCTGTTATCCAAACTGTACATCTCCCCCCAGCGACCTCTCAAGTGACAGTATCTCTCTTAAATACTCCATTTGAAGGGAGAGCTTGTGGTATTCAGTTACAAGAGTGTTTCTCTCATGACCTGTAAGTGTGACACATGGTGGTGTTTGTGTCTTATTCCGTCATGTCCTTATTAAAGGCATATTTGATGTAGACTGTTTCTCAATTTGGCCCTTGTAAACTGTCCAGAAAAATGTACGGAATATTATAAATGATTTATTAGATTTAGAGGTAATAGAGTAAAATCAAATCTTTTTCACAACGAAAATAATGCTTCATTTTATGACTTTATTTAAAGTTTTTAGCTTGGAGTTCTGTAATTCTCATTACTATACTGTAACGTTTTAGTGTATTACAGTAAACCATCTTAAAAATCACTAATACAATGAATTTTATTTCAATCAAAATTAAAGGCATAACAAATAATAGAATAATGTAAATGGGAAGTTAATGTAGTTAGTGTTAATGTTAAGTGTGTGTGTGTGTGTGTGTGTGTGTGTGTGTGTGTGTGTGTGTGTGTGTGTGTACTGTATAGTGAAAGCGAGAGAGATTGACTCAGGTTTTATTTAATCAAGCAGCAGAAGAACCTCATTTGCTCTCTTCAGAGGGTCAGAGGTCACGGGCGGTTTGAGCACTTACTGGTGTGCTGATGTGTGACTGATCAGAGAGATGCAGAACTGTTAAAAGCCTCACTCGTGATGGATAGTAGACATTGATTTCTCTCCCAGCTCTACAGTTAACACCGATGCATCAATAACCTGTGCTCGACGACCCAAAAGCTTATTTTGTAGGAGATAATGGCACATTCTAATTGTTTTTGTTTTAACAGGACTCTGAGGGAGTTGATATCATGTTGGGGGTGTGTGCAAGTGGTTTGTTAATCTATAAGGATCGTCTTCGAATAAACCGCTTCGCCTGGCCCAAAATCCTCAAGATTTCCTACAAACGCAACAACTTCTACATCAAGATCAGGCCGGGAGAGGTACGACTGGAGAAAAATCTCAGCGCAACCAACACTGCAGCTAAAAACAAACAAAACAAAAGATAAAACGATATTTCTGCCTTCTGCAAAAGCACTGTCCCATGATGGTATCAGATGCTAATAACACTGTACTTTGATGTATATATGCCATGGAATTTGCTTGGAAACATTTCCAAAAATAGCAAATACTATCAAATTTGAATGATTATCTTTATCTTCTAATCTGAGAAGTACAGATATGTTCACAGTAATGAGAGGGGACTCTTACTAGGTTCATGATGCTCATATTTGACATTTTTTTCAAATCTTATACATGTTTCATGAAGTCTTTGTGTTTCAGGCTGAGCAGTTTGAGAGTACAGTTGGTTTCAAGTTGCCCAATCATCGTGCAGCCAAAAGGGTTTGGAAAGTGTGTGTGGAACACCACACCTTCTTCAGGTAAACACACACACTTTTGACCTCCCTCCCCTTCATCAGACACACAAGTGTTGTGTGTGTTAGGAGACGTGAAGGTGATTGGACTTGAGTGGGTTGTTTTTGTCTTGACTGTCATGTGTGTGCTCTGAGAGGTCAGGTTGCTGTAGCGTGTGTGAAGTGTGCATGCAGTGAGGTGTGTGTAATTCTAATGGTGGCCCACATTGACTCTACAATGATGTCTGTGCTGCCGGCTGCAGAAAAACTCTTACAAGGCTGGCTGGCCATGTGACTATTCAATTCTATTCTGTATTCTAATGTGTTATATTCTGTTATATACAAGATTTTCCAGAATTTCCACCGGTCTAGCCATCTATTCTATTCTACTTTATTCTATTCTGGCCAAAACTTCCATCAGTCTAACCATGTGACTATTCTATTCTGTTCTGTATTCAATTCTGCATTCTTTTTTATTCTGTTCTATTATATTATATTCTCTATTCTATTGTATTCAATTATGTAAAAGACTGGACAAAACTTCCATCATCCCAGCCATGTGACTAAATTCTATTCTGTTTTCTATTCAATTCTGTTATGTTCTGTATTATATTATACAGTGTTTCTTAACTGGTGGGTCACAGGTCTATTCGGACTCAGTCGCGGACAGCAGGGAAGAACATGTAATTGTTGACCCATTGTAAAGTTTTCGGCGGCCACCTAAGTGAAATTTAGGACTGCCGAGGCAAATGTCATAATAATCCCATGTTCATCGCTTCAAACACGCAAAAGATTTCTCATCTGCAACAGTGTTTTCGCTGTGTGATTAAAGCTTGTTTTTCACGCAAGTGTAATGGAACAACTCGCACCGATAATCTGTTCTTGATCTGCTCTGATCTACTGTATCTCTGGTGCGCACACTCACTGCACATCAACGGCCATTTGAATTGTAGGCCATGAGAATTTTTCTAGTTTAAATTGCAGTGGATGAAGTTAAACCTCTCAAACAGCAGACGGCTCTGATATTAGAAACAGCAGTGAGGTGGAACAGAGCAACAAATAAAGAAAATGTGATCCAGGATAGATGAAATACAGGCTATGTTTACTATTTTGGGTCGCCACTTGATGTCCAGTGTTAAATCTGGGTCCCGAAGCAAAACCAGTTGAGAACCTCTGCTGTATTATATTCTATTATATTCTGTAAAACTGGCTAAAACTTCCATAGATACAGTCGATAACGCGTCATACGCTGGGGCATGGTTTAGCAGGGGAAAGCGAAGCCCTGTTACCATAGTTACTCATACATTCCTATGAGGAAAAGGGGGAGAAATATATGGCAAGTTTGGCTATTTTAACAATGAAATATATGACAAAGCTGTTGTGAAGTTTTTTGCCCTTCAAACAATGCCAACAAACCCAAAACTAATCCTTTTATTGCCCGCCAATTGACAGAAAGTCTGAAGTTTACATACACTTGGGTTGAAGTCATTAAACCTAATTTTTTAACCACTCCACAGATTTCATATTAGCAATCTATAGTTTTGGCAAGTCATTTAGGACATCTACTTTGTGCATGACACAAGTCATTTTCCAACAATTATTTACAGACGGATTGTTTCACTTTTAATTGACTATATCACAATTCCAGTGGGTCAGAAGTTTACATACACTGAGTTAACTGTGCCTTTAAGCAGCTTGGGAAATTACAGAAAATAATGTCAAGCCTTTTAGCAATTAACTGTTTAGCTTCTGATAAGCTAATTGCATCAATTGGAGGTGTACTGAATTAGAGGTGTACCTGTGGATGTATTTTAAGGATTACCTTCAAACTCAGTGACTCTTTGCTTGACATCATGGGAAAATCAAAAGACAGCCAAGACCTCAGGAAAGAAATAGTGGATCCCTACAATTTCTAAATTCCTGAAGGTGCCACGTTCATCTGTACAAACAAAAGTATGCAAGTATAAACACCATGTGACCACACAGTCATCATACCACTCAGGGACAAGACTCATTCTGTCTCCTAGAGATGAACGTAGTTTGGTGTGAAAAGTGCAAATCAATCCCAGAACAACAGTAAAGGACCTTGTGAAGATGCTGGAGGAAACAGGTAGACAAGTATCTATATCCACAGTAAAACAAGTCCTATATCGACATAACCTGAAAGGCTGCTCAGCAAGGAAGAAGTCACTGCTCCAAAACCACCATAAAAAAGCCTCACTACAGTTTGCAAGTGCACATGGGGACAAAAATCTTACTTTTAGGCTACATGTCCTCTGGTCCGATGAAACAAAAATTGAACTTTTATATATCACATATAAATATATAATATTTAAATATCACAACCTTCCATGCAGAAGATGTATTAGATTAAAATAAATGCACATACTTGAAGAAAAGCTACAATGTGCTTTATTGGAACACTAACATTAGACTAAATTAAAAAAAATGTATAGCTTGCTTTTGAAACATGTCGGCAGCATTCACTAGGGTTTGGATCAGAGCCATTGTGTGTGTGTGCACATATTTCAGATCAATAGATTGTGCCGTGATGATCTCCAGAATGATGAAAGTGTTTGAAGCACCACAGCATGTGTCACTGTCCTTCACAACCTCCCACTGCAGCAAAACTATTTCCTCCAGAGTGCATACTGCACATGTGACTGGACCCCATCAGTGGGCCAGACGCAGAGGGAATCAGGTTAAAGAAATGCTGGCATGATGTAAATATGTCTGAGAGGGGGGTGTTTCAGACTGAGTTTAACTCAAAGCACATTGACTGCAGGCTCGTGTTGCTGTTGGTTTTGGCTCCGAACATAATAAAACTCTTACCTAGCCAGCACTATCATGCTTTCAAAACGCATGCTGATGCCTTTTATCAGACCGATCTGTGTCGTTGCTCAGAAATATCTCGTTTCAAGCTTTATAATGTACCAGAACACATTCGTATCTCTCAAATCTTAGTCTTCAGGCCTCAGATAAAAGTTTCAACTGTCTAAAACAAACAGGTCATTTGTTTGTTGGAAATGTACTCAAACTCTTCGGTATAAATGTGTTACTTAAGCTGTAAAGTTGTCTAAATTGTCTTTTCAAGCAGGACTACTGATCTAGGTGGATGACCATCATCTCAAGAAAAATGTCCAAAGACAAGCTAATGCAAAATATTGCCAGAATACAAGAAGGCCTGTGAACGGCCCCTGCAGACTGTAGGCTTACTAATAGTATTATTATTAATAGTAATCGGAATAGTAAAAATAGATTCTCTGCTTCACAACCATGCACTTGTAATCGAGGCAGTATGTGGTTTGAAGTTGTCCTGCTGGAAAATGCAGGGACGTTCTTGGAAAAGACGCTGTCTGTATGGAAGCATATGTTGCTCCAAAATTTGAACATCTCTTTCTACATTAATGGTGCCCTCACAGATGTGCAATGTATACCACGTCAGACACTGGCTTTTGGACCTGATCCAAAAACTATTCGAAATGTGTTCTCGCCTGGCGACAAAACACAATTCGACTATTCTACTTTCCATCTACGATGAGACCCAGAGAAGTCTGCAGTGCTTCTGGACAGAGTTGATGTATGGCTTTTGCTTTGCATAGTAAAGAGTCCGTGTCATGAGATCCATTACAGACGCATGACGGGATCAGAGATAACATTCATTCAGAAGTGGGTTTTGGCCTTGCCCTTTACGCACCAGGATTGGACCGGGTTGAATCTTTTCACTTGAGCACTGTAGAAAATAAAATGCCAAAAATCTTTCCAATTTCAAAGCGCTGGATTATTTACTGACGCATCTGTTGGTAAACTGGCGAGCCTCGAACGATCCTTGCTCCTGCATGACTAGGCATTTTTTGAAAGTTCCTTAAATACTATAACACAATTGCTTTACCTGTTTATCATCACCTGATTCCCATCACCCTGTTATTTCAACTCGTCAGATTGTGATTTAGTCCTAAATTGCCCCAGTCTCAACTTTATTAGACTGTATTGCAGGCATACATTTCAGAAAGGAAAAAAAACATCTCTGAAAAGCAATGCAGATGATTTTGTCCTTGTCTTTATACTGTTTTTGTTTTAATACAAATCAAAGTACATTTACAAATGACTCATTTTTGTTTTTATTGCCTTTTTTTTTTATAGTGCTCCAAATTTTTGGGAATTGGGGTTGTATTATTATTCACAAGATAAGAAGTTGGAGACATGATTGTTTACGTGGTTACATTTTTCTTTGCATGCCCTCGCTTTAATTTAAAACACTTATTTCATCAAAATGACAAAATATGCATTGAAATGAGGAGAAAAATATGGATGAATATTGTCAATGAAGAAAGATTGCTGAGCCCCACAAGGTCTCAGTGTTTTCTTTTTATTTCACCTCTATATTCACCTGTAATACGGTAGAGTCCTCTAGCACTGGCCACAGAAGAATAATAATAAAAAACAATGATCAGGAACTAATGCCGTTGATTTTTGCTGATAACAGATTCCAAAAAGTGACTATCTGCATCAATGAAAACCGATAAATTGGCCTGCATCAACTTTTAAAGGCACTTTTTATATGGTCTTCAATGATTTTGTCTGTCATAATGTACTCTATTGTTTTGGAATTATCTTCCATTTGGGGCTTTTTACAGCAAATATTGATATATGCAATTCATTTGATTAAACAACATACAGTAAGTAACGTTGACCGCTTGTCAGCTCTAGTTTGGATATAAGGTGTGTAGGATTGGACATAACTTTCCACGTACAGTGAAGTGATTGTATCACACCAGTTGAATGATGGTTATACTTTTAAAACCCGTAGGCTTCCATTGAGTGTATCTCCAAGCGTGCACATTTGAGAGTACATTTCTTTTATATTTGTTGTTTTTGCAGGTTGATGACCCCTGAACAGCCCATCAAGACCAAGTTCCTGACTCTGGGTTCCAAGTTCCGTTACAGCGGGAGAACACAGGCGCAGACGCGACAGGCCAGCACCCTTATCGACCGCCCCCCGCCTTACTTTCAACGCACCTCCAGTAAACGCATCTCGCGCAGTCTTGATGGAGGTATCATTGCTTTATATGTGTTGAATATTTGTTGATGCGCTCTTTTCTGTTTCTCACAGCTAGGGATGGGAATCGTAAGAAATGTAACGATTGCGGTTTAGATTCTTATGAACGATTCTGGTTCCATGAACCATTCTTGTAGTACTTTTCTAGAAGAAATCATGAGGAAATGAGAAATGCAATTCTTATTGGATTTACTAAGCTCAGTAGGAAGCGTTGTGTGTTTTGCGGTGTAGATATCAAAGAAACCCCTCATAAAATTAATTTGTTTAAGATTTGGACTACATTGGTTGCGCTATATATTTGCACTGTAGATTCAAAAGTGTCATTTGTTCTGGAATTGACTTACACTGGCCGTGCTGTATGCTTCACTTTGCTGAATGAAGGTTCTAGAATAGAACCCAAAGTCAGGAAAATCTTACTGCTCCAGTATTCTCGGTTCCCAGCCCTACTCGCAGCCACATTGGTCTTATTTAAAGGGTCCATGTTTTTCACTTTTGATGTTAGCCAATGTTTCTTGCACCAAAACCAATGTTTCTTCTCAACCACTTACAATTAAACTTTGGGTTGGATTGCTTTGCCTGTTTTAAAACCCACCAGGTTAAAATTAAATGTCTGATTACTTCGAAAATGAATAGCACACCTTGAACACCTGAACTCAACGCAAGAGTCTTTGTGCTGGCGTGTGACTGTTAGTAGACTCCCCCAGACATACACACTCACTGGAGTGCCAAAGGAAATCTTTATCTCTTCCAGAATAAACAAAATAACACTTACAAAAGCTGTCAGGCAGAATTTTTCTTTTTGTTTTACTTCAAAACAACTTGCCCAAAACCCATCAGTATCATCAGAGGAACAGAAAACAAGCCTTACGATTGATGTTGCCGCTGTAGACGTGAAGGAGCATGTTTCTCAGTGAACACTTCCCTGGGCTGTATGGAGTTCCAGGTAATGAACTCTTTATCAGCAGGAAATCTGGCAGCAGTGAAAGAGGCCATTCATCTGAGGACCGCTCTGCATGTGTTACGTGTGCGTGTGTGCCAGCTCAAGAAGAATTGTTATTGATTTAATAATGTTAGTTTTATAAATGCTTGAACTGTTAACATCAGATGTTAATGTACTTAAATTAGACAGATTATTTGGCTTTGTTCCAAACTCTAGCTCGCTGCCTTGCTGGGTACTACGGACATTCTTAAGGGGGTCGCACACCATAAGACATACTCGTCCTAAATTTCGCAACCATCGTTTTCTGAATGTACGCACACCGGTGCCACCTTTCAGCATTCAGTAACGGCACTCAGTTTCAACTTCTTGGGGCGCTCAAAATTCTTCTTTGCACTGAGCACCACTAACATAGTTTTCCATTAAATTAGTTACAAAATCTTTATCAAGGGACATAGATTGTCTTTTAGCTATGGCTACTAGAAGGTACATCATGTATATGGATATTTCATATAGCCTGCACAATGTTATTTTAATATTAGGTTTGACTTTTTGTGGTTTGACAGCTTGAATGAAGCCTAATGAAGGCTACATAACGACAAATTGCGTAATGGGTGTCGCCCCTTTTTGTATTTTTTTTGGTTTGTGCAGTTGCACCGTTTTTGTTGCAAACTCATTGACATCACTTTCATTCTTGAAGTGCAAAAACTTTCGATTGTACCTTTTTTTTTATATGCATTTCCTGTTTCGGTATTCATAATGACATTTTTAAAACATTAAACATATTATTTATGCAATAGTGATTTCTGCGTAAATGCATTTAAGCCAGCTCTGAGCAGCATTAAACGGTCAGGTTAAATGCACATAAATGCCACTTTAGATGCGGCTTCTGTGCCACCTTTGCAGTGTAAAGATGGCTTCTAATAAATCTGAATTTCAAACTGCAAACTATCTTTTCTGTGGTGTTTGGACTGCCAGCTCTATTCACCGCACCAATGCGTTCTCTGTGTGATAGCTGTGTGGTGTCCAATCTGTGACACGTGTTGTCCGGTTAGCGTCTCACGTAAGGCAGTATCCTAACTGAAATAGAACCGGATACGTTACTGATTTTGAGTGCTTTATATAAGCAACATCAGTTAATGTTCACATCAACCATCAGAATGGGGAAAATGTGATTTCAGTGATTTGGACAGTGGCATGATTGTTTGTGCCAGACGGTCTGGTTTATTTTCACACACAACAGTCTTTAGAATTTACTCTGAATGGTGCCAGAAACGAAAACGCATCCAGTGAGCGGAAGTTTAGAATACATATTATTAGTGTGTGGTTATCATACATTTTTCATGCCTTATATGAATGCATTCATAATTTGTTGTTTTATAAGTTAGGTTTGCCCATTGGTCCAGAGATCGTTTTCACTGAGAAATGATCTTCTATTGTATTTGAGATTCCTGCCATGTTTCCATTGCAGATGTAGCCACATTGTCCCTATTCTCTGCCATAGACAGGAAATGACAGGGACATCTGTTTCCTGTCTTTAGAGAGAGCAGGAGAGATGAGCTCAGAGTGTGTGTTTGAGGAAATGAGATTTTTATAGGCAGAGGGGAATGAAAGAGCACTGATTTTGCACTGAAAACCATCCCTGTCTGTCAAGCTTCTTTTATATGACCACAGTTGCCTGGCAAAGTGTGTGACACTACTATTTATTGGTCAGTGGATGGGCATTATCAAAGTATACATTAGCTTGGTCACTAACATATTGATCTGATAGTGCCTTGCACATTTTGAACATTGAGCAAAATCATGTGTTTTTCCGTTGAGTTAGTATCAGCATAAGTGAATGTTAAAAACATTGGCGAATCAAACAGGAGTCAAAGGTGTTTTATAATTACAGAGTTGTAAAGTGGACGTGGCATTCCAAATCCTTTCATTTCTTGCTGGTTAACTGGTTGATGAGGCCAGTGTGTTAACACCGCACGGCACTGCTGAATATATCGTGTCCTTCATTGCTACAGGACCTGCTAAGTTATGCAGCCGCCACGTGTGTCTCTCTGTAAAAAATCTGCTCCTCTCTGCACAACGAAAGTGCTGCGACTGCATATCAGCATTATAAGACAGAGACTCGATAATCCATAATATCACCCTGCATTTTGTAAAATATATAATCCATAAGTGCATGGACCTAAACACACACATTGATTAACGTTGCAGTCGGTATTTGCACTAAATAAAGCTTTAGAGAAGCTCCAGCTCTCCTCTTTTAAGATGACCCTGTTTTTCCTCCTGCTGGGAAACCAGCCACCCGCCTCACATTCATGCACATGAACCGATGTGTTTTTAAGAATGACAAGATCGCCCCCTGGTGGACAGTCTGAGAATTGCATGGTGCCCCAGTTCTGCAGCAGCGTCTCAGAGCTGTCACAGGCCGATGTGATGAACTGGATGTCCCAGCAGCACAAGCAACATTAGCCTACTTTCACACAGCTCAAACAAGGTCATGCCGATGAAACACAGGCATATCAGAAGGACACTCACGTGTGCCGTTCCTCTACGCTGTCTGATTCATTATTTAGAGGTTCTTAATGCAGTTTTTCATCCATTGGAGAGCAGTGGTAGTGCTGTTGGGCTTTACAGCACATGTATGGTGTTTAAGTACTCTATTTTCAGAAGTCATCTGTATTTTTCCTGTGTGGGTTTGTCCTTTGGCTTTCTGCAATGTAAATTCTCACATAAAATGCTTCCATAAATCAAGTCACAACACATTTTAGTTTGTAACACTGTAGTTAGTTGTGATTGTTATCCCAGTTGAGATTGTGTTCGAGATGGAATACTTAAGGCGGTATATACTGTATACAATTTTTCTGAAAATGTTTTTGTGACAGTACACTTTATCCTGAGATTTTTGTCATTTATTTTTCTAAATAATTCCCAGCACAGCGTCAGTTCCAGCACAAATTCTGTTTTGTGTTTAATAGAATTCTGTGCTGGAAATGACATTTTACTGTTTTTGTTTTGGTGTTGCCCTTATGGCTGTGGCTTGCCAGCCAGCTTTCCCCACCTCTCAAGACCTGGAAGGGAGACAAGGGGAGGGAAAGAGCGAGGTGGAGCGACAGTGAGCGAGAGGGAGACAGAGAGAATAAATAATTGCTCGCTGGTTCCCAGACACGCCACATTTTGGCAGACGACAGCCGCTCCTCCCTGGGTGGACCAGAGCAAGTCCTCCGACCCCTGGAATGCCCCTCCGTGATCTGGCGGCCGGCAGTGACCCCCTCCTCTCATCGCAGACTTCGGCCATTCCTCCGCATCCAGGAGGCCGGCAGTGACTCCTCTATCCCCCGGCGGATGACAGTGGCGAGGACTCCACCACAGCGAATCCCTCCTCCTTCCTGCGTTTCAGTACCAATGTAACAGGGTTTAAAATGGGTGAGGAGGAGGCAGGAACCGGCTGAACAGTCAAAATTATGTTTAATGAAAACTTAAAAAGACATAAACACACACACACACACACACACGGCAGCTGCGTGTGGCTCTCTCTCTTCCGAATTGCCGCATCCGGCTCGGTCTTATCCCTCTCCTCGGCTGATTAGCCCTATTGGGGGCCGGAGTAATTTGCCAAAATTCCAGCTTGACTGCCAATTAAACAGTGATGGGTCATTCATGAACAATTTGTTCATTTTGAACTAAGCTTTTATATGACTTGGATGCACGAGTAGTCTCAGAGAGTGATTTGCCCATTTTGTCGTGGCCGTGCATACACAAAATCCATGCTCGTGTTTTGTTAATTTGATGCGGGACAGGATCTGTACAGGAAACAGAAAGGATTAGTTCACATCCCGAGTTGGTATTTGGGTTCTTTCATTTGACTTCTACAGCTCATACATTTTAATTGTGTCTGATTGGGACATCACATTACATCATCCATACAGAATGTCACCAAGATCTCTCCATCTCTCTCTGGTGTTTACAGCTCCTATGGTGAATGTGAGCGATCAGAGTCACGCTCTGGACTCCGCTCTGACTGCAGGTTCTGGAGACATCGGTCTGGCCCTGGAGCTCAACTCCGATACCAAGGTGAGAGAGGATCTAACCATGATCTACATCACATACCTCACGTTTACAACCACAGCACAGGAAGTGCCCTTAAAGAGTACCTAGTGTCATGATAGAACCCCTCATTAATGGGTACTGCATTAACTAAGTACTGCAACTGAACATATCTCTTATATACTGTGTCCTAACCAGCTGTGATGCAATAAAACGCCAATCTCTTCCGTCCAAACAAGCTGTGACCACAACAAGCGACAGCATATTTTGTCAGTCGTTTAGTTTGTTTTTCTGCAGCGTTATGCTGGCTAACCCCATCCACGGAAAAATCTCATTGGTCTATTAAATATTAAATTTGTATTGATTTTCAGCGTAGACTGACAAAAAAAAACGTGTTGCCTGGTTAGGACACAGTGTTAGGGTGTTTTATGAAATGTTTTTTGTCCTTTCTTTTGGTTTCTGTTTTTTCATGAAACGAACCCTTTGAATCCTTTTACACAAATGCTTTTGATCTACTTGGATCAAACTCACTTTGGAGACACACACACACACACAACTTTCAATATTGTGTCCGGTTCTTGAAAAATGCACAGCGACCTCCAGCATCTGCTGACCCCATCTGGCATGGGTCAGTCTGCCGTCCAGACGTGACATTTTCGTTTCTGTCAAAGGGTTGTATTCATGCCGTCTGTGAGGCCGAACGGAGCGCTCGCATTCCTCTGATATGAAGAGAGCCCTTCACTGATACCCTACAGGAAAACCTTTCCAAAAAGTTCATCCTGTCTATAGAACTGTCCTCACACTCACGCAAACCATCCTCGGAGTTATTTGCCGTACTCCTTGGCTCATATAAAAAGGACATGCACCCCGTCACTGGCCTGTTAATTGTATCAAGTTTAGGGCCGGCCATTGAGTTTCATTTAGGACCGTGATGTCCATGGAAAAATTCTAGACAGATGTTTCTGTTTTTCTCAGGGTGTTTTCACACTTAGTTCGATTTTTTTTTTTGTTCTGAACCGGAGTTAAATTTTGGCCCCACGATCTGTAATTTGGCTCCAAACTACAGTGTGTTTGTGTCATCAACATGAATATTACTTTTAGTACTAGCAGCAGCGGTTTAACTCTTAAGCCAGATAACAGTTTATCATTCGACACGTTCACTTCACTTTTATTTATTTGTTTATTTATTGTTTTTTTCTCTGTTTTTAATGCCGAAAATGTTCCACTAAAATTGGAAATGATTGCGCAACAGTCAAACAAATTATATGCAGGGTTCCCACAGTCATGGAAAACCTGGAAATATCAGGGGATTTTAAAATTGTGTTTTAGAGGCATGGAAGAATCATGGAAATGAGTAAATCATTGTGGAAGCTTCATTCTTTTTTCTGGTTATGCTCTGCTCTATAGTTGAACTAAATATTGCTTTGGTCAGAGCTTGTGTAGATTAAAATGTTTTTTAGTTTTTTTTTACTAATTTATCAGGAAATCCTCATTTTGAGTTGTTCTTTTTTCAGTTGATTGGCCTAAATGATACACACATTGGTGTGAATGATTAAGTTGTGAATCGGTCTGAATCTAAACATTTTTTTTAAATGACTTTCCATAAATCATAAATGAGTGGAAAAGTCATGTAAATTCATTGGTCAAAAAAAGCCTGTAAATGTGATTTAAGACTTCCAAAATTCACTTCCATAAATAAAGCCAGATTACGTTTATGCTAGTTGTTAAGTTCAATACAACCTGTCCTTGCAGATCTGTTTTCTCACTGTTATTTGGTTCAGAAGTGTTGTAATTTGCACTGAGTACCACAGTGAATACCACTACTGATTGGTAGCAGCTCACTGGTGGCAGAAGCAAGCGTTTTTGTTTTATTCCATTTTCATATGAGTCCACATGAACCGTACTCCTGATCACGGTTTCAAGTGAAATAAGGTAATTCGCTGGTGTACACCGTATGGGGCTCCCACGTGACTCATGTCAGTGTTGCTGTATACATTGAGCTATATAGAGTGATGCGTCAGCATTATCCCTGTGCTTCAGTCAAGAGTTGTAATGGTACACTCGAAGTTCAAACAATTTCAGCTTTGACCCTATGTGTCAGCCAATGAAAACCAGGCAATTCAGATTATGTCATTTATACCATGGTCTTTTCGAATACTCGATTCGGATTGGTACTTGGCACTTTATAATGGAAGTGGGGGCCAAAAAGTGGGTTTCAAAAGATTCATATAAACATGATTTTAGTGTGATAAAATAACTTACTAACCTTTTATGTGAAAAGTTATAGCCAATTTTACAACTTTGTTGCTATGATGATGTAATGTCTGTAAAATGACTGTAAAAATTACAATTTAAACTTAACACCTCAAATAATACATGCCTAACCCTTTTAAAGGGGTCATGACATGAGAAACCAAATTTGCCTTGATCTTTTGGTATATAAGAGGTCTTTGTATCATTAAAACGTCCTGCAAGTTTAATATTTTAAGACGTCCTCCCCATTCTAAATGAATCATTTATTTAATCAAGCTCAAAATACAGCTCGTTCTGGATTCATGGTTAGAAGTGACGTGACGGTTAGAAGTGACGTACCAGCGTTTGCATATGACCGCCTCCAGCGCAAGACAACTACGCTCATTTCGTATCGCCGTGCGCCTCACAAGTGTTCAGTCGATGGACAGCGAGCTCTGACAGAGACTACTTGTGCACAGGAAAATTACGATGCCACACAGATGTGCTGTTCCTGGCTGTGGTCAAACAAAACCTCTGAATAAGCTGCCGAAAGATCCAGACGCCAGGGAAAAATGGATGCAGTTTATTTTTTGCGGACGCTCCAGTCACGGCAGTGTTAACTTAAGCGTTTGTTCTGTACATTTTAAGGATGACTGTTTTGAGAACAAATCTCAATATGATGCTGGCTTTGCCAGAAAACTGTTGCTCAAAGATAAGTCCGTGCCGACTATTCTGGGAACAACGACGACGCAAACTGTAAGTAATCTATTTTAAACTTTAAACTACTTTTTAAAGCGCAATTTCATTCATTATGAATAATCACAGTGTTTTTACTTAGTTTACTTGCATATTGTTCTGGCTGGGGGCGTCAATAATTGATACATAGGCACTGACGTTAGCCAATCATAACAGTGGGCGTTAACACTGAAGTCTTAAATGGAAAACGCCCCCAAAACAGACTGTTTGAATCAGAGGATGAGAAACAGGGTGGGAAAAGGTCATAAATCACTAGATTTTAAAAGTTTTTCTTAAAAAAAAATATATTAATACTATAATTGCACCTAAGTGAACATAATAATACAATAAAAAAAACCATGTCATGACCCCTTTAAAAGAGGAATTCATGTAAATGCTTTTATAAAATTATTAGCTTCACAAACCCTCCAAAACTTGACCCCAATAACTTCCATTGTAAGTGCCTAACTGTAGAATCCCCCCCTAAATACATTTTGGTAGCACTTTATTTTACAGTAGTGTTCTACATTTACATGCTATATAATACAACAACTACAGTAATTACTAGGTACTAACCTAAAACCTAACCTGAACCCTAACCTTAATCCATATTACGTTCATGTAGTTACCTAGTATTTACTCAGTACATTCGTAGGTAAGTACACTGAATGTGTACTGAAAGTACACTTACTGTAAAATAAAGTGCAAACCCCATGCTGTCGATTTACCTTCACTTGTATTGAACCTGGAGTACTCCTTTAATTTGATCAATCTTGGAGTCTCAGAGGTCAAAGTCTACCGGTTTGGAGCATTTTGGATGATTTCCCCCTCATCATGTACACTAAGTCCTACTTTTACAACTGTCATGCCAACAACGCTGTTTTTTCTCAACAATGTCAATATACATAGCCAGGAATTGGAATAAATTATTACATGTTCTGAGGAGTGCCAACTCTTCTACATTATATGGCTAATATTATTTCTTAATTGAGTATTTAAATTCACAGGTTTTAAGAATGTTTGGTCTCCAAAAATCTGCTTCGCATCAGGTGTTTTTTTTTGCCTCTATGTCGTGAATTAAAATCATCGCACAGTATTATCCTAGCCATGGATTAGCCCTTACGTATAATTACATTTGCGATGTGAGCACTAAAATCAAAACAAAATGTGTCTTTTCCTGTGGAGGTCAACACTGGCATTGAGTGGTGCGTTGATGCTCCGACACAAGTCATGTGGAAGCCCCTTTAGTTCATAAAATTTCATGTGAGCCAAACAACCGAACTCAGGTCTGCATCCTAATGTGAAAACACCCTCAATGTCTTCTCTTTTCCTGAGCTTCTGCACCAACACTGTAAGCTTTAGTTGTCAAGGGCTTGCCCCGTCTCATGCTAATACACACACACACACACACACACACACACACACACACACACACACACACACACACACGGCTCGCACTATCCCAAGTCTTTCCTAATGTGTCATTCCTCACAACAATCCCTCACGCTCCCTGTCACTGCTGACCTTGACCTTCACTCGGCTCACTGACTAATGTTGTGTTTCTGTCTCCCTTTCTCTTTTCCTGCACACTCCTTCATGTGTTATGCCACATTTTGCCATGCACATTTCTCTTTCGTTTCATTCTTTTCTGTTTGTTCACCCCTGCATACGGTCTCCACCACAGTCTCTCTTCATGTTCCCATTTTCGCCCTCTTCCTCCACCCTCTCCTCCCTCCCACCCACCCTTGACACCATCTCTGAGCTGGACTTGTTGTCCGACATCTCCGAGGATGAGCTTGACCCTCGCCTTGAACCTGACTCTGACACTTTGGCCTGGGTGGCTGAAGGCTCCAACAGTGTTCCCGCCGGGTTCGCCAATTTAGATGGAGAGGGTGCATGTGCCCCGTCCTCCTCTCCTGTGGAATCTTTCCCAGGGTTAGAAGAGCCCCAGCCACCCTCAGTATCTCGCTCCGCCCTGCCCCGGCTCGGCCTTTCCATGCTCAGATTCTGTAAGGGGCTGCTTCTGCCCTCCCTCTTGGACGAGGACAGGTACATCACTCTGCCCTGCTTGCCAGAGGACTGTGCAGCCCTGCTGCTTCCTGCAGGACTGCACCGTCACCTGCCCCTCTCCTCCCCTTCTCTTCTGCCCTTCTTCCTGCTCATCTTCACAGTCTTCCTCTCGGCCTGCCAGTCAGTTGTGCTGTCGCTGCTGTTGGCGTTCCCTCTGGCCATGTCACTCTGCTACCTGGAGCCCAAAGCGCTTGCACGCTTCAGGCCAGCCGAGGTCGCAGCTGAGACGACCTCTTCGGAGGAAATACAGTGTGACCCCGCTGCCTAAACCAACCCCTGACCTCCCCCCTTCCTGCCTCTCTGCCCACCTCCTATAACGCTACTCTGTGCACTTTATGTTGCAGTTGCCTTCCCTCTTACCTAAATCTCTTTTCTCTGTCGCACAACACATGCCAGTGCCACATTTTCTGTGTAAAGTGCAGAATATCCCCCTGCTCGCAACATTCAGCCATTTAATTTGCCAACATAAACCTATTTATAGTCCATGCCCTGTGTGAAAATGCTCTTGTCCTCCGCTGAATCATTTATTAGACACAAAAATATATCCTACAGCCAGTTTCAAGTGTGCATTTAACAGACAAGTGCTCAATATACCTTTTTAAAATGGTCTTGTTGCTCTAGTTAGATATCATTGAAATGTAATCGTTTGGCCAGCTTTAATCTTACATTTAAATGACAGATTTAAGTTTTATGGAAAGACAAATGTTTAATATACAAAACAACCCTTATTATCCTCTTTTTGAGCTATGATGAGTGTTCATTGTGCCCTTTTATGTATTTTACAATTACAAAATAATAATCAAATGCAGAATAATCAAAAGGAAATCCATGTACAGAAATATCTGAACAGGACATTAGCTGTCTGACTAGCCTGTCCCCAAGCTCCATGTTACATCACACATCCTGCGTGCACTTTGGGATTCAGGCCTTCCCATCATCCATTTCAACTTTTCTTTCCCTTCCGACAATGTTGTCCATTTATTCCACCAAATTAGAGTCCACAGGTAGATGACATGGAGAAGCCCAGCGTGGACACCGCCCTATCCACCACCTCTGAATTGGCCCTTGAGGTCTGCTAACTTTCCCAGCATGCATCTGTAGTTATATTCAAATAATTAACACACAATCCAGAGCTGTTGTAGGATGTGTTTTGAACTAATTTTTATGTTTTATCCCCAATGGCATGAACAGACTGACAAAGACTGGGCTGGCTCTTCTGAGACGAAGGTCTTTACTTTTGTTTGAGATGCAAATAGTTTTTATTGACTTTTGTCTTTAAGTTGTCAAATTGATAATGGTGTTCTTGCATCAAGGATTGTGTGAAATTTTGCTGTTCATTGCTGTGGTGATGGTCAATTATGTTTGCTTTTGCGCTGTTGTTTATGTGCTTTGCTGTTATGTGATGTTTGTTTGTAATATTTTTACGCAAATGAGGCACAGATCATTTTAGTTATCCAGCGTAATCAACAGGGAATTAAATTTGCCCAGTTGATTGGTTAATCAGTGGTAGTTAAGAGTAATTCTGATTGGATTGTGAACAATGAAATGCAGATTTGCCTTGTTATATGAAACATGAATAAGTATTTGAATTGGTTCTGGCAAAAATATGGCATGTTTGGAATGGAATACTATTTTACTACTTCCTGAATAGAGCACAGTATACTACCTACTATTTGGAAAAATATATATATTTTCCATATATCATTTTAGTTGGGTAAACATAAAACTTTATAATCAGTAAAAAAATAAAATGATTTAGTAGCTCATTTGGGCATTCATTATATATTATACACAGCATACAGTTGAAGTCAGAGGTTTACTTTAGCCAAATACATTTAAACTCAGTTTTTCACCATTCCTGACATTTAATCGTTGAAAACATTCCCTGTTTAGGTCATTTAGGTTCGATACTTTATTTTAAGAATGTGAAATGTCAGAATAATAATAGAGAGAATGATTTATTTCAGTTTTTATTTCCATCACATTCCCAGTGAGTCAGAAGTTCACATACACTTTGTTAGTATTTGGCAGCATTGCCTTTAAATTGTTCAACTTGGGTCAAACATGTTGGTATCCTTCCACAAGCTTCTCACAATAAGTTGCTGGAATTTTGTCCCATTTCTCCAGACAGACAACTGGTGTAATGGAGACAGGATTGCAGAACTCCTTGCTTCCACACGCTTTTTCAGTTCTGCCCACAAAATTCCTATCAGATTGAGTTCAGGTCTTTGTGATGCCACTCCAATACCTTGACTTCATTGTCCTTAAGCCATTTTGCCACAACTTTGGAGGTATGCTTGGGGTCATTGTCCATTTGGAAGACCCATTTGTGAAGAGCTTCAACTTCCTGGCTGATGTCTTGAGATGTTGCATCAATATATCCACATAATGTTCCTTCCTCATGATGTCATCTATTTTGTGAAGTGCACCAGTCCCTCCTGCAGCAAAACACCCCCACAACACGGTTCACGGTTGGGATGCTGTTCTTCAGCTTGCAAGGCTCACCCTTTTACCTCCAAACATAATGATGGTCATTATGGCCAAACAGTTACATTTTTGTTTCATAAGACCAGAGGAAAGTTCTCCAAAAAAAGATATTTGGCCCCATGTGCACTTGCAAACTGTAGTCTGGCTTTTTCATGGCGGTTTTGGAGCAGTGACTTCTTCCAGCCTTTCAGGTTATGTCGATATAGGACGTATAGATACCCGTTCTACCGGTTTCCTCCAGCATCTTCACAAGGTCCTTTGCTGTTCATCTCTAGGAGACAGAATGCATCTCCTTCCTGAGCGTTATGATGGCTGCATGGTTCCACGGTGTTTATACTTGCGTACTATTGTTTGTACAGATGAACTTGGTACCTTCAGACATTTGGAAATTACTCCCAAGGATGAACCAGACTTGTGGAGGTCCACAATTGTTTTTTCTGAGGTCTTGGCTGTCTTTTGATTTTCCCATGATGTCAAGCAAAGAGGCACTGAGTTTGAAGGTAGGCCTTAAAATACATCCACAGGTACACCTCTAATTGACTCCAATTAGCCTATCAGAAGCTAATTGCCTGAAGGCTTGTCATCATTTTCTGGAATTTTCCAAGCTACTTAAAGGCACAGTTAACTCAGTGTATGTAAACTTCTGACCCACTGGAATTGTGATATAGTCAATTAAAAGTGAAACAATCCGTCTGTAAATAATTGTTGGAAAATGACTTGTGTCATGCACAAAGTAGATGTCCTAAACGACTTGCCAAAACTATAGATTGCTAATATGAAATCTGTGGAGTGGTTAAAAAATGAGGTTTAATGACTTCAACCTAAGTGTATGTAAATCTCTTACTTCAACTGTAAATAGTACGAATTATGTTAATATACTATTCCAAACATAACCACTATTTTATATCTTTTCCATTTTTTTATTTTAATTATTTATTTATTTTTTTTCAAATGTGTTGTCTCATATTTTAATTCCACAGAGCAAGTTGAGAGTGCAGGGTGAAAATATTTATGTCAGACATAGCAATTTAATGTTGGAGGTTTGTATATCAATAAATCAAAAACAAACTAATGAGCAAAAGCAGAACTGATGGTGGACATTTGTCCTCTCTGTGGCTACTATTCTGGGCTGCCTCTCACTCTTACTCTTTCAGGCTGTGTGTGCATGCATTAGTGTGTACTGTTTGTGTGCATGTATACATCCATGCATGAACTGCATGTTAAACTGGGTGCATTCTGAATGTATGTGGTGTTATTTAATGTGTATCTATTGTGTAAATGTCATTTTGAAATGGTTTTTGTAACAAGACTAATTTTTTTTTTTCCTTAACCAGACAGGTTATTTTCTGCTTTGGTTGTGGTGGTGTTCCCTTCACATTTATTTTTTATTTTTATAACTAAATTAAACTGACCCTAAGGTGACCCTGTCAGTGCTAAAGACACCCAGCACCCACTGAAACACGCATATTCACATCATTACTTACATGCAAATGTAAAAAGATGCAAAATCCTTAATCAGTTTTTCTTTTTTGTTTCCATCAAAAAAATCTCTAAACCTCCTTAAAACAAGAAACATTTACTTGAAGTAAAATTGTTTGAGTTATTAAGAGAATATACTGTATATTTCTTTTCCTTATTCAATTGGCACATTTTTTTTTTTCTTGATTTAATCATACATCTTACATAGTTTAGCTAGTGAGGTTTCTGCTTAAAACAAGAAAAAAAGATTTGCTAGAGGGGTAAAACAAATAAACCTTAAAATCTTTACAATTTGCATAAAAAAAAAAAAAAATGACCTCGTTTTAAGAATGTTACATTTTTTTTACTGGAAAACAAGAGAAGAATACTGATTAAGAGAATTATTTTTGCAGCGCGTCTTCTATTGGTTGTAAAACAGGCAGTCCTGTCCCAGACTCATGCTATTGGTTTAGACAGAAGTTAGTCTGCCGCACCACTCAAACAGATGTGCTTACACACCTACAAATTGCTTTTTTACATTTGGAAGAGTTACACAGTTCACTGTTAAATAAATGATTTTGCTCCAGGTTTGGTAAACGCTCTTCATATGCCCACAGTTATATTCAGTTAGTACTGCTGTTGTGTTGTTTTAGTGTCAGTTGTGTGTCTTTGGCTCTGATGCAGCACAGTATGTCACTGCACTACTGAAGTGTTAAATCGAGTCTGGCCTCACTGCTGCCCACAGCCGCTGACCTCTCACCTGACCCTCGTAAATCCCACTGTTACATCAAACCATTAGCAGGATTACCCGGGTCATTCAAATGTGGAAATACTGACTGATATCAACTTGGGTAACTGTTAAGGAGTCCTGTAGATTACACTGGGTTTGTAGTGTGGTCCCTCTGACTGTGAGTACACTAAATGTAGCGTGATTGAAATAAGAATAGACGTACTGTTGTACTGTTTGAAGGTCCTAGGTCTCATCTAATTTTCACAACCTATGGACGGTACGTTTATCCATCACTGTCTCGTTTTTGTTTGTTGAAATAAGTATGACATCATCTCTAAGGTTAGTTGTTCTAATAGTTTTTTTGAAGGTACTCCAGAACACCAAAGCTCAATTACAACAGCTAGTGATTGACTCTATTTACATGCAAAATAGTGATCCTTATGTGAGGCAAACAGATTTGATTCACAATAGTTGTGATGCTAGCATGTTGCTGATTTAATTAGTGTTTGACATTCATTTGCCAACAACAAGATACTCATGATAATCTACCTAGCATAAAATTGTGTAACACGTGCAAATACTAGGTAAATTCTTTATTTCTGATTATATTGAACTGTTTCCTGTCAATGTTTTCCATGCTGACTGAATTTTCAGCAAAATTCTTATCATTTTCAGGACTGAATGAAATATGAACTATATCAAGATTTTCATTAAAGGTAGTATAATGTTCCTGTTGACATTTTGGAACATTTCATTTCGTGACATTCATGTCAGGAGCACGCCTGTGATGGCCTCAAAATACTTTCTATCTATGTTGGCAGTCTTTTTAAACTAAGCTGGTCAGGTGGGTCTGTTTTTATGCGCTCATGTTGGGTAAGCAGTGAGGTTCGGCTCGAGTGTGGTTTAGGACTGTGTTTGACTAATGTGATGGCTTTTGGTTGTCCCTTTGCCCTCATTCCTCCCACCTGCCTCTCCCTGGTGCTGGGGGCCCATTAGGACTTGGATAAGACCCAGGAGGATGTGTTGAAACATCAGGCTAGCATTAGCGAGCTAAAGCGCAGTTTTATGGAGACTACGCCTGAGGCCAGACCCAGTCAGTGGGACAAACGGCTGACAGGCAGTCCTGCCACAACGCTGCGCCTGCAGGGTCATGGGGTATGTGTGTTCCGGCCCGGGATAAAGATGACACTTCGCACACTCCGCTTGCATGACCTTGCTGACTATCGCTTACTGTATTTCTCACTCAAGAGAAACAGCCTTAGTGTTTTTGGTTTCTGTTCTGTGGTATGACAGTTGGGATCAGTAAGAGGAGAAAAAAGGGACACTTGTAGAAAAACTAAAAGGATAAAGATTTGGTGTGACACTTAACTATAATCAAGAACCTGTATTTTGAAGTCTTGGCTCTATTACAATGCTCTATATTTTTTTATTTACCAAAATAAGCTTTTAGTAACCTCTATATGTCACCAGATGAGGTTTAATGAAGAAAAAGGTTTATTATTATTCTCAAGATATGAAGTTGGAAATATGATGTATGTGCTGACTAGTCGTATATTTCGTTGCATGCCCTCACTTCAATTCATACATGATTATCTCATCAAAATGATCAAATATGCATTGAAGTGAGGATAAAAATATGGACTAATATTTTCAATGATGAAAGATTCACAGTAAATACCCACAAGGTCTCAGTGGTTGTTTTTATTTCACCTCTAGATTCCGCTGTTATCCACAGTTTTCCTGAGCATCCACTCGCCAGCGGCATGATGATTGTAATTGTTTGTGTTCTGTTTCTGGTTTTGAGAAGCAATATAAAAACTATTGAAATGAGCAATCCAGACGGAGAACAACATCCACTATATTTTAGGAGTATCAACTTTGCTTATTTTGGTCAATAGCCAATAGGGGGCAGTGGTGGCTCAGCGGTTAATGCTCTGATGCGAGTGAAATCACTGAAGACCGGCCAAATCATTTCCATGTTCCGCACATCCCCATTCAGGAAAAATGCTGTCCACAGAGGAATATGGAGAAATAATTATTTAAATGAAGAAAGAATACCTATTGGTAACTAGACATTTGGCAATATTCTGTAATAAGGTATACCGTGATAATTAACATGCTCAATATTTTTATTGTAATCACTTCAAAAAACAGTGAACATTTCTAGATAACCTATTCGCCAAACTGTTTCGATTTTTCAGAATGCACCGTAGCATTTCCATCAATAGATCAACATTCCCAACAATCTAACTCTTACAGTAACAGGAAGACATACCAAATTACTAGGAAACTCTAAAATTCATGTTTCTTTTTCAATTCAACTTTCCCTCAAAATGTTACCATTGTTGTTGTTCATTTGCATTGAAAATAAACCGTAATAAATGAGATAACTGTAAAATAGAAGCACTGGACTCGGCCATAATGTCTCTTTGAATCTTATAAGGATTGATCTTTACAAAGTTACTTTCTTTGTGAGTTTTTGTTATTTAAAAAGTACAAAACAAGTAACTAAATCTTGTAATTAAGTACAACTATAAAGTTTATTTATATTTCAACCCGTTTTGTTCTTCAATGCAATACAGTGATAATAATCCATTCTGTGATAAATGCCTCCGCAGTTATACCGTCAAAACTTGTGATACCGTCACATCCCTATTGGTAACTCAGCATAGATTTAGAACTATTGGCACCAATTAATCAGTAAAACCGATATATTGATCTGCCTCTATCCCTTACTATTTATGGATCGACAGGCAAAAGTTAATCACGGTTAAGCCAAGAATAGCCACCAATAATATTCCACGTTATTGTGGTAGACGAGTAAATCATTAAATAATTACAAAAAGTGGCTTTAAAAGTCAGTAGATTGTTTATTTCCATATCATTGCCCTATCAATTATCACAATCCACATTCCATCTGTGCTGGGGGTTTTTGTTATTGATTTTTTTCTATGTAAATATGCATCAAGTGGTTTTTACTTAGTACAACTGGAGTGAAGGGACACTGTCGGCCCAGCACCGCATTGCACTTCCATGAAGGGTTAAAACAGGTCGCTTGTAGTTCAACCTATTTCAGTTTTGACCCTGTTCCTGCGTTCCCTTCGAAGTGTT
The DNA here is from genome assembly GCF_025860055.1 of Xyrauchen texanus. Lineage (NCBI taxonomy): Eukaryota > Metazoa > Chordata > Actinopteri > Cypriniformes > Catostomidae > Xyrauchen > Xyrauchen texanus. The sequence continues at coordinate 1,216,988 of NC_068305.1, forward strand.
ATTTATTACTGGGCAATTTGCGTTTTTGCCTCACTTATGATGTCTTTGTAGCCCTTTGTGGACAGGATGTTCCCAGGGAACACACTAACTAGTTACAATGTGTAACTTCAATGCACTGTCAGTCGCTTTGGATACAAGCGCCCGCCAAATACATAAATGTAAATGTAGGATTAGTTTTTGGACAAATGTCTGTAGAAATTGCAGAGATGGGTGTGTTTATTTTATTTGCATATTGTCGAAACCAAATTCTTTAGCAACAGTCAGGTTATTAAACATTAGCATTATGGGTAATTTATGTATTGGGAGATTCATAGGCTAGCTGCTGCTGAATAAGTCTAACCTAAATTTACTACAAGCCTTGATTGGTTTTAGTTTTCTTTTCATGTTTTCATATTGCATATTCATATGAGACTACAACAGGATGAACTGAAAAAACGACATCAGGAGCGATTACGTACTTGAAACTTTAAAGTGTGAAAAAAATGAAAAAAGCTCCTTTTCACTGGAGATTGTATCAATTAGCACTGGATTGGTATAACCTGGGTTTGTTTTTAAAAAGCTAAACGATGCTTTCATCAGTGGCAGTCCTTATTTTACTCCCAAATTACCAATATGACCAGTTCGCTCTGGATTGAAATGACAGAAAATCTTGAGTAATTATTACATTAAGTCACGTCCCCATATTAAACTAATCCCGTCCAAATATCAGCGTTAGAGTACAAAGAAAACCGAAATATTTAAAGCTGTCAATTTCTAAAGATATAATGGCCTAAATATTTCTTTTTAATTAAACCTTTACCTTATTGTTTATGAAGTTATTGAACTAATTTAAATTCTCCAATAACATCCTTAGACCTTCACGCAAACGTCCTCTTATTACTTTCTACAATCAATGCGAGGTCTTTTTTGTCTCCTCTAAATACATGTTTTCAGTGTTTATCACCTGCTGCTTTCTTGTCAGGCAAATTTGTAAAATTGCCCCATGCTCATGTGGAAGCAGCATCGGATGGAAGTCTTTGTCCTTACATCACATCTAGATATCAGTATTGTTGAAAATCACATTGCTCGACCACTAGTCGTCACTCTAGAATACTCCAGCGACCATATGCATTAGCTGGAGCAACCTGAAACACTTTTTTTTTTTATTTTTTTTAGCTGAAGCAGCAAAACTTGAGAGCATTGCTGTCAGATGTCATTGCTGATTTGAAATGTGCTATTGAAACTTAATCATGAAAATGGTTTTGTAGATTTTCGCCTAAGATGGCCAAGCGAACCGACTTACTAAAAGGACTTTGGATCTCCTTCACTGTAGCTCCGATGAAGTCATGTAGATGATCGCATTCCCCAGCATTAGCGCTGTTAGCGTGAGATGACACGCTAGATAAGATAACAAAGTGCGTCACAATGCACTGTTGTCAGGTTCACTTTAATGAGATTTAAAAGACTACCCATAATCCCAACTGTCACACACTCCTGTCTCCTGTCTATCAAAGCTGTCCTCTGTCCTCTGTGCCAGCCAATGCCAGCTGTCATTCTGTGAGCACCAACCCCAATCTGATTGGTTCTTTGAGTTGTAGTGTTTTCACGTTAGCAATGTTTGTTTTTTCTGTTGTTCATGCCATGTTTTATAGTGTTCTCTCTCAATGATGTATGCATATACTTATTTCCCTTTTTTTATCTTTTTAGTGCAGTAATTTTGTTTCCTCGCTGTCTTGCATGTGTCTATTTTGTAATTTTTAAACGATTGTTTCCAGCATTATGTGACGTCTTTCTTGAACTGAACTGAAACTGCTTTCTCACTATTTAGGTTTGCATTTGTCAGTTGCAATTTTCAGTCACGTTTCTGTCTCTCAGCTGTACACGTCCTTTCTTTTTATTTATATATGTTTGAAAGTCTCTCTTTTTCCAATTCTGTACACATGATGCAATCTTCTATTTTCTTATTCTTTGGTTTGTCGACTTGTCACATCAGCACAAGATTCAGCTCCAGCCACTGACAAAATTGTTCATTTCGGGTCTTGTGTTTGTGTGTGAGAGTGATTTTAATTGGCACCTTTTAAAACACCCGATCTGTGTGTTAGAATCACTGCTTTGCACACACTTCACACCCTTCGTCCTCTCTGCTCTTACAGTTCTCTGTGTGTTAATGTTGAATTAGTTTAGCAGGTTTTGGCTTCATTAGTGTTAAGGGGTAATTCACTCAAGAAACGCAAATTCTGTCTCCTAAGCAACCAAATTGGTCCAGTTGCTAGGGATGGTAGAGTCACATGGGGTAACCTCCTCGTGATTGCTATAATGTGGTTCGTTCTCGGTGGGGCACATGGTGAGTGTGGATGCTGCGGTGGATGGCGTGAAGTCTCCACACACGTTATATCTCCGTGGCAACACACTCAACAAGCCACGTGATAAGATGTGCGGATTGACGGCCTCAGATGCGGAGGCAACACAATTGGACATGCCAAAATTGGGAGAAAAAGGGGAAAAATATAAATTCTGTCGTCATTTACTCACCGTTATGTTTTTATAACCCTGAATAATTTTCTGTCTTCTATGGAACACAAAAGATGTTGGACAATGAAGATGAATGGAGACTGGGGCTGCCAAGGTCTAAAAATGACAAGAGATGCAAAAATATCATAAAAGTAGTCCATACAGTTCATGTGCTATATTCCAAGTCTTCTGAAGCCAAACGACAGGCCTGTTCAACTGGTGGCCCATGTTCTCCAAATTCCAAATTTTCCAAATTCCAAAATTTCTGTGGCCCATGTGAGGTTATTTCTCTCAGACTGCTTTCCTAATGGGATTTATTTTTATTTTTATACACAGTACAGTATTATTTTCTGTAAGACACTTTAACAACCCCCCCTCGCTGTTAAGAATGTGCGTTTCATTTGTTGATCTTTAAGTGTTTAAATCAGCATGTCGCCTTTTAGAGGTTGTACTACAAATAATGATCCATATTTTTGGTTCAGTATGTTGTCATTTTTTCTTTTTTTTAAGATTTAAAGAACAACAATATTGGTGACTGATAAGCTAGTTCAAAGAAATGGATACGTGCTATTGAATAATTTGGTAAAAAAAAAAAAAAAACATTCTATTTTGAAAGTCAAGTTTTTTGCATCATTGCATCGATGTTGTAACACTTGGTATTTTTAATGTCGCAAGAACTTCTGTGGCAAGAGCTTGTGCTAAGTGTTCTGGGTTCTTGGCTTTTTATTTGTGTTATTCATTTATTTATGTATTTTTCAGTCTGATTTTCTTTGTAAATGGAACAGTTTTGAATGCACTTATTCACTATGTAAATGTCTTTATTTTTATCATGAGAAAATGTTCCACCTGTTAGGAAATTCTCAAAGAAAAAAAAATTTAAGTAAAAAAAACATAACTACAATAAGGTTACATTTGTTAACATTAGTAAATGCTTTAGGAAACATGAACTAATAATGAACAATATTTTTATACAGCATTTATTCATCTAGGTTGATGTTCATTTCTAAAATAAAATACAATTGTTCATTGTAGATGCATATTATTTCATAAAGCATTATTTAAAGGGGTCATGACATACGCTTTCTTTTAAATAGATTTATTTTCTTCTCTGAGTTCATCTGATAACGTTAGTGAAGTTTTTTTGTTTGTTTATTACCTAAACAGTCATAATTTACTCATATATGATCATTTTCCACCCTGTCTCTGGCCTCTGTCTGAAACAGAGCTCTCTGTTCTTTTAAGACTTCAAAGTAAACGCCCACTGTTATGATTGACTAACATCGTGCAGCCCCTCAAATACAGACATATTTGAAACTCCATCAAATGAAAATGAAAAACAAGCTCCACAACATTATAAAACTACATTATTACATAATGCACATCTTGGGGCCTGGGTAGCTCAGTGGTAAAAACGCTGGCTACCACCCCAAATCCCAGGGTGTGCTGAGTGACTCCAGTCAGGTCTCCTAAGCAACCAAATTGGCCCGGTTGCTAGGGATGGTAGAGTCACATGGAGTAACCTCCTCGTGATCGCTACAATGTGGTTCGCTCTCAGTGGGGCACGTTGTGAGTTGTGCGTGGATGCCAAGAAGCCTCCACATGCGTTATATCTCCGTGGTAACATGAGTGTTTAGACTGTCTCAGACAATGATGCAGCTGAAATTCGTCCTCCGCCACCCGGATTGAGTAACTACGTCATCACATTTGTTTTACAAATAAGTGCTATCATCCTGCATTGATGCACTTATCTCCGTAATGCGTCAAAACGGTTGAAGATCCATTGAGTGCATGTTTATATACAAGAACAATCAAAATTACCACAGATGTGCATAAGAACGTGTCCAGGACTTGTTTGTGCAGCAGCTGAATGAAACAGAATTGTCTCCTTTTTAGAGTAGTAACTTGACACCGCGTCTTTTAGAAGTGGCGCGAGATATATGACAACGGTCAAAGACGTCTGTCTAGTGCATGTTAAAAAATAATTACAAATATTCTAGGAGGGCCTCATTTGGTGTTCAGATTTGTCCATTTAGAGCACATTGGTCTGTCCTGCTCTCTATCGGTTTACATGCTGAGTACCAGTGGGCGGGGCCAGCATGCGATGATGTAAAGTAGGTGTTGATGTTGTTACTATAGAGGCGGTCATGAATTAATGAGTACCACTAGTGATGTAGGGAAGTCGCAGAAATAGAGAATGAGATGTTTTTGCAGCCTGTTCCAAAAAATGCTTTTATTGCATTGGGGATCAAGTTTAGAGGTCTGAAATTGACAGTGTGTTTTTATAGTAGAAAGACCTCATGTCAAAATATAAAGGAAAATTGGATTCCTCATGATTCCCCCCCAATCCCCATCATGACATTTGATGACTGGTTTCAGAAAATACTTTTTGGCACTTTAAAGGTACATTTTTGTCATTTATAAAACTTGATATCCTGAGTTTCCATTCAAAACATCTGCTTTTGTGTTCTATGGAGGAAGAAAAAAATCATACAGTTTTGAAACAACATGATGTGTGTAAATGGTGAACTAAAACCCTTTAGTGCAGTGGTTCTCAACTGGTGGGTCATGAACCAAAATGAGAAATATGACCCAGACCACATTACTTAAGTGTTAACAAGGCATGGTTTGTGCTGACCACAATGTGTTTTGTGCAGTGAAATAATAGACGCCTATGTATTGATATATTGATGTTCAATATAAAATATGAGCCCTGAAGCAAAACCAGTTGAGAACTGCTGGTTTAGCATCTATGCATGTTCTCTTAGTTTTATCCTTAATACAGTATGTGGTATCACTGAATTTCTTTTTTGTTTCTCTTTCCCTGTTGTTTCTTTCTCTGTTCTTGTCTTTTATTTCTTGCCCTTCGGTGTGGTTTTATAACCCCCTGTAGAGTTTGGAAGAGGAGCTAACCTCTCTTTTTCTGAGTAAGGCCTGTTTCTCTGGTCTGGCTGGCTCATGCAGGACCACTGCTGCTCCAGCAGAGGGCAGTAAAGCCTCAGCACACTTTGAGGTGCTGTTCACTGTTACCGCTTGCTCTGTTTTTCTCTGTGCTTGCTCTGGTTTTCTGTCTTCATGCAACTGCTTACAGCTTTGTGTTCTCTGCTGCCACATGCCTCCATTTCTCAAAATGAAAAAAGTTCATGTCCAGATCTGGCAGCTGGGATTGATCCATTGCTTTCAGATATTTGAAGAGCAACTTTGTAGATCCGCTCTAGAAAACAGCAGAGCTTCGAGGAGAGTGTTTGAGTCGTACATTTCACCAACACCAACATTTCACGATCCTCAATGCCAATTTTGATAAAACTGCAAAAAAGAATATGCTATTGATCACATTAAATGTTAATCAAAATAAATCTAAGTCTGCTGCAAAAGTCAAAACAATACCTTAAAATATTTCTCAAGTAAACGTTGCTTAAAGTTTTTAAAGTAATTATTCAGTTTGAGTTTTAAATGATTCAAGACAAGTAAACAGTTAGTGACCAAATAAAGACATTTTAAGCTATTTAAAATTAACAATAGAACAAACAATACAAAATAATTTTTCAAGTATCTTACAGCATTATTGAGTATTCAAGGAAACATTCAGAACATTTATAAAGTAATCAGATGTCAAATAAATATTCTTAATAGAATAGTCTAATAGAAGAAATGTGTTGTAGTCGCATGTATTCTTTAAACAATTAAAAATAACACATTTTTTAAATGCACCTGGACATCAAATTTGAGAAAATAGTTTCATTATGTGCCCTTAAGTTACAAACTTTGAAGTACATTTTTCAATTTAAAGTGAAGAGTGTCATTTCAGCACCTGACACATCACTGAACGGATTTGCATAGATAAACTTTATTTTCAATTATATTTATACAGTTATATTTATTCAATTATATACAGGCCTTATTTTCAATTATATTTTCAAGTACAACCACCATCTGTTATGAGCAGAAAACCAGTATACCAGATGAAAATCCAGAATATAAGATGCATTGTAAGCCTCTTCTGAAGTGAATGTCTTTGATTGCACAGGTGAAATCAACTCTAGAGGAGGTTATTTTGCACTGTTGTGTACAATGTCCTTGGAATTGATTGCCAGACTGGCCATAAACTTGAGAGTAAAACTGTATTTGGCAAATAAGTTTCGTCGTTGCCGTCCAGTGTGCGTGAGTCCTCTTTGTTCTTTGTGTTGTTTGCATGATCTTCTTAAACAAATGGACTATAGCACTGGTAAGGGAGTCCTGTACACCCCCTCTAACTGTTAACACTCGTTTGTTCCGTTCCACATGGGCATCCTTACAGTGTCATGGTCTGACCCCATCTGAAAGAGAGTGTTTGAGTGACTGTGTCCTGTGATTACCTTTAGGTTCCACAGAAAACCCTTCCCCATCCCGAGACCGACTGCAGAGACGCCAGCCAGGTGGTCCAACGTCCTCGCTCAGCCAAATTAACACCTAACATCACCTGACCAAACTGACACCTAACACTACACACAAATCTCATCATTTCTCCATTGCAGACATCCATGATTCCAGTTATCCTCTCTTCCACTTTATGATTTTGCTTTTGTCTCTTTTCTGAAAGATCATCCATCCATCAGCTTGTCATCATCGTCTGTCTCTCTCGTTTGCTTGTTGCTTGTTGATTATATACGTGTTTTCTTTTTATGTTAATGCAGGAAGTTTGTTTCCTTCAGTTTGTTTCTGTGGTCATCGTTTATGTTTTTGTTTTTCTCTCCATCCCTCATGTGTCTGTGCTTGTCTGGTGTAGAGCGCAGAGGGCAAACAGAGTCCTGATGTTAACGGCCAACCAGAAGTCATAGAGGTGGTGGAAGAGACCGTCGTCATCGAGGAAGTCGTCAAAGCCAATCCCAAAAGCCCCCCTGTTCCTGAGGCATCCGTCACCATGGAAACAGAGAAGGCTCCGGAGGTCAAAGAGGAGAGGAGTTTATCGTCAGACAGCGAGAGCGAAGAAGAGGCCGAGTACCACGCTGAGCCGCCCAGTATGAGCATCTCGGCACAGCATATCAAAGAAGAACCTGAGGAGGAGCAGGAGGAAGGGCTTAACCAACAAGCCCCACCCTCTGGGATCAAGTCACAGCCAACCACAGAAGCAGAGCCAGCTGAGCCCGCCCCCGCTAATGAAGAAGTGAAATCAGCCACACTCCCTGAAGAGGAAGGTTTGACAGACGAGGTTTTGGTGATGCCGGTCGAAGCTCCAAACGGACACGCTCTCAACAGTGAAGTCCTGCCCACTCTCAGCACTGTTGCCGAGGAGGAGGAGGAGCCTCACATCGTCAATGGCAACGTGTCCCACATGGAAACGGAGCGCCTGCCACAGGTTATTTGTTGTTCGGAGGTAATTGACATCCCGAGCCGAGACTTCTGCGCTTTCTCATATCCTCTTCCATGTCCCACTCCTGTTTCCTTTCCGGAAGAAGATCCTGGTTTATCTGCACACATCTCTCTAGCCATATTTAAAGGAGGATGATTGATGCATAAATGAAAGCATTATGCCAGCTTGTGCTCGAGTTAAACATCAGTCATTCCATCTTCTCACACCTTTTCAGTTGATTTTATATTCCAACCTACTCCTCTACACACACACACTTATATACATCCACACACATGTGCAATTTTATCACAAACAGTCACAAAAGTGTCGGCGTTAGCAGAGAGTGTTGCATGTTTTGTCTTTTGTATGGGGTTGTTGCATTTTTCATGTAGTTTAGTGTGTTTTAGCGCCATACTTGGTGTGCAAATTATTATTTAATAAGTGAGTTCACATTGATTCTCAACTCTGCTAGTTGGGGATCGGTGTAGAAACATGCTCAATCCCCAAATTCTGTGTGTGTGGGTATCAGCAACTACCTGTATCGATAATATATCACAAATCAATATATTGCAATACAAAATCAGAATTGATACACAATGGAAACCACTCCAAGTGATCCGTTTCAATCGTTCTTGCATGCTTTGTGTTGCTATTGTTTGGTAGAGAACCTCATAGAAAAGACTCTGACCACACAGACAGATGCCAGTTTCAGAGTTTGGGTTTATTTAACCCTTAAATGCTCAGGTGATTCGCCAAACGTTATTACATACCTCGGGACTTTAGTGACATCAGCACTTATCTATATCTATCCCAAATGAATCTACAAAATGCTCAGATTGTGTGAAATATTCAAAGCGTTCTCAAGACAATCCTTAATTAATTGAACAGAATCTTTTCTGCTATATTTTGATTAGGGGTGTTGATTTAATGTATTCATTTAGTGCAATAAATTATTTAAAATATAGTGTGTTAAAACAATTAACAATCATGCTTTCTGACCGTACATAAATTCGGTGTTTTCCTACTGTCGGGGCAATTCAAGCTTGAAGTACATGTAAGTTGGTGAAAATGTATATTCTTAATCGTGAAAGCCCTAAAACAGACAATTAATCGTCAAATGAGGTCCTGAGGTCACCTGAGGTGAGCATTTAAGGGTTAAAGAACCTGCTGCTTCAATAATTGAACTGATGGACATAATGTGAATGCACACATACAAACTAAACATTAAATATAGCATATATTAATAACATTACACATAAAAATGTATCTAACGATCTAAAGTGTTGATACAATATAAACATTGCGATATATTGAAGTGATTGTATTTGCACAGCTTTGTGTGTGTGTGCATGTTTGGGTGCTTTTGCATGCTGATCATTGACCCGGCCAAAGATTACAGAAACCAAAATGAACACAAATACGGACATTGTCAACTTTTCAGTTGTTTTTGATATATTGATTGATTTTAATTTGGCTGCTGTAGCTTGCATGAGCTGCATTCCTTATACGAAAGAAGTGTAGTTTATAGTGGTGCTCTCTGGTTTCGTGTTTCTTTAAACTGTGCATGACATGTAATTCCTCTCTTCAGTTGTGTTGTGTAGAAGTGCTGTTTGCGTGTAATGAGCTCAGGCCGGACTGCATTTGTGTGTGTGCTGACTGCCCGTCTCTCTGTAGCCTCCTGTTGTGAAGACCGAGATGGTGACGATTTCAGACACTTTTGCCGCTCAGAAGACAGAGATATCCACCAAAGAGGTCCCCATTGTTCACACGGAAACAAAGACCATCACGTACGAGGCCGCCCAGGTGAGGAAATACTCAATCACACTCTCTCATCACGTCAGCTCTCATGTCTGGTGGGGTAGGGAAGTTCAAATGGATTTATTTGGACAGTTCATTCCAATTAAATGCTTCAAAGAAATAATCCCCTCAGTGTTCCCAGAAGTCCTGGAACATCATCTGTTCTAGTGCAATAAATGTCACCTAAAAGCTACTGTTCATCACTGTTTTCACATTACATTCATTAAACTCGTTTTTATTAGTATTATCTTGTTTTATTAGTAGTAGTATTACGTTTTTGTGTCAGATAAATTCTATTCTGATTTAATCAGTTCTATCTCTATGGAATTATATTGATTTATAAGATTAATACAAAATATACTAGTTAACTTTTTTTGTTATTAGCTTGTAGTGTGACTTTGTTTTACAGCATCATCAAACTAAAATATAATCTCACAACAGACAGACTTAAATCATTCTACACAACTCCTAATACAAACTCCTCACGCAAAGTGCACAGACACATCGTCGTCTCACAATTGATTTCAAGAGTTTGACATTAGAGCGTTACTAATATAATGATGCAGAGATATTCGTTTGCACACACATATTGGGTGAAATTTTAATTGGATTTAAAGGAAAAGTTCAGCCAAAATAAAAAATACTGTCATTATTTTACACCGCTAAGGTTACTCCCAACCGGGGTGACTTTCTTCTCTGGAACAAATTATTTGGCAACACTTTTCAGTTAGGTACTATTTGTTAAAATTAGTTGATGCATAATGTATCATAAACTTGGATTTTTCCATCTTTTATTAATCTTGGTTAATGTTAATTCATAAAAACACAAATGTTGAGGGGGTCTGGGTATCTCAGCGAGTATTGACGCTGACTATCACACCTGGAGTTTGAATCCAGGGTGTGGTGAGTGACTCCAGTCAGGTCTCCTTAGCAACCAAATTGGCCCGGTTGCTAGGGAGGGTAGAGTCACATGGGGTAACCTCCTCGTGGTCGCTGTAATGTGGTTCTCGCTCTCGGCGGGGTACGTGGGGAGTTGTGCGTGGATGCCGCGGAGAATAGTGTGAAGCCTCCACACGCACTACATCTCCACGGTAACACGCTCAAGTCACGTGATAAGATGCGCGGATTGACGGTCTCAGACGCAGAAGCAACTGAGATTCGTCCTCCGACACCCGGATTGAGGCGAGTCACTACACCACCACGAGGACTTAGAGCGCATTGGGAATTGGGCGTTCCACATTGGGGAGCAAAAGGAGAAAATCAAAAAGGTTTTAGAACATAGCCGATGAGTCGTTTGTAGCTTAACTAATGTAGATCATTTCAGAGTGGCTTCCCCGACACAAATTAAATCTATTAGGTCATGCCATTAATGCAAAATCACTTTTCAGGATTTTTCACTTTTTTAGGTGTTAGCACTGATGCTAGTAAACAAACATAAAAAGCGTTAGCACAGATTACAGTTTATTAACATGAGTGTGGTCGAAATTTTTTGGGATATTTTTTTCTCCCCAATTTTGGCATGCACAATTCCTAATGCATTCCTCGTGGTGGCGTAGTGACATCTTCAGGCTATTCTCCATGGCATCCACGCACAACTCACCACACGCCCCACCGAGAGCGAGAACCACATTATAGTGACCACGAGGAGGTTACCCCATGTGACTCTACCCTCACTAGCAACCGGGACAATTTGGTGCCTTAGTAAACCTGACTGGAGTCACTGTTTTTGTTATTTTCAATGATTTATTACTATTGTTTGAAATTATACAAAATTTGCCCCCTTCCTGATTTCTTCTATTTTTTTTGTGTATTTTTAATACTAAATTGTTTTTGATCTTCAAATGAGATATAACATAAAACAAAGACAACTGGAGTAAACACAAAATACAGTTTCAAATATATACACACCAGTGGCCAAAGGTTTGTAATAATGTACAGATTTAGCTGTTTCAGAAGGAAATTGGTACTTTTAGTCACCAAAGTGGCATTCAACTGATCACAATGAAATGTCACCTGAGTATCTGGACAAACTGACAGCTAGAATAACAAGGATCTGTAAAGCTGTCATTGCTGCACATGGAGGATTTTCTGATGAGAACTCTTTGAAGTAGTTTAAGAAGTTCTGAACATTTTTTTCAAATTGTAATAGTAATTTTTCACTTTATTAATGTCCTGACTATACATTGTGATCAGTTGAATGCCAGTTTGGTGAATAAATGTACCAATTTCTTTCCAAAAGAGCAAAATCTCTACATTATTCCAAACTTTTGGCCACCAGTGTATATTTTTTATTGAAGCAAAAAAGTTATCCAACACCTAAATCACCCATGTGAAAAACTAACTGCCCCTTAAATTTCATAGCTGGTTGTGCTGTCTTTAGCAGCAACAACTGCAACCAAACGTTTCTGATAACTGGAGAGCAGTCTTTCACAACGCTGTGGGGGAATTTTGGCCCACTCTTCTTTACAGAACTGCTTTAGTTCAGACACATGAACTGCCCGTTTAAGATCCTGCCACAGCATCTCAATCGGGTTCAAGTCAGGACTTTGACTAGGCCACTCCAAAACCTAAATTTAGCTTCTTTTGAGTCATTCAGAGGGGGACTTCCTCCTGTGCTTTGGATCATTGTGTTGCTGCATAATCCAGTTGCGCTTGAGCTTCAACTCACAGACTGATGACTGGACGTTCTCCTTTAGGATTTTCTGGTAGAGAGCTGAATTCATGTATCCCTTAATTATTAAGCAGCAAAGCATCCCCACACCATCACACTACCACCACCATTCTCGACCGTAGGTATGATGTTGTTTTTGGGGAATTCTGTGTTTGATTTACGCCAGATGTAACGGGAACCCTGTCTTCCAAACAGTTCCACTTTCGACTTATCAGTACACAGAACATTCTCCCAAAAACTTTGAGGAGCATCAAGATGTGTTTTGGAAAAAAACAGATGAGCCTTAATGTTCTTGTAGGTTAGCATTGGTTTTCACCTCGCCCACTGTCTTTCTGATGAAGTGACCTTTATTGATGCGAGAGGGGCCTGCAGTTCCTCGGATGTTGTCCTTGGCTTTTTTGTGACTTCCTGGATGAGTCGTCGCTGTGCTCTTGGAGGAATTTTGGAAGGTTGACCACTTCAGGGAAGGTTCGCTACTGTGCTAAGTTTTCATTTGGAGATAATGGCTCTCATTGGGGTTCTTTGGAGTCTCAGAGTCTTTGAAATGGCTTTGTACCCCTTCCCAGACTGATGTATTTCAGTCACGTCTTTCCTCATCATTTCTGGAATTTCTTTTGGCTTTGGCATAGTGTGCTACTGGGTGAGACCTTTTAGACAACTTCCTGCAGCTGTAAAAGTTGTATTAAGTGTTGATTTGATTGAACGGGGTTGGCAGTTATCAGGTCAGAGTGTGTCTAGTCCAGCTGAACCTTATTATGAATGCAGATTTATAGATTTGGGGATTAAGTGAGCAAATACTTTTTCACACAGGTCCAGTTGTTATTGGATAATTATTTTGCTTCAATAAATAACATTATCATTAAAAAAAAAATGTATTTTTTATGTTAGAATTTGTTTGAATTTTGAAACAATTTAGTATTTAGGCAAATACTTTTTCACAGCATTGTATGTTTTTATTACTATAAATATTCATCACAAGATAAATTGTGGTGCTGCAGAACCCTCATGGTTTGCCCACCAGCACAGAAATATGTATTTCCGACTTTCTGCTATGTTGTTGAAAAACTATTAGAGGCTTACTTTGATTTTAATCATTTGTTGTATTATTATTAACAGTATAATGGTTTAAGAATAAACCAGCATATTATAATTTGTAATAGTAGATGCGAGGTAAACTGTTGCACTGTACAGTGCTGTTTTCACACACACACTAATATGTGTTAAGAAGGTTTGACATTATGATGGTCTAGTGCTCCGTTTACTGCATGTGTTTATGTGGGTTTTTGCTGTGTATGATTGACAGTTGGATGGTAATGGGGATGGAGAGCCAGGTGTTCTCATGACCGCTCAAACCATCACCTCTGAATCACTCTGCACCACCACTACCACACACATCACGAAGGTAACACACACATCTGTGCTCACACACACCACAACAAAACACACCATCAGAGAGATCAGCTAAATATATAAATATGTATAAATATAGAAAGAAATACATTTGAACATAAGTGTGTTGTCAAAAGTGATTCTCTTGAAAATCATCCTTCGACATTAAATTGCCATGTCTCCGGTCTTATTGTGAATGATTCATCAGTGCGAGGGGAAAAAAGCTTCGATCAAAATAAAATGACTTTCTGTGGGCAAGGGAGAGTAATATTATTCAGTAATATCATGGACCAATATTCATGATGCAATCAATCCTAATGGCTAAATCAAATCCCGCCCTTCATCCGCTGAACGTTCTCATCACACAACCCAACTGAAATCAGTTTTTAATTGAATTCTTAGTTTCACTTTTTTTATTATGTTTTAATTTTAAATCTGTTAACTAAAAAATTCATTGTGTTCTGTTTCTTTCGTTAACTGCAACAACACCGACTCAAATGTGTCATAAATGCCCTTTTCATCTCATCTTGATTCTTATACATCTGTTTATTGTGGTTGACGTGTCATTTGATTGATTGACAGACTCTAAAGGGCGGACTGTCAGAAACTCGCATTGAGAAGCGCATCGTCATCACGGGAGACTCTGACATTGATCACGATCAGGTGAGATATCGTCACATACAAGACACTTCCTTACCGGTCATCTCTGTAGAGCGCAACAGTGAATAAAAGAATAAAGAGACCAACCAGATCAGAGAACCGAGAACTAAAAAGTGAATGGAGACTTTGGCTGTGCCTTTGTGTTTCATGAAAGTCAGAACAACATGAGCATAAGCAAATGATGACACAATTTTCATTGTTGACAATTTTCAATAGTCTTTTTCACAATCTCGCAGCTCATTTGTAGGTCTATGTTGAAATATTTGGACCAATATGGTTGTCCGTGGTGATCAAATGAGAAATATTTCAAAAAGTCAAGTTCATAGACAAGTAATCTTTGAGTTCATGATGTTTTCACAAATTGGTTGAAAAACTTTTGTATTATTTTGTACAAAACTGTATTTAATGACTTTATAAATGTCATGTGCTGCAACCATCAAAAGATATTCAAATAATTTCCTCGCACATTGAATACATGTGTACACAACTTCATCATTGAACTTTTCAAGTGTTTGTTTCAAGGTAAGAATATCAAGAGGTTTTCTCATGGTTGCACTAAATGACCTGAACCAAATGTGCATTTTCATTCAAATATTGAGATTTATTTCTATTTGACAAAATGATGGTTTGTGAAGAAGTCTTGTGGGTCTAAAGAGATCTTCTCTGTTTTATGATTTGTGTCACATGACAACAACATTTCTACCTACATGTTGTTTGTGTCACGTGACTTTGATTTGGCGGACAAAAGTTTTTGAAATATTAAATATATTTTCAATCAAATAGTTTCACTGCATTTGTTTTAAAGAAATAATAATAAAAGATTATTCAACTCAACTCATGCCAACATTTCTTTTTTAAGAATTTCAGTTTTAAATGATACCTTGAATTTCTTTTACTGTCTCCAGACGGTTGCACCACATTTTTGACTTTAAGCCCCAGAATTAAAAATGACTTTGAACTCAGAAACTGAAAACATGTTCATCATAGAAGAAGTGTATTCACGTACTGATTTTGTGTGACATCGAGTGCTTGTTATTGCGGTGTGGTAATTCCGTTTGCCTGTACAAAATAACGCACATGCTGGTTTAGCTTTCTGATGGGTCGAGAACATGGCACACAGGTTTCCATAGTGATGTGACATTTAACAACCCCACAACTTGTAAGGTCACATGAATGCCTTTAATGGTGGTATTTTAAAAGTCAAAGGTCATAAATGGGTTAAGCACAACCCAATCGAAATTACCCTGAGTACTATCTGTTCTGATAGAAGCACCGTTTTCTTGTGCTCTCAGAGATTTACAACGAGCTCATTTTATGTAGTAATCAGCGAGCGCATTTACATGTTTAGCTGTTGAAATTTAAACATACGTGCACACTGGAGTTTTGATCAGGTTTTGCTGAAACTGTTTCTGACCTTTACACTAAGATGCCGTTTACATGACAGCGTATTCAGTGCAAGATTGTGTCATCCGTGTGTGTGTTCAGTTATTTCAGTTGTTTATTTTCCCTTAATCCTTTTGTTTGGTTTTTGTTTGTTGTTTTGTTGTATTGATGGTTTACTGTGGGCGGGGTCAGGCATTGGCCCAGGCTATAAAGGAGGCCAAAGAGCAGCACCCTGACATGTCCGTCACTCGCGTGGTCGTCCACAAAGAGACCGAGTTAGCAGAAGACGACGACTGAAGGACAGGTAAGCACATACCAACAAGTGTCGCTGTTGACGACCAGACATGACCTCTGCCTGGAGCCTCTTGTTTCTTCCTTTTCTTTTATGCTTTTCCCTTTTATTAATTTCCCCTTCTGTGTTTGTCTGTTTTATTTCTGTGTGCTGCATCCATCTGCACAGTGTATTTCTTGTCATGCCTGTTTCTTAAGTCTCTAAGTTTCTAACGCAGTGTCCATTCACATGTGGCCTCTGGTACTCACTACTCTGTGTAACCAGGGCTTCATTTGGGCCTGAACAAACCCAGTTTGCAACTATGGTTATTAATATATACAGTACACTACCACTGAAAAGTCTGGACACATCTACTCATTCTCAAAAACTACTACGATCCACATTTTAGAATAATTGTAAAGTAATTAAAACTATGAAATAAAAAATGGAATTGTGGAAATTATGTCTTATATTTTGAGCTTTAACTTTTCAAGCACCCCCCTTTGAATGATTCATGTCCTTGTGTGGTCATTATGGCCAAACAGTTACATTTTTGTTTCATCAGACCAGAGGACATTTCTCCTAAAAGTAAGATCTTTGTCCCCATGTGCACTTGCAAACTGTAGTCTGGATTTTGTATGTTGGTTTTGGAGCAGTGACTTCTTCCTTGCTGAGCAGCCTTTCAGGTTATGTTTATATAGGACTTGTTTTACTGTAGATATAGATACTTGTCTACCTGTTTCCTCCAGCATCTTCACAAGGTCCTTTACTGTTGTTCTGGGATTGATTTGCACTTTTCACACCAAACTACATTAATCTCTAGGAGACAGAATACATCTCCTTCCTGAGCGTTATGATGGCTCTATGGTTCCACGGTGTTTATACTTGCGTACTATTGTTTGTACAGATAAACTTGGTACCTTCAGACATTTGGAAATTACTCCCAAGGATGAACCAGACTTGTGGAGGTCCACAATTGTTTTTTCTGAGGTCTTGGCTGTCTTTTGATTTTCCCATGATGTCAAGCAAAGAGGCACTGAGTTTGAAGGTAGGCCTTAAAATACATCCACAGGTACACCTCCAATTGACTCCAATTAGCCTATCAGAAGCTAATTGCCTGAAGGCTTGTCATCATTTTCTGGAATTTTCCAAGCTACTTAAAGGCACAGTTAACTCAGTGTATGTAAACTTCTGACCCACTGGAATTGTGATATAGTCAATTAAAAGTGAAACAATCCGTCTGTAAACAATTATTGGAAAAATTAATTGTCATGCACAAAGTAGATGTCCTAAACGACTTGCCAAAACTATAGATTGCTAATATGAAATCTGTTAAGTTAAAAAATTTGTTTTAATTACTTCAACCTAAGTGTATGTAAGACTTCAACTGTATAATAGTTTATAGACAAATAAACATGCCTACACATGAGTTTCTCAACAAATAATTTTTTTTGTAATTGTATGTGAAGAAAATTACGGATAGGCGCAATTTATATTTGTGACCTAATTTCAAGCATAGAAGCATAAGTCTTTAGATCATGGAAAGTATACATTTGGTCAAATATGTCTGTAACTTTTGACTATAAGTGTAATATCATTTAAAAACATGGTTAATAATTGTATGCTATGTCTATAACTTCCGATATTTCCATTAAAAGTCTGTGTTCAATCTAAGTCACATCTTATAGGAAATACAGTGCATTCATAAAGTATTCAGTTCCCTCATAATCTTTTCACATTTTGTAATGTTGCAGCCTTGTGTTAAAATGCTTTAAATGATCATTTGTTTCACATGAATCTAAGCTCCATATCCTATAATGACAAAGCAAAAACCAGATTTTTCATAACTTTGAAAATATAATTAAAAAGAAAAAACTGAAATATCACATTGACTTAAATATTCAGACCCTTAACTGTGCACTTAGTTGAAGCACCTTTCACAGTGGTTACAGACTCAAGTCTTTTGGGATATGATGCGACCTGGATTTGGGGATTTTCTGCCATTATTCTCTCTAGTCCTCTCAAACTCATGCCATTTTCAGGTCTCTCCTGAGATGTTCGATTGGGTCCAAGTCCGGGCTCTGGCTGTGCCACACAAGGACATTCACAGAGTTGTCCCGAAGCCACTCTTGTGTTGTCTTAGCTGTGTCCCTGTCTGAGGTCCTGAGCACACTGGACCAGGTTTTCAATCAGGGTATCTCTGTATTTAGCTGCGTTGTGCTTTCCTGCAACCCTGACCAGTCCCCCAGACCCTGCCTTTGAAAAACGCCCCACAGCATGATGCTAGCACCACCATGCTTCACTGTCGGGATGGTATTGTGCAGGTAAGGAGCAGTGCCTGGTTTCTTCCGGACATGACGCTCAGAATTAAGGCCCTTCTCCCCTGATTGCTCTGTTTGGCCAGGCGGCCAACTCTAGGAAGAGTCTTGGTTGTTCCAAACTTCCATTTAAGAATTATGGAGGCCACTGTGATCTTGGAAAGCTTCAATGCAGCTAAAAAATTTTTGTAGCTTTCCCCAGATCTGTCTTGACACAATCCTGTCTCTGAGCTCTGCTCCCTAGCAATCGGGCCAATTTGGTTGCTTTGGAGACCTGACTGGAGTCACTCAGCACACCCTGGATTCAAACTCACGACTCCAGGGGTGGTAGTCAGTGTCTTAACTCGCTGAGTTACCCAGACCCGCCTGCAAAATAAGCCTATTAACCATTAGGGTCTTTATCCACCTCCCGGCTGATTAGCCCTATTCAGGGCTGGGCATGTGTCCTCATGGATCACATGACTATATTTGCACTTGTTCTGTACGTCATGACAACAGGAGGATGATTCCTCTGTCTAAAACGTGTGTCCCTGTGTAGCTGCATGAAATCATTATAATAGTTCAGATAGTTAAAATACATTGCATTACAGATTAGAGTAAAGAATTTATAAGACAATACAAAAAGTGGCTTTGTAAGTCAATATGTTATTGAACATAATCCTTTCATTGGCCTACATTCTTTTTTTCTTATAAGGGCTTTTCTAAGGACACATCTATGTACACTTTGGTTGCATCGTGCCATAAAAAGTGTTTATAGGTCAAAATACATCTGGAGACCCCAGCATTAGGAGTTGTGCTGGATCCAGCTGTGTTTGAGTCCTCGTCTCGTTTGTCTGCCGTCAGTAAGTGTGTTTGATGGTAAGAACACGTCCTCGTCTCATGTGTCTGCTGTCAGTAAGTGTGTTTGATGGTAAGAACGCGTCCTCGTCTCGTGTGTCTGCTGTCAGTAAGTGTGTTTGATGGTAAGAACGCGTCCTCGTCTCACGCGTCTGCTGTCAGTAAGTGTGTTTGATGGTAAGAACACGTCCTCATCTCGTGCGTCTGCTGTCAGTAAGTGTGTTTGATGGTAAGAACGTGTCCTCGTCTCGTGTGTCTGCTGTCAGTAAGTGTGTTTGATGGTAAGAACGCGTCCTCGTCTCATGCGTCTGCTGTCAGTAAGTGTGTTTGATGGTAAGAACACGTCCTCGTCTCGTGTGTCTGCCGTCAGTAAGTGTGTTTGATGGTAAGAACACGTCCTCATCTCGTGTGTCTGCCATCAGTAAGTGTGTTTGATGGTAAGAACACGTCCTCGTCTCGTGTGTCTGCCGTCAGTAAGTGTGTTTGATGGTAAGAACACGTCCTCATCTCGTGTGTCTGCCATCAGTAAGTGTGTTTGATGGTAAGAACACGTCTTCGTCTCGTGTGTCTGCCGTCAGTAAGTGTGTTTGATGGTAAGAACGTGTCCTCGTCTCATGCGTCTGCTGTCAGTAAGTGTGTTTGATGGTAAGAACGCGTCCTCGTCTCATGCGTCTGCTGTCAGTAAGTGTGTTTGATGGTAAGAACACGTCCTCATCTCGTGCGTCTGCTGTCAGTAAGTGTGTTTGATGGTAAGAACGTGTCCTCGTCTCGTGTGTCTGCTGTCAGTAAGTGTGTTTGATGGTAAGAACGCGTCCTCGTCTCATGCGTCTGCTGTCAGTAAGTGTGTTTGATGGTAAGAACACGTCCTCGTCTCGTGTGTCTGCCGTCAGTAAGTGTGTTTGATGGTAAGAACACGTCCTCGTCTCGTGTGTCTGCCGTCAGTAAGTGTGTTTGATGGTAAGAACACGTCCTCATCTCGTGTGTCTGCCATCAGTAAGTGTGTTTGATGGTAAGAACACGTCTTTGTCTCGTGTGTCTGCCGTCAGTAAGTGTGTTTGATGGTAAGAACACGTCCTCATCTCGTGTGTCTGCTGTCAGTGAGTGTGTTTGATGGTAAGAACACGTCCTCGTCTCGTGTGTCTCCCGTCAGTAAGTGTGTTTGATGGTAAGAACACGTCCTCGTCTCATGTGTCTGCTGTCAGTAAGTGTGTTTGATGGTAAGAACGCGTCCTCGTCTCGTGTGTCTGCTGTCAGTAAGTGTGTTTGATGGTAAGAACACGTCCTCGTCTCGTGTGTCTCCCGTCAGTAAGTGTGTTTGATGGTAAGAACACGTCCTCGTCTCATGTGTCTGCCGTCAGTAAGTGTGTTTGATGGTAAGAACACGTCCTCGTCTCGTGTGTCTCCCGTCAGTAAGTGTGTTTGATGGTAAGAACACGTCCTCGTCTCATGTGTCTGCTGTCAGTAAGTGTGTTTGATGGTAAGAACGCGTCCTCGTCTCGTGTGTCTGCTGTCAGTAAGTGTGTTTGATGGTAAGAACACGTCCTCGTCTCATGTGTCTGCCATCAGTAAGTGTGTTTGATGGTAAGAACACGTCTTCGTCTCGTGTGTCTGCCGTCAGTAAGTGTGTTTGATGGTAAGAACGCGTCCTCGTCTCGTGTGTCTGCTGTCAGTAAGTGTGTTTGATGTTAAGAACGCGTCCTCGTCTCGTGTGTGTCTGCTGTCAGTAAGTGAGTTTGATGGTAAGAACACATCCTCGTCTCATGAGTCTCCCGTCAGTAAGTGTGTTTGATGGTAAGAACACATCCTCGTCTCGTGTGTCTGCTGTCAGTAAGTGTGTTTGATGGTAAGAACACGTCCTCGTCTCGTGTGTCTCCCGTCAGTAAGTGTGTTTGATGGTAAGAACACGTCCTCGTCTCATGTGTCTGCCGTCAGTAAGTGTGTTTGATGGTAAGAACACGTCCTCGTCTCGTGTGTCTCCCGTCAGTAAGTGTGTTTGATGGTAAGAACACGTCCTCGTCTCATGTGTCTGCTGTCAGTAAGTGTGTTTGATGGTAAGAACACGTCCTCGTCTCGTGTGTCTCCCGTCAGTAAGTGTGTTTGATGGTAAGAACACGTCCTCGTCTCATGTGTCTGCCATCAGTAAGTGTGTTTGATGGTAAGAACACGTCTTCGTCTCGTGTGTCTGCCGTCAGTAAGTGTGTTTGATGGTAAGAACGCGTCCTCGTCTCGTGTGTCTGCTGTCAGTAAGTGTGTTTGATGTTAAGAACGCGTCCTCGTCTCGTGTGTGTCTGCTGTCAGTAAGTGTGTTTGATGGTAAGAACACATCCTCGTCTCATGAGTCTGCCGTCAGTAAGTGTGTTTGATGTTAAGAATGCGTTCTCGTCTCGTGCGTCTGCCGTCATTAAGTGTGTTTGATGGTAAGAATGCGTCCTCGTCTCGTGCGTCTGCCGTCAGTAAGTGTGTTTGATGGTAAGAACACGTCCTCGTCTCGTGCGTCTGCCGTCAGTAAGTGTGTTTGATGGTAAGAACACGTCCTCGTCTCGTGTGTCTGCCGTCAGTAAGTGTGTTTGATGGTAAGAACGCGTCCTCGTCTCGTGTGTCTGCTGTCAGTAAGTGTGTTTGATGGTAAGAACACGTCCTCGTCTCATGTGTCTGCTGTCAGTAAGTGTGTTTGATGGTAAGAACACGTCCTCGTCTCGTGTGTCTGATGTCAGTAAGTGTGTTTGATGGTAAGAACGCGTCCTCGTCTCGTGTCTGCCGTCAGTAAGTGTGTTTGATGGTAAGAACGCGTCCTCGTCTTGTGTGTCTGCCGTCAGTAAGTGTGTTTGATGTTAAGAACGCGTCCTCGTCTCGTGCGTCTGCCGTCAGTAAGTGTGTTTGTTGTCTGTACAGCTGGAGTCGCTCTTACTGACCCCTGCTGACTTAGACCCGCTAAAACATCAAGGTGCTACTTCAAGCTTCAATTGATCCGATAGTTGGAAAATCACTCATTATGGTGGAATGATTTATCATGTAATTTTTTTAACATGTATTTTATATAATTAATTTCACTGAATTAACATTTTAAATCAGTTATAACCCATATACACATATATTTGGACGAAGGGATGGACACACGGCAAATTGTTTTTGCATTATTCTGAATTTGTTGGGGTATAAATTAAATAATTGGAAGGAAACATGACTACTGTTGGGAGTGCAGATGGCTTCATTCATTTTAATAAGAGCAATGTTGTGTAGTTACATTTGTAAACAGCCCCCAAACCTGCCAGACTGTCCTCGTTTTGGGGGCTCATCATTTATTGATTTAGCACTGAGTGGAACTACTGTTGTGCCCATGTGCACTGTGTCATCTTGCTCTGAAATATTGTGAAGAGCCACTTGAAGTTCACACGGTGACCTGAACCTCACAGGAAATAATATCTCCTCAAATCACTAGAAAAAGAAGAGCATTTCCTCTGTGCTGAGAATTGGATGTCTGTCGTCTGTCAGGGCTGATACGGTTCCCTCAGGATGTGGGTTCGGTGGGTTACTGTGTTATTTCGGTATTATTATTAAGAGTAGACTAGAACTGTTGGGGTGTGTGTGAGGAGTGAATCAATCAATCTGTATCATGTGTTTAATACTTCCTCTGTTTTCTGTTTGTTGTTCACAGAGCTGAAATTCACAACGTTCCACCATATGGGATCAAAGTTCATCCGCTGAATGAGTGAAGGAGTGATGTGGCGGACGAGAGAAAGTAGAGCTCTGAATCCTGTATCGAAACATCTTTATTTTCTGTCATTCACAACCAGAACCACTTAGCTAACGTTGGTAGCATCTTGTTTTCTAGTGTTGGTTTTATCTTTTTCCCTCAAAAGATTGTCTTTGCCATTTATGAAGACCAGATCAGATTTCTGTTGTTTTTATTGTTAATTAGTCATTCACATTCCTAGTACATGCAAAGGGATAAAAGACTTTGAGATGAATCTTAATTGGTTGCATCAAGATATGGTGGAGTTTTTGTAATAATATGTAATAATAATACTTTTTTTTTATGAGGGGATGGGGCGAGGATGGGGGCAGGACTAAAGATTCATTTTTATGATGTCGTTGTGTTTGTATGGGACCAGCACAGGATAAATGGCACTGTGTCATTTCTCATTGGTGGACGACAGTGCCAATCATTCCTCTATGCAGTCAAACAGAAACATTCCACCAAGGAGAGGAACTTCTTTCTAGCTCTCTGAGAAACAAGACGAAACCTTAATATGGAGGGGGGAAAATAGAAGAAGAAAAATGTGAAACCTAGGCAGCTTTTTTGGAAAGTTTTTGATTTCCAACACTTTTCTGGCACCAATAATCTGAAATATATTGGTCGAAAACCTGATATTATTTTGTTATTTTAAATCTGTCCTTTTCTGTAAACTGATATTTGTAAATGAGGCCAATCTGTTTGCCCTATTAAACATTTTTAATCTGTTACATTCAGATGTTTTTAATGAAATGAACAAATGATAAATGTCTGCCACTGTTTTTAGCTGTAGATTCAGGCCTGTGTTTCCCCTCTCTGTAGTCTCTGCTCCCTCTAATCCCATCTTCTCCATACACCCTGTGTATAGCGGTTAATATTAGTATTGTTTTCTTTTTTTAGAAGCTTTGGATGATGTTTTTATGCCCCACCCAACCCATTGTGTAACACTTCAAATAAAAGTTTGTTTATTCTCTAATAATTATGCACTGGCTCTTTTGAGATTTCAAAGGTTTATTTTCAGGTTTTTGTACACTATCATTCTGGACACGCTAGACTACATTCAGAAGAAGTGTTATTTATATTTTCTACGCTCTGTCGCTTTAATGTCAGCTTATATAATTGGCTGCGTTTCAGCTTCAGAGGGTTGAAGGCTCCAAAATATTGGTAATTCAGAATGCACTTTTAAAGGAATATTCAGGGTCCAAAAGTAGATAAGCTCTGTTGACAGTGTTTATGTCATAATGTTGATTACCACCAAAAAAATATTTTGACTCCCTCCTTTTCTTTAAAAAAACAAAAAATCTGTTATAGTGAAACACTTACAATCGAAGTCAATGGGGCCAATTTTTGAATGGTAGAATACTCAACAGCTCAAATAATGCACAAGTTTAACAGTAGAATTCATGCAAGTGCTTTTATAAAATGATAATCTTCACATTTCTGCATTTAAACCCTCAAAAATGGACTTGACCATTGTAAGTGACTCACTATAACACACATTTGTGTTTTTTTTTTTTTAAGAAAAGGAGGAACTAGTTGAAATAAAAGTTTCTTGTTATCAACATTATGCCACAAATGCTGTCGATTGAGGTTAACTTGTATTGAACGAACACAGAATATTCCTTTAACGTCATATTTATCCAAACCAAAGCAGCTGCTGCCCTCACACGAAGACTGACGCTAATGAACATCAAGTGTACCTAGTTAGTATATTTACACATGATATTGCCTCACTATTTAGTACTTTTAGAATGCAAATAACAAAATAAAATGCTTTAAATCTTTTAGGCTTTGTAAAGAAATTTAAAATTCATGTTTAAATATTTGTGTTTTATTAATTTTAATTAAAAAAAAGATAACCAGAAAAGAAATTAAACAGTATGTTTAATTAAATAAATAAAATATTATTTAACTAATTTATTATAATAACATATGAAGCGAATTTACAATAAAATAGCACACAAGAAGCAGCCAGTTTCATACAGAGAGCATTGGTTTTGAAAAGTTAATTGTAATCATCAAAAGCTTTAATAAACCACAGAGATGAAGGGATGTCAAATGTTTTTGTTCATAGAACTACAGTGTGTTTGCATTTGCAGCAGCTTTTAGTCACTTTACACTTGGCAAACCTCCAGATTTGAACATTGAGGCAGACGGACTACAACAGCAGAAGACCACGCTGGGTTCCACTAATGAACTGAAAACTACCGTTTGTGTACCTCAGCACAAATCCAGATTTGTCAGTCCAGCCGAAGTTTTTCCAATCATCTACAGTCCAGTTTTTGTGAGCCTGTGCCCACTACAGCCTCAGTTTCCTGTTCTTAGCTGACAGTTGTGGGACCCCAGAGGGGTCTTCTGCTGCTGTAACCCATCCGCCTCAATGTTCGGCGTGTTGTATGTTCAGAAATTATTTTCTGCATAGAACTGTTGTAACGTGTGGTTATTTGGGTAACTGTCAGCTTGGACCAGTCTGGCCATTCTCCTCATTAACAAGCCGTTTATGCCCACAGAACTGAAGCTCACTGGATGTTTTTTATTTTTTGCGTTCTCAATACACTCTAGAGACTGTTGTGTTTGTAAATCCCATGAGATTAAAGAAATACTCAAACCAGCCTGTCTGGCACCAACAATCATGCCACGGTCTAAACCATTGACATCAAAATGTTCCCCATTCTGATGGTTGATGTGAACATTAACTGAAGCTCCTGACCCATATCTGCATGATTTTATGTATTGCACTGGAGCCACACAATTGGCTGATTAGATAAGTACCTAATAAAGTGATCGGTGGGTGTAAATATATATATACACACATTGGTGGCCAAAAGTTTGGAATAATGTAGAGATTTTGCTCTTTTGGAAAGAAATTGGTACATTTATTCACCAAACTGGCATTCAACTGATCACAATGTGTAGTCAGGACATTAATAAAGTGAAAAATTAAACTACTTCAAAGATTTCTCATCAAAAAATCCTCCACATGCAGCAATGACAGCTTTGCAGATCTTGTTATTCTAGCTGTCAGTTTGTCCAGATACTCAGGTGACATTTCACCCCACACTTCCTGTAGCACTTGCCATAGATGTGTCTGTCTTATCTGGCACTACTCACGCACCTTACAGTCTAGCTGATCCCACAAAAGCTCAATGAGGTTAAGATCCATAACACACTTTTCCAATTATCTGTTGTCCAATGTCTGTGTTTCTTTGCCCACTCGAACCATTCCTTTTTGTTTTTCTGTTTCAAAAGTGGCTTTTTCTTTGCAGTTCTTCCCATAAGACCTCCTGAGTCTTCAATTACTGTTGTACATGAAACTGGTGTTGAGCAGGTAGAATTCAATGAAGCTGTCAGCGGAGGACATGTGAGGTGTCTATTTCTCAAACTAGAGACTCTGATGTACTTATCCTCTTGTTTAGTTGTACATCTGGTCTTCCACATCTCTTTCTGTCCCTGTTAGAGTCAGTTGTGCTTTTGTCTTTGAAGACTGTAGTGTGTACCATTGTATGAAATCTTCAGTTTTTTGTCAGTTTTAAGCATTGTATATCCTTCATTCCTCAAAACAATGATTGACTGATGAGTTTCTTTTCTGCCTATTTTGACCTAATATTGACCTGAAGACATGTCAGTCTATTGCATACTGTGACAACTCAACAACAAACACAAAGACAACGTTAAGCTTCATTTAATGAACCAAATATCTTTCAACTGTGTTTGATATAATGGAAGTGACTTTCTAGTATCAAATGATCAATTTATCATGATTACTCAAGGATAAGGTGATGGAGTGATGCTGCTGTGTAGATTTGATCAAAAATGACTTTTTTCAAATAGTGATGGTGCTGTTTTTTACATCAGTAATGTCCTGACTATACAGTGCATCCGGACAGTATTCACAGCGCTTCACTTTTTCCACATTTTGTTATGTTACAGCCTTATTCCAAAATGGATTAAATTAATTATTTTCCTCACAATTCTACAAATAATACCCCATAATGACAACGTGAAAGGAATTTGTTTGAAATCTTTGCAAATTTATTAAAAATAAAAAATGAGGGGAAAATAAATCACATGTACATAAATATTCACAGCCTTTGCTCAAAACTTTGTTGAAGCATCTTTGGCATCAATTACAGCCTCAAGTCTTTTTGTGTATGATGCAACAAGTTGGCACACCTGTTTTTGGGCAGTTTCTCCCATTCTTCTCTGCAGGACATCTCAAGCTCCATCAGGTTGGATGGGGAGCATCGGTGCACAGCCATTTTCAGATCTCTCCAGAGATGTTCAATCGGGTTCAAGACTGGACTCTGGCTGGGCCACTCAAGGACATTCACATAGTTGTCCCGTAGCCACTACTTGTTGATCAGTTGAATGTCACTTTGGTGAATTACAGTACCAATTTCCTTCAGAATCAGCTAAATATGTGCACATACATTACAAATTTTAGAGAATGTTTTTAATTCTAGACTTGATAGCTTTATAGAAAGAAACAAATTACTCTCAGACAATCAGTTTGGTTTTAGGAAAAATTGTTCAACTTCACATGCACTCTTTGATATAGTTGATGAAATAACGAATGCTGTTGATAGCAAGAAATATGCAATAGGGTTATTTTTTGACCTAAGTAAAGCTTTCGACACAATAAATTATGACATATTGATTAACAAACTGGAAAAGTATGGGATTAGAGGGGTAGCATTACACTGGGTTACCAGTTACTTAAAAAATAGAAAACAATGTGTGACAATAGGAGATCATCAGTCGAGTTGTCAAGAAATTGTGTGCAGTTTACCTCAAGGTTCCATTCTGGGTCCAAAATTATTTAATATGTATATAAACGATATTTGTAAAACATCAAAAATACTAAGATTTATCTTGTTTGCAGACGATACAAATATTTTTGCATCGGGTGATGATTTACAACAACTGTGTCAAATTGTTACCTTGGAACTCAAACGTGTTAATATGTGGTTCAAACAAAACAAATTATCACTAAATCTGAGTAAAAGTAAAATGATGATATTTGGCAACAGTAACACCAATGCTCAGGAAGCAATCCAGATAGAGGGTGTTGTTATAGAGCGGGTGCATGAAATCAAATTTCTTGGAGTTATTATAGATGATAGAATTACTTGGAACTCTCACATTAAATATACCATCACTAAAATATCAAGAAGCATTTCTGTAATTGCTAAAGTAAAGCATATTTTAAATAGTAAAGCACTGCATACTTTATATTGTTCTTTGATCTTGCCTTATTTATATTATTGTTCTATGATATGGGGTAGCACTTATAAAAGTACATTAAGACCAATAGTAATGTTGCAAAAAAAAGAGTTATTCGACTAATTCATAAAGTAGGGTTTTTGGACCACACAAACTCACTATTTTTAAAATCAAAGATCATGAAGTTTTATGACATTGTTGAGTTCCAATCAGTACAGATTCTATACAAAGCAAGGCACAAATTGTTACAAAGCAAAATACAAAAAAGGTTTCAAGAACGTACTGGTTGTTATGAATTACGTGATGATTTAAACTTTAGGACGCAGAAACACAGTACAACTTTGAAAAGTTTTAGCCTTACAGTCAATGGGGTACAATTATGGAATAATTTGGAGATAGTGATAAAACGAAGTTCAAACATCAATCTTTTTAAATACAAATATAAACAAAAGATCTTTGAAAAGTATAGAGAAGAAGAAATGTTTTGTCATTAGGGGTACATTTACTATGACCAGATACTTGTTGTCTCTTTGTTGTTGTTTTGTTGTCGTGTACTTTGTTTCCTTGAACCATTGTGAAATGAGAATTTTTCTTGTATAAAATTTGGGGGCGCTTATAAGCTCTTTTGCGTCAGCTCTCTCCTTTTGAGCAGAATGGTTACTGTTCAAATAAAAAAATAAAAAAAACATTTACATTTATTTATTTGGCAGACGGTTTTATCCAAAGCGACTTACAAAAGAGGAAAACATAAGTGAATCATTTTAAGGAGACATTTGAACGAAAAGTGCCATACTACAAAGTTTCACTAGCATCAGAATAGCATTCAAAACAGATTTAAGTGCAACAAGAAATTTAGTTTTTTTAGTGACTGGTTAAGTGCTCTTGGAAAAGATTTGTTTTTAGGCGTTTTTTTTTAAGACAGAGAGTGAGTCAGCTTCATGGATTGAGTTGGGAAGATCATTCCACCAACGTGGTATGATGAAACCAAGAGTCCGGGAAAGTGTTTTGGTGCCTCTTTGTGTTGGTACAGCAAGGCAACGTTCCTTAGCAAATCGCAGGCTTCTGGCGGGAGTGTAGATTTGCATAAATTATTGTTGGAGCAGACCCAGTGACTGTCCAGCATCAGAGCCTTGAATTTAATACGTGCATCAACCGGCAGCCAGTGGAGAGAGACAAAAAGTGGTGTAACATGTGCTCTCTTTGGTTCATTAAAGACCAGACGTGCTGCTGCATTCTTGATCATTTGGAGAGGTCTAATTGCACATGCAGGAAGGCCTGCAATGAGAGCGTTACAGTAGTCCAGTCTAGTTACGACAAGGGACTGAACGAGCAGTTGTGTGGCATGTACAGTGAGGAAGGGTCGTATCTTCCTGATATTGTAGAGTGTAAATCTACATGATCTTGCAGTCTTTGATGTGGTCTGTGAAATTTAGCTTGTCATCAATGGTTACCCCTAGATTTCTGACCGTTTTGGAAGGCGATATTGTAATTGTACCCAGCTGCACGGTGATGTTGTGTTCAACAGCAGGGTTGGCTGGAAGACAAGGAGTTCGGTCTTTGCTGGGTTGAGTTGCAGGTGGTGTTCCTTCATCCAGGCAGAGATGTCTGCCAGACAGATTCGAGCAGTCACTGTGGTGTCGTTGGGCTGAAAAGACAAGTAGAGTTGCGTGTCGTCAAGTGTAGCAGTGGTAAGAGAAACCATGTGACTGAATGATGGGTCCCAGTGATGATGTGTGTATGGAGAAGAGAAGTCGCCCAAGCACTGATCCCTGAGGTACCCCAGTAAGTAACTGATGTGGCTTGGATACCTCCCCTCTGCAGGCTACCATGAAGGACCTATCTGAGAGATAGGAGGTCAACCAGTCAAGCACAAGTCCTCTGATGCCCAGAGTAGAGAGGGTGGAGAGTAGGATCTGATGGTTGACTGTGTCAAAGGCAGCAGAAAGGTCCAGCAGAATCAGAATGGATTATCTGGATTCAGCTTTCGCCTGTCTCAGCGACTCCATGACAGACAGCAGGGCAGACTCAGTGGAGTGTCCACTTTTGAAGCCTGACTGATTGTCATCCAGCAGCTTGTTCTGTGAGAGATAGGCAGAGATCTGATTGAAAACTGCCCTTTCAAGTGTTTTTGCCATGAATGGGATGAGAGAGACTGGTCTGTAGTGTTCTATCTGTGTGGGGTTAAGTGCAGGTTTTTTCAGCAGTGGGGTTACTCGAGACAATGTTGTGGGAAAAGTGCCTGTAAATAGAGACATGTTAATTATGTGTGTAAGTGCAATTAGGATGGACGGAGAGATGGCCTGGAGAAGGTGTGATGGAATGGACTCAAGGGGACAGGTTTTGGGGTGGTTGGAGAGGAGGAGTTTAGAGACCTCAGTGTCAGTTAAAGGAGAGAACATAGAGAAAGAAGAGTTGCATACAGGAGGTGGGTGTTTGACAGGGTGTAGTGCAGCGAATGTATTGCTGATGGTCGTAACCTTATTTGTAAAAAATGTGGCGAAGATATCTGCTGTCAATGATGTGTCAGGTGGTGGAGGGGGAGGGCAGAGAAGTGTGTTGAATGTTCTAAACAAGCTACGAGTGTCTGTGGAGCTGTTGATCTTGGTCTGGTAATAAGAGGTTTTTGCAGCTTTAACGTTATCTGAAAAAGTTGCGAGCAGAAGCTGATATTTACTTAGATCTGCTGGATCTTTAGATTTCCGCCATCTCCTCTCAGCTGCTCTGAGATCAGTCTGATGTTCACGAAGGACGTCAGACAGCCAGGGGCTGGGTGGTGTAGTATGAGCTGGTCTAAAGGAGAGAGGACAAATGTTGTCTAGACAGGTTGTTAAAGTAGAGCTAAGTGTGTCTGTGGCAGTGTTTACAACAAGTGTGGAAAATACATTTATTGTGGGAAGAGAGGTAGAGACATCTGTGGAAAGGCGAGAGGGTGAGAGGGAACGCAGGTTATGGCTAAAGGAAACCAAAGGTAGAGTCGGTTTTACTATAGATGTGAGAATCATGTTGAATTGAACAAAGTAGTGATCAGAGACATGTAAAAGTGTAACAAGAATATTTGAGATGGTACAGTTATGTATGACTTAACTACATAACTTAAGTAGTTACCCGATCTGTTTGTTGCTGTGGTGTGTACTATGGGACAAGTGAAAACAAATGTAGCGCAAACACACGTTTAAGCGACGCGTGTTCAAGACAGTAAACAAACAGCACCTGATCTTGCAATGAATACCACTATAACAACGTTAAAAACAATGAAACAAACACACTTACATACAACTGCAGACTCCTGTAGATAGATCACTTCTCCTGAATGACTAAAAAGTTAACAATTACATTATTTCAAACTTTTGGCTGCCAGTGTGTGTGTATATATATATATATATATATATATATATATGTGTGTGTGTATATATATATATATATATATATATATGTGTGTGTGTATATATATATATATATATGTGTGTGTGTGTATATATATATATATATATGTGTGTGTGTATATATGCATGTATATGTGTAATAATTATGTATAATTATAAATTGATATTAATATGTATCATCTTTATATATTGAATTATTGTTATATGAGGGGCTTTCTCAGCAAATATTTGTATATGCGATTTAATTGCGCTTAATTAATCGGGACAACATGTAATTCATTTGATTAAAAATGGTAATCGATTGACGCCCCTAGTGTGTGTGTGTGTGTGTGTGTGTGTGTGTGTGTGTGTGTGTGTGTGGTGAGGAGCAGTAGTGTAGTGGTTAGCGCGCTACGAACCTGGCGACCTGAGTTCGATTCCCGCTCATGGCCAACATGAGTGACGATTATCTGAACCGGTCCCGGGCCTCCCCTAGGTCGACTCAGCCTAAAAAAATGAGTACCTGGTGTGGTGTGTAAAACATCGCCACTGGGGAGACAAAGGCGGTCGGGCGTGGTGCTGGCCACCCACCCCCTCGTGTACCGTTCCGGCCTTCATAGGTGCTCGCTAACAGCACTTGCCCCTACAGTCTGTTAAG